>NW_012122931.1:12084663-12124923 GCF_000951035.1 Colobus angolensis palliatus
CTCCCATCCAGGCCTCCTGGGCTGCTCCACCTCGTGGACGTCCCCAGACGTCAGCCCCAAGTCCTCAAGCCCCCCAGCCTGTGGTGCCGACCTGGTCTTGGCACCCACCAGTGTCTCCCTCTTGACCCCCTGCCGCACTCTCCTCCCACCTCTGAGGTCAGCCTCCTTGGAGAAATTTCTGTTCTGAGGGGCTGTTCAGAACTCTCTTCTCACCAGGTAACGCCAGCTACTCCCAAGTCCTTAGTTACCCCCTCTCCTGGATCTCCCCTCCCCACCTCTCCAGCCCAGGCCTCCCTGCCAAGCCCAGGCCTGCGAGTCTCCCTGTGAGACTGACCGACCCTGTGTCTACTGGGAAGCTGCAGCCCCTCCCACCCAGCTCATTCCCCTACCTGCTGCTCCCCAGTGCTCCCACAGGAGCCAAGGTACCTCCCACCCTGCAGCCCAACGCCCCCTCCCCACTGCCTCCTCCCCACTCCCCACACCCAGTCAGCCTCCAGCTCCTGGCCATGCCACCTTTTCAGTGTCTCCTGCTGTCCCCACCCCGTCCCACCCTGCCACACACAGCTCCTCCCACCATCGGCCTCAGGATCAGACCTAGGCACCTCAGCCCTGCACCACGGCAGCCCCTGCCTCCCTCCACCCTCTCCACCCCTCACCAGCCAAACTGAACCTTTCCCAGCTTCCTTCCACTTGACCTTGATCTCTAGCTCTGCTCTTTGCAACTCCAGAGACCTCACTGCAATCCAAAGCAGCCCATTCTACTGAACGGCAGCTCTAACCAAGCAAGCATTGCTCTCCCCTGCTGGGAAGTCCTTCTTGTTGTCTAACCTTATAGTCTCCTGCTGCACTCGATGTGTGCTTGCTCTCCAGCTGGCCTCTTGTTGGGGTGGACAGGAGGAGCTCTTCAGGGGAACCTGGTTCAGGAATCCAGGCCATCTCAGAGTCACTACAACATAAAACAACATTACTTTCTGCCACTGCCCTCAGCCCCAGTGGGGAGAGAATCCTCTTGCTTGAAGGGACTTTCCTGAAATGAGCCACCGGCCCCTGCCAATGCATGCCTGTTTGTCCCTATTCAGTAACCGTGGATACAGCCCACGCAGGCCCTGGGCTCTGGGATGTGTCCCTGACATGGGAGGACAGAGCCTGGAAAGACAGCAGGAGCCATTGAGGGAGGTCCGGACGAGCTTGAGGGATGGACAAGGGTCCCCTGCAGTGCACAGGAGGGAGCGGTGGGCACCATGCAGGGCCTGGTTGACCCTCTAGCCCGGGGCAAGTGCCGCAGCCCTGGGTGCCCAGGGACCCAAGAAGGGAACCCAAGAAGCCCTGGGCAGACCCCTTATCCACTGCCCCTACCCCATCCCCACCCTTGAGGCCGGTTCTCTGGGACAGGGATTGCCCCTTGGTTTCTGGGACCCTAACCTCTCAGTCCATCTTTAATCCCCTGCCTCCCCAACACAACAGGATCTCCCCTTCCTAGGTGGGAGAAGCCCCTCTCCATGCCACAGGAAAAGCAGAGACCTTACAGCTCAGGAGATCTGGGTTCGACCAGATCAGCCACTGATTAGTCAGTGACCTCAGCACGTGACTTCCTTCTCTGGGCCTCAGTCTCCTCACCTGTAAAACCGTGAGGCATTAGTGAGCCGAGGCAACAGTGCCAGCTCTCTTTATCCAGCTTCTTGGTGATTCCCCAGAGACCCAGGCAATCCCAGTGGGGGGTTGGGGGGAGCACGGCAAGTCAACCACAGCCCTCTGGTTCTCTGGATGCACAGACACAAACTCCCACACGTTCACAGAGCGGGGAGGTCACCGGCGGCAGGTCCAGGCTCCTCTGCAGCCCGGCCCCCAGCACTGTCCTGCAGCTGCCACGCTCCACCTTGTGGCCAGACCTGGAAATGTCCTGCGGGGTCCGGAGGGTGTGGAGTGTTGGGGGGGTCCCCCGACAGCACCGGGTGCGGGAGTCCCATGTGACAGGGAGGAAGCCAGGGAGTCGCTGGGCAGCAGGCAGGATGGAGTTCAGACGGGGCACACCTCCAGATCTGGAGAACGCAGTAGGAGTGGGCCAGCCCCTCTGAGATGGTCCCCCAAGTGCATCCACTTCCACCGTCCTCCCCACCTGGGAAGGGAATCAATATAACCTCAGTTTACCACCACCCCCCCACCAGCAGCACAGTAAGGTCAGCATTGGCCCCATTCTATGGATGAGGAAACTGAGGCACAGAGAGGTGAGGTCAGCCCAGCACCAGTGCCTGGCAGGATTCGAGTCGGGTCTGCCCGACTCCAACCTTTCCACTGGTGACCCTCTGACTGCAGGTTACTAATTGCCCCTCCACTAGCCTGGCTATGACTTGCTGCCGCCTCCCTGGCTGAGGGGACGCTGTCCTGGGCCGGGATACCCGCCGACTCTCAAGCTGATGGGCAGATGCGATAGCAAAGCTCGGTGGTTGGGAGCCCCAACTTTGGCATCAGGCAGACCTGGGTTTGAATCCAGTTCCTGCTCCCTGCCCTTAAGTGAGTTTTTGGTGGTCTGTTTCTTTTCCGCGTCTCAGTTCTCCCATCTGTAAATGGGATTATCACAGCATCTGCCTGAGAACATTGCAAGGGCTGGGCAGCTGCTGTCAGAGCCTCGTTGTGGGAGGATAGTGACCCTCCCCACCAAGGAGCCCACCAGAAGGAACCCCTTCAGACCCTTCCAGGTGACTCCTGCTCTGGATTCATCCCTCAGGGTCCCGCATCTCCCTTCTCAGGGTCTCTCACTGGTTGTTCTGTTTGTCCCTACTCCTCACCCAGAGCCACCCTTGCCTTGCTGGCACCTGTGGGCTGTGTCACGCTGGCTCCCTTCCATCTGCTTTCTGGAAAGGTGGGCCAGTGGGAGGCACAGGCCGGAAATGCCAGGGAGAGAGGAGAGGGAGGACAGGGCATTTCTTTCCCTCATTTGCCTGTGTTAGGTACTGAGGTGAGAGTGACTGCAGCTCCAACTGAGGCCCCTTCAGCTCTCACGGCCCAGGTGCCCCCTGCTCCCTCTGTGGCTGAGTCTGGGGCCACCATCAGCCCTGACCTCACTGCGTCTCTCTGAGGCCTTCTCCATTGTCACCCATGCCCTCCCTTCTTGGAACTCTGTCCCTGTGGCCTCCCCAACCCCTGCTACCCCGGTCTCTCTACCTCGTTAACTGTTCCTCACTTCTCCTCCCAGAATGTTGGGAACCGCCCAGGTCTGTCCCCAGCCCCCTGCCCCCCTCACTCCACATTCCTCGCTGGGCAAGAGTGTCCATGCCCCAGCTTCAGTGACCAAACTTCCACTCCCTCCCAGCCCAGCTCTCACGGGCTCTCCACCAGTGGCGCTTAACCTTGTCTCGACATATGTATGCTTGTAGCTTCCAAAAGAAAAACCATCCCAGTGCCCTAACTGAAATATCAGAGGCAGGCACTATAGGCCAGTGATGAGGTGCACAGATGCTGATTCAAATCCTGGCTTCTCCACTTCCCAGCAGCACTGCAAAGTCAGCATTGACCCCATTCTATGGATAAGGAAACTGAGGCACACAGAGGTGAGGTTGGCCCAGCACCAGTGCCTGGCAGGATTCGAGTTGGGTCTGCTTGACTCCAGCCTTGGGTAACTCACCTCTCTGTGCCTGTTAGCTCACTGGTAAAAAAGAGACAGCAACTGCATCTTACTGCATAGACTTGTCTTGAGGATTAAATGATAATTACACATCAAGCATTTAGAAAAGTATCTGGCAGTGTCAAGAGTTAAATGAATGTTGATTAAATTAATATATAAAGGGCCAGATGCAGTGTCTCATGCCCGTAATCCCAGCACTTTGGGAGCCGAGGTGGGTGGATCACCTGAGGTCAGGAGTTCGAGACCAGCCTGGCCAACATGGCAAAACCCTGTCGCTACTAAAAATACAAAAATTGTCCGGGCATGGTGGCACATGCCTGTAATCCCAGCTACTCAGGGGGTTGAGGCAGGAGAATCACTTGAACCCAGGAGGCAGAGGTTGCAGTGAGCTGAGATCATGCCACTGCACTCCAGCCTGGGAGACAGAGTGAGACTCCATCTCAAAAAAAGAAAAAGAAAGAAAAAAAAAAAAAACATAATGAAGGTAATTTAAAGTGAACCATCATTTCAAATTGTAAATACTCCTGTTGAGTACGCTATGCTAGCAGACACAATAAAACAATGAGAAGTGTGCACTGACACAGAACTCCACTGAATGTGACAGCCACAGATGCAGACCAATGTGGAGAAGGTCCTGTTGGCCGCTCAAATCCCACGAGAACATTTGCCATGAAGTATGTAGTTTTTCAAACTGGTGGCAAATCTGGGTAAGGCTCCAAACAAGATAAGGCGCAACCATCCTACAACGTGCATGGAAGGCGTAGTTCTGGCAAATCCAGTCTTTGCTAAAAACCGCGCGAAGATGCTCTCTGTTTCTAGGCAAGCCAGACACGTGCTCTAATCTTGGACTATTACAGACAGGTGTTTTCCCTCTGCACGCGTGCCTGGCAGGAAATGCAAAAGTCAAATGACACGTGGGCCAACCCTTCATGATGGGGACTGTCCCTAACATCACAGGGCGTTTGGCATCCCTGCCAGCCCTCTGGTTCTCTGGATGCACAGACACAAACTCCCACACGTTCACGGAGCGGGGAGGTCACCGGGCGCAGGTCCAGGCTCCTCTGCAGCCCGGCCCCCAGCACTGTCCTGCAGCTGCCACGCTCCACCTTGTGGCCAGACCTGGAAATGTCCTGTGAGGTCCGGAGGGTGTGGAGTGTTGGGGGGGTCCCCCGACAGCACCGGGTGCGGGAGTCCCATGTGACAGGGAGAAAGCCAGGGAGTCGCTGGGCAGCAGGCAGGATGGAGTTCAGACGGGGCACACCTCCAGATCTGGAGAACGCAGTAGGAGTGGGCCAGCCCCTCTGAGATGGTCCCCCAAGTGCATCCACTTCCACCGTCCTCCCCACCTGGGAAGGGAATCAATATAACCCTTCCCAGGCCCCATCCACTAACTTCTAGTAGTGCCCCCTAGTGGATCCCCAGGCCCCATCCACTAACTTCTAGTAGTGCCCCCTAGTCATCATAACTGAAAGCACCCCCACAAATGCCCAAAACAATGCCCAGGAGGCCCCTGGGTTCTACACCAACTGCCAGAGGGATTTTTTTTTTCAAACCTCAAATGGTGTCTCTTGCCTGGTGACCCCCAGTTGCATGAAGGCCAAGTCTAAATTCCTGAGGCTCACTCCAAGAGCCCTTTGTAACTCAGTCCCTGGCACACACACAGATTGGTATCCTCAGCCCTCAGCTCCTATGCCCACCTACCATTCAGCAGCTCTCCCTCTGCCCCTACACACACATACACACACCTGGGCCAGTGGCCAGGTTTTGCCGACAAGTCTTTGAGGCCAGGGTCTGCTCCCTGGAATGCTTCTTGACACCGCCCTGATCCTGTCTGACTCCAGCTCTGGCATCATCTCCTCAGAGAAGACTTCTCTGCTCCTCACCCCACCCCCAGGCTTGGTCGGGGACTCTTCTAGGCTCCCACAGACCCCTGGGCTTCCCTTAAGGCCCCCAGCACTGATCCTACCCTGTTCTAGTCACCAGTGTAGACATCCGCACCCATCCTAAGGCAGGCATGTGGTAGGTGATGAATACACAGATGAGAATCACTCAGTCCTCACCATTGGGGAGCTCATGTCTAGAGGAACAGACTCAAGGGCAAGACAGAGAGGGGCTGGATCCGAGCCCAGTGAGAACCCCAAGAGAAGTCCAGCTGCAAAAGAGCAACTCCCCAGGGGAGGTACCACTGTGGAGTGAGAATAGGAGTTTCCAAGTGGAGAAGAGGCACAAGGCATACCTGGCTGAAAATCAAGCACGGGCCAAGGTCGGGTGTGAGAAGGCATTGTACCTTCAGGAACTGCAGACAGGTCATTATTACCCAGGGTCAGGATGCAAAAGGCAATGATTAGAAATGAGGCTGGTGGGTTGGCAGAGGACAGATGGCGCAGTCCTTGTAAGGTGCTAAGAATTTGGATTTGTGTCCTGGGGCACTGGGGAACCACAGAAGAGGTGAAAGAAGGGGAATGACTTGGCCATGTTTGCATGTGGCAGAGTTCCCTCTGGGAAGAGTGTGAAAGCTGCGCTGAAGGAGTGCATGCATGGAAATCACCCAGGGAAAGGCCACGGAGCCTGAATCAGGATGGGGTTGGGTGGAGTGGCAGAGAGCAGGAGTGGGTATTTGGGCATCAGGAATAGAATTTGGTGTCCGCTGGGGTTGAAAAAAGGGAAACAGTCCTAGTATGCCCCCAGGATCTCAACTTGGTGAACCCCCAGGAGTGAGGGTAGAGACTGGGGGCTGGCAAGACGGCTTGGGGAGGGTGGCCAGGACAAACCCAGTCCTCCCCTGGATGAAAGCTAGGCTGCGGGCCCCTCTTCAGACGCTAGAGGGAGCTCCAGGATAGGCCCAGGCTCCCCTCTCCAACCAGCTTAGCTTCCACTAGCTCCGGGAGGGGATAGAACCCAGCTCACCATTCAGATGTAGGTCCTGGGGGTCCTATCGGAGCCCGGCCCACTGACCTCACTGTCTCTGGGCCACCTCCTCCTTCAGCCACCGAAATGGCAGTGGAGAGGAGTCTTTTTGAGGTGGGAGCAGGCGGGGGCAGACTTTAGGAACTGCAGACAAGAAGTACAGACAGCCTGTGCCCTTCTAACCCTGTTCCCGCCCCCTGCCCCTACGGGAGAAGGGGAGTGGCTCACCCAAGGTCACATGCGCAGAGCACCCCAGGTGGGATGGAATGGACTCGGAAAGAGCACAAGCAGCCCTTCCAAACCCCTTCCTGAGCCTTCCTACAAAAAAAAAAACAAAACAAAAAACGAGGTAAGGGGGAATTCCCGTGAGCCACCCCCACGTAATCCTGGGACACCTTTCCCCCGCAGGAATGTTCTGGGGTTGGGATTAACAGCAGCTTCGTGGGTGGACCCAGAGCATGAATGGCTGCCACATTTTTTAAAATTTATTTTTCCTTTTTTTAGAAACAGGGTCTCTGCTGCCACCCAAGCTGGATTGCAGTGCCACGATCTTGGCTCACTGCAGGTTCAACCTCCCAGGCTCAAGAGATCCTCCTGCCTCAGCCTCCCAGATAGGTGGGACTACAGGTGTGTGCCACCATGCCCAGCTAATTTTTAAATTTTTTTTGTAGAGATGGGGTCTTGCTATATTGTCCAGGCCAGTCTCAAACCTCTGGATTCAAGTGATCCTCACACCTTGGCCTCCCAAAGTGTTGGGATTACAGGAATGAGCTGCCACGCTCGGACTGGCTGCCATATTTCAATGGTGTGCTGTACTTTCTGGAGAGGCACCTATTTTGCTGTGAGGCTGAGGTCCAAGGGAACAGGACCTTCTGGGGTCACTCAGAGAATCGTGTCTGCAGAGCTAAGGCTCAAACTAAGCCCTCTCACTCCTAGCCCAGAACTCTCCCCAGCAACGATTTCATGGAAGGGGTTAAACTCAGTCTGTGGCTGGAGTCAAAGCTAAATGTCTCAGGTCAGGACTCAGTCTGGGGCTGAAGTCAGGGCTTAGTCTGAGTCCAGGATCAGAGCTCAGTCAGCCCAGGGTCAGAGCTCAGGACAGTTTGAAGCTGGAGGCAGTCGCTTCTGATGGAGATGCCATCTGACTCCTCACCCTGGGTTCGGGTCTTCCAGCCACTGGAGGTAAAGCTGGACAGGACGTCATCCATTCATTCATTTGTTCGCTCACCAAGTGCTTATGAAATACCTCCTGTGTGCTGGGCAACATGGTAGGTGTTAAGATTACTAGGGAGAACCAGATTCCCCATCCTTGGGGAGCTCACCGTCAGACCTGATCCTCCTCAGAGCATCCAGAGGGGGAAGGATGGAGAGGAGTTAGCCAGAGGAAATGAGGGGAGAGACAGGAGTGGGGAGAGCAGCATTCCAGGCCAAGGGAGCATCCCTGGGCAAAGGTGTGGAGGCAGGGGAGGCTGACAGGGACACGGATGGAAGGGGACAGAGGGCGGCGTGGCTGCGGTGCAGCGAGCAGGGAGGCAGCTGGAGAGGAGGGGGCTACTGGGAGTCCACGGCCACCGGAGAGCAGGGGAACCTCGGAAGAACCCCCACAGGGCAGTGTCGGGGCAGCTTGGCATTTGGGAAGGATCACCGCAGCTGCAGAGCAGGGAGTGGCAGGATGACAATTTTAGGGAAAGTGACTGGCATCTCTACTTGTCTAAATGGCACAATCTTTTAACATTTTACAAAAACAAGAAATGAATAACAAATGGAGACACCAACACAGGAAACCCTTTTCCTATTAAATCTGATGGAAAAAGCAAGCCCAAGCCCAAATCCTGTCAAAAGGGTTTGACAACCTGCAAGGAGACCTGCCCGCGACACTGCCAGAGCTCCCTGGAAGCTGCCTCCTCCGTGGAGCTGAGCACCCCACATCGGAGGCCCCCTTGAACAACATGGTTCTCATTGCCCAGACAAGGAAACCGAGGCTTGATAGGGGCAGGGGCTGACCCACGTCACATACCAAAGTTGGAACAAAGATTCCTGATCTTCACGCTTGGACCTCTCTCTGTACACGCCACGCCTGTCCACACCCCCACACATCACACACACACATCACAATGCACACACACTACATACATACAACCCCACACATCACACACACAACACACAACACACAAACACCTGCCGATATACGCACATCCACACACACATCACACACCACACACCCACATCACAACACAAACACACCACACACACAACACACATAACACACACCTGCGCATATCACACCCACCCACACATGCATCACGCATCACACACCATCACAACATACACTACACATATACAACCCCCACATATCACACACCAAACACACATAACACACACCTGCACATATCACAAAACACACCCACACATTACACACCCACATACATCACAACACACACACCACACACATCACACACCACACACACATAACACACAACACACATAACATATACCTGCACATATCACACCCACACACGCATCACACACCACACACCCACATACATCACAACGCACACTACACATATACAAGCCCCACACATCATACCTGCACTTATCACAACACACACCCACACATTACACACCCACATATGTCACACCACACACACCACACACATCACACACCAACACATACAAAATACACTACACACCTGCACACATAACACATACATCACACAACACACACACTACACACATAACTGCACATATCACACACACAGGCATCACAACACATACAACCCACACACATCACACACACCAACATACACATAACACACAACACATACCTGCACACATCACACACCATACACCTGTACACATCACAACACACACACATCACACAACACACACACATCATGTACACATACCCACATAGCACACACTCATACACCAACACATACATAATATACAACACACCACCACACACATCAAACACACACATCATGCACAGCACACATTACATACATCACAACACACACAACATACAAACCACACACCACACCCTCCACACACATCACACACCTCACACACCACACACACCATACACATAACACACAACCCACACACATCACAAATATACACCTGCACACATCACAACACACAGACACATCACACACCAACACAAATACCAACATACTACAAACAACCCACACATCACACACCATACACACACATCTAACACACAACATACACTACATACCTGCACACATCACAACCCCCAAACATCAGTGTACACATACATCACACACAATACCCACACATCATGCACCACATATACACACCACACACAACCCCACACATCACACACCATATAGCACATGAGCACACACATCACATGCCACACACATCACAGCACACATCACAACACACGTATCACAACCCCTACACATCACACACCACATGCACACCATACACACAGCACACCACACCATACAAACAACACATATCACACATACACCCCCACAGACACCTACATCACGCACACATCATGTAGCACACACACACCCCACATGCCGGAAATGCTCCCCAAATTCAGATATGCAAATATCTGTATACATACAAGATTCTACAAACACACACAGACTGGCTCACACAGATATACACTTGTATGGATAGACGTGTGTGTACATCCACACAACCCCCCCCGAGCACCCAAATACACACACAGACATATTCACATTCACACACACACACACACATGCAGTCACACACCTATCCCATCACTCCAAATCGAAATACCCATATACAGACACCCGCACAGAACACACCCTCCACACAAACGCAAATATGTGCAGAGATACACAACACACCTACAAGATTCAAAAATATCCTCAGTACACATCTACAAACACACCAGTCCCACATCCACAGACACACAGACCCTATGGAATCACAAACACCCAAATGCACGCATACACAGCGTACCGCACAGCCCGGGAGGCCCGCCAGCAGCTGGTGGACGGGGCAGAGCTGCCGTGTCCCTGTGCTCACATCCAGGGAGAGGCCTGGAGACCCCGCCACCCTCTGCAAGGGTCTGGCAAAGTGCCACCTCCTGTGGGAGGCCAAGGACACCTGGCCCCTCAGAAGTGCCTGGGTCGATTCACAGCAAGTGCCAGGCAGCCTGGCTTAGGGGCCACACTGACTCACCCTGGACAGGAGTGTGTGAGCACGTGTTCCAGTGTGTGTTTTACTGGGGGGTGTGGGGAGCTATGGCAGGAACAGCATCAAGATGAAAAGAGACAGTTTACCTGCTGTATCAGCCTGCCTGTCTCCTTCCCTTGTTCCCTGCTTCCCTTCCTCCCTCTCTCCCTTCCTTCCTCTGCTATTTAATAAGGACCTTTAGTGAATCGGGCAAAACCAAGACACAGCCTCTGCCTTCCAGGAGTGCAGTCTCGGCATGAGCAGACACGCCTGGGGTTGAGCTGTTATAAGCTATATTGTGATCATTGCTAGGAGACCTGGCTTCCATCTGGGGCTGTGGGACATTGAACAATTCATGTCCTTCTCTGAGCCTCAGCTTCCTCAGCTGAGAGAGACCACACATCCCTGACCACCTGTCGGGTTTGTTAATAGAATCAAATGTCATGATGAAAGTGGAAACGCTTTGGGGGGAAAGGGACATTTTTCTTAAAATAAGAACCAGGTGTGTGTTAACCTGTGCATCAGATCTGTGCTATGGGACGGTGGGTAACTGTGTGGGCCCTGGAGTCAGGGAGGCCTGGCTGGGTTCAGATCCCTGCTTTGCCAGGACTAGCTGTCTGAGCTCCAGTTTGAAATTCTATTTTCTCATCTCTAATATAGATGTAATAATAATAATATCCAATTTTCATGAGTGCTATGAGATAACACATGTTAAGCTCTTAGAACAGGGCCTGCCGGCCAGGCATGGTGGCTCACGCCTATAATCCCAGCACTTTGGGAGCCTGAGGCAGGTAGATCACGAGGTCAGGAGATTGAGATCATCTTTGCTAACACAGTCTCTACTAAAAATACAAAAAATTAGCCGGGCATGGTGGCGGGCGCCTGTACTCCCAGCTACTCGGGAGGCTGAGGCAAGAGAATGGCGTGAACCCGGGAGGTGGAGCTTGTAGTGAGCAGAGATCGCGCCACTAGTGGCACTCCAGCCTGGGCGACAGAGCGAGACTCCGTCTCAAAAAAAAAAAAAAAAAAGAACAGGGCCTGTCACAAAATACCTGCTCAGGCCGGGCGCGGTGGCTCAAGCCTGTAATCCTAGCACTTTGGGAGGCCGAGACGGGTGGATCACGAGGTCAGGAGATCGAGACCATCCTGGCTAATACGGTGAAACCCCGTCTCTACTAAAAAATACAAAAAAAAAAAAAAAAACCTAGCCGGGCGACGAGGCGGGCGCCTGTAGTCCCAGCTACTCGGGAGGCTGAGGCAGGAGAATGGCCTAAACCCGGGAGGCGGAGCTTGCAGTGAGCTGAGATCCGGCCACTGCACTCCAGCCTGGGAGACAGAGCCAGACTCCGTCTCAACAACAACAACAACAACAACAACAACAAAAAAACCTGCTCAATTAAGCTCCTGTTCTATATAAGCTCTCATGTATTCAAACAACAAACACTTACTGAGCACTCTTTATGAACCAGGAATGATTCTAAGTGCTCTCCAAATTCTAACTCATTCAATCCTTTGAACAACTCTATTATTATCGCCTTTTTGCAACCAAGAAAACTGAGGCACAGAGAGGTCCAGTCACTTATTCAAGGACACACAGCTGATAGAAGGTAGAACTGGAATGAAACCCAGGTCTGTGGGACCCTCTGAATCTATCTACAAGACATGCACTTCCCTTTTATACTTCAAAATCCTCCTCCCCTCTCACCAGCAGCAGCACCTGTTAAATAAATCATCCAGTAACGGTTTCTGATTCCCAGACTTGGTTGCAAATGAATTATTCACATGGTAAGGCCTGCAAACCGCCGGCTGGGCCTCATTACCCAAGAAAGGCCGCCCGCCCGCAAGATGCCGCTCCCTCCCCTGGGCATGGGTCTTGGTGGGCTGGCCAGAGGCAGCCAGAGTTGGTGGGCCCTGCTCTGGGAACTGGGAGGAGGGGCTTTCTTTTCCTTTCCCCCCGCCCTTGCTTTCTAATAAGCTCACAGTCTGATGTTGCTGAGAGACCGTAAGCTCTGGACTCAGCCAGTCCTGTGTTCCAATCCTGGCTCTGCTCTGAGCAGCTGTGTGAGCTTACGCAGGTGGCCAGCCCTCTCTGAATCTCTGTGGAAAGCTGAGCGATGGGCCCACACAATGGGGCACAGGGCACCACTTCACACTTCCTCTTCTTCCTCCATTTGCAGGCTGAGGCTTGTGCTGTCCCTCCAGGTCCTGTGCTAGATGCTGGGGACAAAGACCCTGTCCTGTGGGGACATCCAGTGTCTGACTGAAACACTGGTGTGAGTCTGAGCCTTGGGGTGGGTTGTGGGGACTACTCTGCGCTCCAGAGCCCCTCTTCAGGGCTGAGCTGTGGGGACTGCTGTTACCTCCCTGGGTTATGCCCCATGCCAGGGACAGCCTGTGGCCAGTGCCTCACCCATGTGTGACTGCAGAGGCACGGCTCCTTCTCAACTGGGAAACTCTAGGGGATCATCAGCTCCAGGGGTCCTCATAGGGACCTCAGTTTCAGCCTCACGGTGGGTCAGTCTCCTGCCCAGTGAGCCTTGCTCCTTCCTTCCAGGTGGATCTCCCAAGGACATGCCCCAAGAAACACACACGCAGTCCAGAATCTGTTTCCAGGAACCCAGGCTGAAATACTTGTCACAGACAATCCTGGCATTGAATGAGAACCAACCCAGGTCATCCGCAGACTCCTCATTCCCAGGCAGACTGAACCTCAATATTGCTTACAGACGGAGCCTAGTTTCCGCCCCAGTCTAAGCTCAGATCCTAGTCCCAGACTGAACCCAGGCCTCCCGTGGAAAGCAGAGGGCCATCTGAGACAGAACAGAGAGAGGCCGCGTGGGAGGTAGAAGATTGCGTTGTGGCTTACACTGAGAACTGAGCCAGACTCACCCGGTCAGCCAGGAAGTCAGAGTCACGGAATCTTGATTCACAGAGAGGTATTAAAAAAAAAAAAAAACACCTAAATAGGTTCCTCTTTATGGAAGAAACAAAATCTACCATGACTGACAAGAAAAATCCTAATAGCTATGGGCGCCAAGCCGCGGGAGCTACTTCCAGGTCCCTCTGCTTCTTCAGGACAACCCCATAGAGTTCTATTACCACCCATTTCATTTTATTTCAGTGCTTTATTATTGTGTTGTATTATATTGTATTTATTTTGAGGCAGGGTCTTGCTCTGTCACCCAGGCTGGAGTGCAGTGGTGCAATCACAGCTCACTGCAACTTCTAACTCCCAGGCTCAAGTGACCCTCCCGCCTCAGCCTCCCAAGTATCTGAGACCACAGGCACATGCCACCACACATCATCAGTTTTATTATTTTTTGTAGAGACACAGTCTCCCTACGTGGCCCAGGCTGTTCTCAAACTCCTGGGCTCAAGCGATCCCCCCACCTTGGCCTCCCAAAGTGCTAGGATTATAGGCATACGCCACCACACTCATCCTATATTATCGTGCATTTTATAGATGAAGAGGCCAAGGCTCAGAAGCATGCATGACTTGGCCTCTGGCCCACACTGTATTTCTATAGGATCTAGACTCAAGCAGAGGCTCATCTCCCAAAGAGAGACCCATAAGGAGTGTCCAGGCCCCTCTGTCACCTGAACTAGCTAGTCACCAAGTTCCTAAGTCTTGCCCAGGGCAGCAGGGGTGTCAGGGGAAGGACAGTGAGTGGTGCATGAATCTGTGCAACTGATCCAGCCCCAACTTCTGGCAGGCCATCATTCCCTTCTGGGTCTCCCAATTCATATCATTGGACGCTCACAGTCATCTCCTCAAGGTAGGCATTATTATGTAGACATGGCATAGGTGAGGAAGCTGAGCCCCCCAAAACGGGATCCCACCTGTCTGGGCTCACAGAGCTGAAACTCACCTCTGGAATTTCTGATCCTCGGTCTTTCCGCCTCTGCCGTTCTATATGGAAGAACAAAGGCCACTTCCCCATGTGCTCCGCACCACGGATTCTTCATGCATCCGTCCATCCACCCACACAGCAGCTGTGTGGCAAGCATCTCCTATGCACCAGGACCAGGCTGGGTGCTGGGGACTGAGTGGGGAACCAGAGGCAGAGCCTGGCCTCACAGAGTGTCCAGGCTGGCATGGGAGCCACACAGTCAATAAACGTGCTCACAAAAAAATGAATGCATCTCCATGTGCTCAGCACTGGGGAGAAGCAGCTGGGAGATCATGAGTGGTGTGACAAGGACTATCTCTCTTGGGAGTGTTCTCTGTACTCCAGGGAACTCGTGGGCAGAAAATCTGCAGAGATGGACCCTGTAGGCTTGGCCTCGGGGGACAGAGGCTATGAGAAAGGGTGAATTATGCCCCAAAGGAGTCAGCTTGCTTGCAGAGGCTGCAGCCACCCCACTTGGCTCCTCCAAGGAGATGGGGTCCTGGGGGCTTGGCTACAGCAGGAGATAAGTGAGGAGTTTATTGAAAATCTACCCCAGATTCGCTTTGTGAGGCGTCCCAGCTGGGGCCTGAAGCCTCCAAGAACTATATTAGAGCTTTAGGAGAAATAACGAGAAAGATTATTTCAGGAAGAGGGAACGGCATGAGCATACGGCTGGAGGTGGAAAACAGTAGGCAGACCCAGGAAGGTGAAGCAAAGAGAGAAAAAGGAGGAGAAACTGGGTCCCGGCCCTCAGGGATTTCACGGCACCCTGGGGAGGCTCGGTTCCCACCGTGCACCAGTAACAGTAATCGCTGCCCTGTTGTAAGCTGACCCTGTGCCCAGAAAGGGTCATGCATGATCTCACTGCATCCTCTCTAGATCCAGGAAGATGCTTACTGCCAGGTCCCACTTTGCAGATGAAAAACCAAGGTCAGAGGGGTTAAATCTGTCACCCAAGAGAGCAGTATTAGTAAGTAAAGGGTCAGCCTACAATTCCATGGTGCCGGGCTTCACAGCCCCTGCCCTTAACACTCCCCTATGTGCCCACAAAACAATGGGAGGAAATCTGGAGGTGATGGGCAAGGCCCATGCCTGCTCTACTTGTCTGTCTCTCCTACTGAGCTGAGAGCTCATTTACCTCCGTCACCGCAGAGCCCCGCATGACACTAGGCACAGAACTGGTGCTTAGGAAATACTGTGAATAACTCGTCATCATAAGAACAAACATTTACAATGTGCTTACTATGGGGGGTGTAACCATAACCCTGTGAAATCTATATGGTCATTATTCCCATTTCACAGATGGGATAACAGAGTCGCAGCAAGTAGTGAAGCTGTGATTCACCAGACAGCAAGTAAATAAATTAACAAGCTAATTAACGAGTGAGTGTAATGATGAATTAATGAATGAGAGTAGAGGTGAGTAAATAAGTGAGAGGTTGAGGCTGGGCAAAGTGGCTCACACCTGTAATCCTAGCACTTTGGGAGACCAAGGCGGGTGGATCACCTGAGGTCAGGAGTTCGAGACCAGCCTGACCAACATGGTGAAACCCTGTCTCTACTAAATACAAAAAATTAGCCAGGCATGGTGCCTGTAATCTCAGCTACTTGGGAGGCTGAGGCAGGAGAATCGCCTGAACCTGGGAGGCGGAGGTTGCAGTGAGCCGAGATTGCACCATTGCACTCCAGCGTGGGCAACAAGAGTGAAAACTCCATCTCAAATAATAATAATAATAATAATAATAATAAGTGAGAGGTTGAAGTGGGGATGGAGAGGGTGAAGATGAGGTGTAGGTCTTGGCAGGGTGGAGAAGAGGTGGAGGCTCTTCTTTCCATCCCCACTTTGTTCCCCTCCAGCCCCCAGGGAAGGCCCCTTTTTGTTTTCTCTCAGGGTGCTTGACACTCTTTGCAGACTGTTGCCTAGCAACAGTGCTCTCTACGGCCAGCTCCACCCATTTCAGATGCCAAGGCTAGGGGTACACAGCCAGCTCCCAGGGCCCGGCCCCTGACAGGCAGGGAGTGGGGGGCCCTGGGCTCCCAAGTTGGGAGAAGGAGGTCAGAGAGCAGAGGGGAGCCTGGGTGGGCTCTGAGACTGGAGGCAGTGACCCGCAAGGAAAGGGAGCGTGTCCTGGGCACCAAGCCATGGGATCTAGTTCAGGGTCCCTCTGCTTCCTCAGAATACCCTGTGGGGTTGCATGATCACTCACGTGACAGATTCTGAAGGCAACTCTGCCTTGTGTAGGGGAGGGAGGCCATGCCAGGCTGCGTGTAGCAATAACCACCGGGCCTTGAGTCTGAAGTCTGAGTTTGAGTAGAGCTGGGATGAGTCACTTCCCTTCCCGAATCCACTTCCACACCTGTAGAATGGAGACATGGTACCCACTTCCCGGGGAACTGTGTGAGGATAGAGCAGGAACATGGAAAGGCTTGATATTGGGAGGGTACGGATTATTTTTATAAGCAAGGAGTGTGAAATCTATTTTTAGAGGAGAAAGAATTTCGGTACAAAGAACTCTCCTAGTCCCCTCCCAGAGAGGATGGGCTGAGGTGCGGGGGAGCGGTAAGCCTGGAGGACTCCCTGAAGAGGTGGCCTGGGGATTCCTGGCGGAGGGAACGGCCTGTGCAAAGGCCTGGAGACACGCGACTGAAGCGCACCTAGTAATAGCTGCCATGGATTTATGGGCCTTTACACGGAATCCTCGCGGCAGCTCCAGGACGCTGGAGTTAGTGCTCCCGTCTCACAGGAAAGGAAACGTTGGCTCAGAAAGGTAAAGAAACTGGCTTGAGGTCACGCAGCTGGTGAGTAACAGAGCTACGTCCAGTTCGCTTTCCCCTGGTTATGCACTCAGAGAAGAAAGTGGCTCAGATGCGGGGAGTGAAGAGAGCCAGTGGCAGCTACGGCGCGCAGTATCGTTCCTGCATGTAATCCTTCTCCGAAGGGCCTGGACCCACGGCAAAAGAGCCCGGGCTGTGGGCAGAGGGTAACAGGGAACCAATGATGGCTTCTGAGCTGAGAGATAAGTGACCCAGGCCGTCCCTCGGTGCTGTCCTGGGCCATCTGGCTCCACCTCCTACACTCTCCACTCTCTGCATCCATCCACCTCACCCTCCACCCCCGCTGCTTCTCAACCACACTGAGAAACCATGTGTGACGGTGGAAAATGTAAAAATATATATGCAACCGAAAAACAACATCGGGCTGACAGCACACAGCTATAAATACTCTGACGGGTGCAGAAACGCTCCTCCGATCCTGCTTCCTGCCGCCTGAGGAGCGGGGGCATGGTGTTTGACAGGTGGGGTGGGGGGACTCAGGAAGGGAAAAGGAAAAGGGACGACTATTTGTGGACCTACTCTGTGCCAAGCACTTCCCAAGCGTTACGTCACCGCGTCTTCGCAGAACCCTCGGGTGAATCACTACCGTTATCCCTGTTTTACAGACAAGGAAACCGAAGCACAGAGAGGCAGGCAGGTCATCTGGCTGAGGTCACACAGCCCCACGGTGAGAGAGCAGTGAAAGTGGAGTTCCAGCAAGCTCCACCTGGTGAGAATTCAAGCCCTGCCATGGGCCACCTCTCTGGAGGAAGAGAAAGCCAGCTTCAGGCTCTACCTCTCTCAATCATTATGCAAGGCCAGAGAGCACTTGAGGCTTCCAGGCACTCCTATGCTTACACACCTTCCATGGCTCCCAGCTGCCCCCCAGATAAAGAACAAACTCCTCAGTGTGGCCCCTGAAGTCCTGTGATCTGGCCTCTGTCCACCACCAGGGCCCACCTCGTGCCAGATCTCTGAGCGTCAGCCACGCTGACCTGCTTCTCTCAGGGCTCTGCTGTTCCCTTGGTCCAGCATGCTGTTCCCCTCTAGTTGCTTCTCCTTACCCTGGGGGCCTCCACTCAAATGTCGCCTCCTCCACTGGCCAGACATTGCCATTAACCTGCTCAAGTGCTTTCCCTGCAAAACTTAGCACAGGCCGGGCACAGTGGCTCATGCCTGTAATCCCAGCACTTTGGGAGGCCAAGGAAGCAGGACTGTTCAAGCCCAGGAGTTTGATACCAGCCTGGGCAACAAAGTGAGATCCTGTCTCTATTTCTTAAAAAATTAGCCGGGTGTAGTGGAGCACACCTGTAGTCCCCGCTACTCAGGAGCTTAAGGCGTGGGGATGGCTTGAGCCCAGGAGTTCGAGGCTGCAGTGAGCTGTGATCATACCACTGCACTCCCACCTGAGTGACAGAGCAAGACCCTGTCTCAAAAAAAAAAAAAAAAAAAAGACCCATAGCACAATTGTAATCATGTGGGTCACTGTGGGGTGGCGGGTCACAGCTGGTGAGTGGCAGAATCAAGACCGGGTCCAGGTGGTGCAGCCACAGAGCTGGTGCCTCCAAGTACTCGGCTGCTCACATGGGCCCAGAGAGGCCTCCTCACTGGCAAGAGGAAGAAGCCACCTCCTCCTGGAGGAATGAGCAGGGCTACAGTGGCACAATCACTGCTCACCGCAGTCTCGAACTCCCCAGCTCAAGCGATCCTTCCACCTTAGTCTCCCGAGTAGCTGGGACGACAGTTGTGTGCCACCACGCCTAGCTAATTTTTTCTATTTCTTGTAGAGATGGAGTCTTCCTATATAGCTCAGGCTGGTCTCAAAATCCTGGACTCAAGCAATCCTCCTGCCTCAGCCTTCCAAAGTGCTGGGATTACAGATACGAACCACCATCTCCTGTAACCACTGTTTAAGAAAGTAAAAAGATGCAGAAGAAGTTAATCTAATGTTTTATGTAACCCAATATACTCCAAATATCATTCCTACATGTAATCAAGATAAAAAATTATTAATGGCTGGGCGCCGTGGCTCACACCTGTAATCCCAGTATTTTGAGAGGCCAAGGTAGGCAGATCACCTGAGGTCAGGAGTTCAAGACCAGCCTGACTAACATGGTGAAACCCCGTCTCTACTAAAAGTACAAAAATTAGCCAGGCTTGGTGGCGCATGCCTGTAGTCCCAGCTACTCAGGAGGCTGAGACGGGACAATTGCTTGATCCTGGAAGGCAGAGTCTGTGGTGAGCCAAGATTGCACTGTTGTACTCTAGCCTGGGTGACAGAGCAAGACTCTATCTAAAAAAAAAAAAAAAAAAAAAAAAAAAAAAAAAATTATTGAGATATCTTACTTTTTTCTTCCATACTAAGTCTTCAAAATCCAATGTGTATTTCACACTCGTGTCACATCTCAGGTTGGAACAGCTGCAGTTCAAGTGCTCAACAGCCACATGTGGCCAGAGGCTACTGCATTGAGCAGCACAGTGCTAGACTAGAAAGTCCATGAGGGCAGGGACCACAGTCATACCTACAATTATTAAATCTAGCATCTGACAGAGTGGACACTCAGGAAATGTTTGTTGACTAGCTGGATGAAAGGATGAATGAACAAATGAAGGAAGGAATGAACAAATGGTCTAAGGCTTCCTCAGATCTGAAGCCACACTCCTAGCACAGGCCATGGGAAGGGCATGGAGATGAATTCTAGCCCCACCTCTGCCTCCACTTCTCTGAGTGACTGTGAGTACCTCCACTTTTGGGGCCTCAGTTTCTTCATCTGGTCAATGGCTGGGGAGCTGGACCCTTGTGATTTTTCTGGGCTCTCACTTCAGGACTTTGCCTAGAAGATGGGAGTCGGGCCCTCGGCAAAGTTCCCTGCTCCATGCCATCCCATCACCCTACTCTCCCTCCACCTGTGTGTAAGACAGGAGGTCTCAGGAAAAGCCTCCATGTGGCCTTCTGTACAGAGTGGAGCCACATCCCAGAAGGGAAAGCCGAGGCAAGGTTCCCAACACACAGTGACCTCGGCACAGACAGCAAGGCCAGTGTGGGGGTGCTCAGGCTTGGCCTTGTCCTGCCACCGTCATCACCCCCACACCTCATGTTTGTTCAGAGTTGAGAAGAGAGCAGGGCAGGGCTTATCCTTTCAGTTCGGCAGAGAAGGAAAAAAAAAAAGAGACCAAGAGACATGCCGAGACCAGTCTGAGGTCACACAGGGGGCAGGACAGAGCTGGCTACGGCCCTAGGCCTCTGTTTTTCTTGTCTGAAAAATGGATACAAAATGTGCTGTCATCCTATCAAACATCAATGCCTCAAATCCAAGCTCCACTCCTTAACAGCCCTGTGATCTTGGACAAGGTTTACCTGACTGTGCCTCAACATCCTTGTTTGTAAGTGGGTATCATAATAGTGGCAACCTTACAGGGTTGTTGAACCATTAATGTGTGAATGTATGTAAAGCGCTCATAAGAATATCTAGGACACTGTGAGCGCCATATGAGTGATAGATATTATTATCAGCCTTTATCACAGAGCTGTACTGCAGTTTAAATAAAGGAAGAGGTGTGACCAGGGTCTGCAAACTCCCAAGACCCTTCTGGAGAGGTAAGCACCTTTTGGCTGCAAAGGATGTTGCCAACTATAAAATGCCCTGTGACTTGCAAAGCACTTTGTAAATGTTGCTGCAGTAAGGAGGCTATTGTAGGTTAGCCTTTTATAATCCAAAAAGCACTTCAAAATCATAAATCACTTTGGGGACAGAAGAGCTCTTTGTAGGGGCTTTCTAGACTGTTGAGTGCTGTGCAAGTCAGAGGCAAGTTGCCTTTCAAAGACATGAGCAAGAAGCCGGGGGGAGTGGGGACAGAAAGAAATCAGCCCCAGAGGATAAAAACAGCAGTCGTTTTCCTCTGCTCTCATCACCTCCCGTGCCAGCCAGTGCAGAGAAATTCCAGCAGATCTGCAGATTCCTGCGATTCTGTGCTGAGGCCAGGGAGGCCTCCCTGCATCGCTGACTCAGCCAAATGGGAGGGTGTGGGTTAAGCAGGAATCAGCTCCATCTTCCTTGCTCCTGTACCTCTTCTTTTTTTCTTCCTTCTGCCACAAAGGCAATGAACCTGACACCATTTAAAGATTTCCCTCTTTGGCCTCCCCATGACCTTGCCCTGAGGTCCAGACTTGGGCCTCCTCTGGAGACCCAGCCTGGGATATCTGCCACCCCCATCATGGAAGGAGTAATAGGACTGTGAGGGCAGAGGGCGGGCGGGGAACAGACCCTGGGCTCCAAGCCCAGTTCTGCTATTTCTCATCTATGACCTTGGGCAAGTTCATTTACTTCTCTGAGCTTGAGTCCCTCAGCCATAACATGGGGTTGACAATGCTCATCTTGTGTGTCACTGTTAGGTGACCTGGTGTGCATGCAAGTTCTGTCCCTTCCTCTAACCGCAGGCATGAGGGCCTTCTAATAAGGGAGAAATAGATACCAAGGCAGCTTCTACAGTGTAGGGGCTATGAGCACCACTTTTCAGATCATAAAACTTGGGTTCAAATCCTGGCTCTGGCCAGGCACAGTGGCTCACGCCTATAATCTCAGCATTTGGGGAGGCTGAAATGGGCAGATCAAATCACTTGAGCCCAGGAGTTCCAGACCAGCCTGGACAACATGAAAAAACCCAGTCTCTATAAAAAATTTAAAAATCACTTGGGCATGGTGGCATGCTCGTATAGTCCCAGCTACTCTGGAGGTTAAAGATTAATGTCTGTAATTCCAGAGTAGCAGGGAGGATTGCTTGAGACCAGGAGACGATGGTTGCCATGAGCCACGATCACACCACTGCACTCCAGCCTGAGTGACAGAGTGAGACCCTGTCTCAAAACAAAAAACAAAACAAAACAAACAAACAAACAAAAAACACTTCTGGCTGTACAACATACCAGCTGCATGTCTTTAGGCAGGTCATATTACCTCTCTGAGCCTCTATTTCCTCGACCCATAGAATAAGTATAATAGTCTCTATCTTGTAAAATGTTTACAAGGACTTGAGACATGATGCATATGGCATGTGTGGCACAAAACCTGGCACACAAGCGTGGCTCAATGAATGGTCATGATGATTCCCCCTACCTCCCCAGGCTAGTTTGACAGTCTCATCGTATTCCATCATATCACACACATCTCCTTCGGGTGTTGCCTCACGCTTGCAAGTAATAGATTAAAAGCTTCTGGACCCAGCCAGACCCCGCCCCCCTGCTATTTCTGCAAACCCCTCCGAGACCGCTTTTCCACAGCCCCCTCTCCTCTACTCATATCTCTATCTGCAAGATGTCGACCTCAATGTGAAACTCAACTCCTTGAGCCTGTCACAAACCAGGCATGAACAATGCACTCTCTGCTATAGATTTCATAAACAGGGGAGGGTCTACACTGTAGCCTCTCTTCTCAGGAACTGTGGTGAACATAGTCATCTTCGTCCAGTTACAACTATGGGTCTGTAACACCCCCTGAGGGACGCGGCAATGTGCCTTGTTCACTGTTGCTTCCCCAACACCCAGTGCAATATCTGGCCCCCAAGAGGCAGATCTGAAACATGTGGTGAGTAAAGTAATAAATGACAGGAAAAGGCGCTCTTGAGCTGGGGGAGAATCATGTGGTTGTCCAGTGCCCTCAGCTTTCAGGTCAGTTGTGTGGCAAGGGGCCTGATTTGGTCCCCGCTTGCAGTCAGGAAGAGGCTGATAGTGATGTGTGTCCATTTCAGACCTCAGAAATAACCACCTGCCCAATACGGTCTTGGCCTTTTCAAAGGTCATGTGCATATTAGCACTTGGGGATCCTTCTTCACCCACAGGTCTGATGCTTTCCCATCAGCAATTGTAACCAAGGGTGACTAAGACACAGGACAGTGGTTCCCCAAACCAGCTGCACATCAGAAGCCCCTGGGAAGCTTTGGAACACCAGAGCCACTTGGAGGTCAGGTTCCCCCGAGATCCTGATTCAAATGGTCTGGTGTGGGGCCTGATAGTTTTTTTATTTAAAAATCGTAGCTAATTCAAAAATGTATCACTGAGGGCCAGACATGGTGGCTCATGCCTATAATCCCAGCCCTTTGGGAGGCCGAGGCAGGAGGATCACCTGAGGTCAGGGGTTTGAGACCAGCCTGGCCAACATGGTGAAACCCTGTCTCTACTGAAAACACAAAAATTAGCTGGGCATGGTGGCATGTACCTGTAATCCCAGCTACACAGGAGGCTGAGGCAGGAGAATTGCTTGAACCCAGAAGGCGGAGGTTGCAGTGAGCCGAGATTGTGCCATTGCACTCCAGCCTGGATGACAAAGCAAGATTCCGTCTCAAAAAAAAAAAAGAGAAAAAAAAATCACTGAGGCAGAGAAAGGTAATTTTTTTTGTTTTTGTTTTTTTTTAACAAATGGGTCTATAAATGCCTGCAGGCTTTCCACCTGAAGCCCTCCATGAGTCAGGCAGTCTGTGGGCTGGGTGAGGGCCCGGCTGGATGCTAGAGAGGAAAGCATGTGGGTTTTGGAGCAACTGTAGATGTGGGTTTGAATTTTACAACATCCTAGATCTGTGGCCTCGGGAAAGTCACTTCACCAATCTGAGCCTGGGCTTCCTCCTCCATCAGTTAGCAATCAGAATTCCTGCCTCACATGTTGGCTGGGAATAATCAATGAGAGAATGTCATATGTAATTATCTGGCACAGGGCCGAGCCTAGGGTTGGCACTTTGTAAAGTGCGGTTCTGTTGCCTTCCTGGGCAAGCTTGGGGTAGGAGGGAGGGCAAGTGTGGCTCCCAACATTGACCTGAGCCCTTGATGGGGAGAACACTGGACTGGGAGAAAGGAGGTGTGGCCCTGTCCTAGTTCTAGCCCATCATGAGGTGTGACCTTGGCCAAGTCACTCCCATCTCTGAGCCTCAGCGACCCCATTTGACTCAACCCTAGGAGGTAGTTAAGAGGTGAGCTTTAGGGGCAGATCAACCTGGTTCAGCCAATTATCTGGGGCAAGGCACTCAATCTACCTCTTTGGACCTCAGTTTCCTCCTCTGTGAGATAGAGATCCATTGGTGCAGATTCTTCCCAATTCTGTGTTCAGTGATATTATATTGGTAGCTTGAAATCAACCACAGTGGGAGTATTTACACCAAGGAAATTGGCAAACATTACAAATCAGGAATCCCCCCTCACCTTCCCCCAGCAGTTTACCAGCACACCACTGGAACTCAGATAATGATACCTTCCACCATGCATGTTGTGAGTTTCAGAAAGCTATGACCTGTTTTTTTTAAACACTTAGCACAACACCTGGGATATAGTGGGCACTCACACATGCTAATTAAACACTTAACATTTGTCAGCCATCACTTTGCTTGGTATAAAGTGTTCACATCTGTCATCTTATATAACTTGATCAGCCTCAGGAAGCTTCCAGAGGAGGAAATCCAGGCTCAGACAGGCTTGCTGACTTCAAATGCAATTACATTTTGCAGGCCTACTCTACACTGAGTTATTCTTACACATCCATCCCATTTCAGCCTCACAACCCCCTTTCATTACAGATGAGGAATCAGCAGCCCAGGAAGGGCAAGTGACCTTCCCCAGGTCACAACGCACTGAGTCTGAGGCCTTGGTATCTATTCTTTTTTTTTTTTTTTTTTTTTTTGAGACAGAGTCTCGCTCTGTCACCCAGGCTGGAGTGCTGTGGCCAGATCTCAGCTCACTGCAAGCTCCGCCTCCCGGGTTCACGCCATTCTCCTGCCTCAGCCTCCCGGGTAGCTGGGACTACAGGCGCCGCCACCTTGCCCGGCTAGTTTTTTGTATTTTTTAGTAGAGACGGGGTTTCACCATGTTAGCCAGGATGGTCTCGATCTCCTGACCTCGTGATCCACCCGTCTCGGCCTCCCAAAGTGCTGGGATTACAGGCTTGAGCCACCACGCCTGGCCTGGTATCTATCCATTTTGATCCTCCTTCTGCCAGTGCCCATCTCTGCCAGGCACCCTCCCCACCCCATCTAGCTGCCTCCTCTCCAGTGAGGGCAAGCTCTGCCGATATGATCTCTCTGGCCCTTTCCAGCACTGACATCCTTGGTATTTAAATCAGCACATGAATATTTCACAAGCATCCCAGGTGAAAATAACCCCCCGCCTGGTTATGTCAGGCTGCAGCCCCAGTCGCTAGGCCACGGCTCTCTTGCTATTTGCGAGACATGCAATTCTGCGAGGCCTCCCAGCAGCAGCCCAAGGAATCGATAGTCTTTAAATAAGTAATTAGAGGAGCTGAAGACGTTGGCACAGCTAGAAGGGAGCAGGGGAATATAAACTCATAACTCTCCCAAGTTCACTGTGAAGAGCTTGGTTCTGTTTTTTGGTCAAGAAATGCGACAGGGCCTGGAGCAGGGTGAGAGATGGGGATAGTCAGGGGAGAATCAGAGGAAAACAGTCATTGTTGTTATTTATTGGGTGCTTCCTATGTGTCAGGCTTTGTGTCATGACTGCCTTACCCAATGTTCTCCTAAAGTCATTGAGGCACAGAGAGGGGAAGTCAGTTCCCCAGGGCCACACAGCTGGAGAGTGGCAGAGGCTGCAGCCCGTCTGACCTCTGAGCAGGGTTTCTCAACCTTGTGTTATTGACCTTTGGGGCTGGAGCATTCTTTGTGTTGGGGGCTGTTCTGTGCAGTGTGGGGTGTCTAGCAGCATCCCTGTCCTCTACGTACCAGATGCCAGTAGCACCTCATCCCCACTTATGACAACCAAACATGTCTCAAGATATCGCCCAATGTCACCTATGGGGCAAAATTACAGACCACGATATACAGTCTGTGTTCACTTTGCTGCTCTCTTCCTCTGCTTTTAGGATATGGATTAAAACCCTTCTCTCAGGCCAGGCACGGTGGCTCACACCTGTAATCCCAACACTGTGGGAGGCTGAGGTGGGCGGATCTCCTGAGGTCCAGAGTTTGAGATCAGTCTGCCCAACATGGAGAAACCCTATCTCTACTAAAAATATTTTTAAAATTAGCTGGACGTGGTGGCATGTGCCTGTAATCCTAGCTACTCAGGAGACTGAGACATGAGAATCACTTGAACCCAGGAGACAGAGGTTGCAGTCTCTGCAACAGAGATTGCACCACTATACTCCAGCCTGGGTGACAGAGTGAGACTCCGTCTCAAAAAAACCTTCTCTTAGCCTAGAGAGGCAGATCTGGAGACAAAGCTGGCTGCGTGAGAACACCAACTTGGCTACTCACTGGCTGTGTGACCTTGGCCAAGTTCTCAACCTCCCTATGCCTCAGTTTCCCTCTCTGTAAAATAAGGGCCTACACAAAGGTTATCATGAAGCTTAGACAAGTTAGTCAACATACCCATGTAACAAACCTGCATATGTACCTCCTGTATCTAAAATAAAAGCTGAAGTTTTTTTTTTTTTTTAACGTTAGTATTATATATCCAAAGCATTGACAACAGTGCCTGGCACGTATGTGTGAACGCTCATCGTGATCCAAGAGCCTACCTGACCAAGCCTCAGCCCATCTCTGCAGCCACCCTGGTACCTCTCTCCCCTTGAGAATAAAAAGAGAAACTGTCCTAGAAGCCAGGGAAGAAGCATCTTTGGCAACTTCTGCTGTTCCTACCTTCCTTGATGCATGCTGCTTCCCACCATTCCTGGAGGAGTTGGGAAAACAGCAACAAGGATGGCTTTTGGTCCCAAAGGTTCCCAAGGTAATAACAAAAGCTGCCACTTCCTGTCTCCCTGCAGCGCTCTCTATGCATGGAGAGGAGGGTAGAGGCGCTGCACACCGATTTAACAAAAGCATCCGATTAGAACGCGGTTCCTTTTATTATCCGGGAAGCTATAAAAATACATAGAAATGAACATATTTTATCACTGGAGTTGGTCTTCACATTTTATGGGTCTGTAGCGGGTGTTTTTGTTTTACCGACATTTGTTAGAAACAAGGTTCTGGAACACTGTCCTTGTTTGGGTGCTCGTGAGAAATTGCATCCAGAAAGGCATTTCAGGACCTGTCCCTATGGAAACAGCTCCACTGCAGGAGTGTGCGTGACCGCGTGAGTGTGAGTGCGTGTGCGTGTGTGTGTGTAGCTAAAGTCCTCCTTTTTCCCAGGGGCAAGGGTGCCTAGGGATTACCTGGTCCAGACTCCTCATATAGTTGAGGAATACAAAATTAGCCAGGCGTGGTGGCGGGGGCCTGTAATCCCAGCTACTTGGGAGGCTGAGGCAGGAGAATAACTTGAACCCAGGAGGCAGAGGCCCGCACAGGGCAGTGCTTTATCCAGGATCACAGAACCACTTGGTTTGGCAACTATTTTCTGTGTATTAGTATCATCCTAGCTGCTCTAATAAACACCCCCATCCCAGTGACATGATAGACTTTTCTTGCTCACAGGACAGAGTTCCTGGTTGGTCAATGAGCCTTCCACTAGGTGATTCAGGGACCCAGGCTCCCTCCTTAATATGGTGACACCTTTTCCTAGAACTCAGAATCATCTGCTTTCATCTGGATGAGGGAATAATTTGGAGGATTGCACATTGAAGGTTTTCATGGGCCAGGCCAGAAGTGGCCCATGTCACTTCTGCCCATGTCCCACTAGTCAAGCCTCAGTCCCATGTCATGCCTAACCACAGGGAGGCCGGGAGCTGTTGCCTGGCTCTGTGCCCAGGAGGAAGAGAAAGGCTGGTGAGCAGCTGGCCAGGTGTTGGTGCTTGGGCTGGAAGCTGCATGGGCAGAGAAGAATGGGACAGCAGACCTGCCCTCCTAGAGCTCACAGTCCGTTGTTGCAAGGTGGGGATGGGGGAGCAACAGCAAACACAGGTCACTTATATCCCGAGCTTGAGGTTCAGAATAAGGACCATCTTTTTGCACCCCCATCCCATTGATCACCAGAAGTCCACTTACTTCTCACAAGAGAGAACTCCCATGCCAGTGTAAGTACAAGACCAAGACTCCCAGTGTCCTTCCTAAGTCAGTCCAAAAGAAGTCAGCAGTCCTGGTTTGTCTTTTTTTTTTTTTTTTTCTTTTCCAGACAGAGTCTCGCACTGTCACCCAGGCTAGAGTGGAGTGGCACAGTCTTCGCTCACTGCAAACTCTGCCTCCTGGGTTCAAGCTATTCTCCTGCCTCAGCCTCCCAAAGTGTTGGGACTACAGGCGTCAGCCACCACGCCCAGCCAGCAGTCCTGGTTTCTAAAAGATTGCAGAGAAGAAGCTGGAAGGTCTGGTTTATTTCCTGAAAGGTCCTATTCATCCTATTCTCTGTCTCAAGCCCCGCAGTATTTCCTTTTTGGGGGGAAAGGTGGGAGGCTCTTTCCTGAGTTTCATGTCATTAGATAATGCCACAGGCCTGAGATCCCAACAAAACAGCACTTAAGAGAGGACATAGCTTAGTTCACACACACAAACAGACGCGTACACTTTTTTTTTTTTTTTAGGACAGTCTCACTCTGTCCCCCAGGCTGCCTGGAATGCAATGGCACAATCCTGGCTCACTGCAACCTCCACCTCCCAGGTTCAAGCGATTCTCATGTCTCAGCCACCCGAGTAGCTGGGATTACAAACATGTACCACCACATCTAGCTAATTTTTGTATTTTTAGTAGAAATGGGATTTCGCCATATTGCCCAGGCTGGTCTCAAACTCCTGGCTTTGATTATAGGCGTGAGTCACAGCACCTGGCCCTGTGTACATGTACACACACTCTCTCTGTGTATACATACGATACATACGTACACACACCTCAGAACCAGCCATTAGACATTCACCCCTTTGGCTGACCAGCATCTATTAGGATAATCCCAAGACAGTGGAAGGACCTCCACCTCTCCCCACAGAAGCCACCTGGGACAGATCTTCTGTGCTTCCAGTGACTAGAATATAGGTGTGCAGCCTAGAGTGTGGCCAACTGGACATGCCCTCCCAGGACTTTGTAGAGTGACATCGAGGCACAGAGTCAGTCTGCCATTTAAAGGCTGCCGCCACAGGACGTCTCGTGCTGTGGGGGGGTCATCTCCATGGCTGGAGGTGTCAGATGGGGCCACAGTGACCAGCTGGCTGGCAGTCAGCTCCCAGGTGGCACCTTGGCAGATCTTAACTCTCTGAGTTCTCGTCAAGCCTGTTTCTCCAGTTTCTCTGTCAATTGCATGAGCTACCCGATACTTTTACAAACCACTCCTTCAGGTTAGCTGGAGTCCGTACTTGTGACCAGCAGTCAAGCTCCCTGACTGGTGTCATCTTTGTCTTGTAGTCAACCCACTCCCATTTCCCTTCACTACCAGCTTCCCCAGGGCCACCCCAGACCCAGATGGGTCCATCACCTTCCACCCTCAAGGGAAAGGCCGCAACTCCCACCACCTGCCTCCAGGAGATGTCTGAGCAAATCTCTAATTAACCTGTCTTTTCACACTCCTTCAATATTCAGAGTCCTCAAGAGGGCTGTGGACAGAACCAACGTAATTGGTATACTCTGCGATGCTAGATATTTTATTTGAAGCATTTAAAAATATGATCCTGAGAGGTTTGGCACAGTGGCTCATGCCTGTAATCCCTGCACTTTGGGAGGCCAAGGCGGGTGGATCACTTGAGGTCAGGAACTCAAGACCAGCCTGGCCAACATGGCAAAACCCTGTCTCTACTAAAAATACAAAAATTAGCCGGGTGTGGTGGTGTGTGCCTGTAATCCCAGCTACTCAGGAGGCTGAGGCAGGAGAATTGCTTGAATCTGGGAGGCAGAGATTGCAGTGAGCCGAGATCGCGCGCTCCAGCCTGGGCAGCAAGAGCGAAACTCCGTCTCAAAAAAAAAAAAAAAAAATCCTGAGAAAGGGTCCACAGGCTTCACTTGATGGCAAAGGGGTCGAGGGCACGAAAAAGGTAAGGATCGCTTGGGACTGCAGCCTCCCAAAGGCTCCACAACAAGCACCCCGCTGGCCTTGTGAGACCCCTACTGGTTTGGGGGCCAACCCACCCTCCCCCCACCATTCCTTCTCAAAAGCACTTGTTCCTTTCGAGACCAGCTCCTCTCCCCACTCTGTCTAGGCAGGTGGTCCCTGCAGTTGTCACCTGTCCTCATGTTGCCATACGACCTCATGTTACAGGAGTTGGCACATGACCTCACCCTCCACCCATAGCTACTGGCTCAGGAGGGGTGGGCTGCTGGCCCAAGCCAGGCCAACCAGGTCCTTTCCCGCAGCTGTTTTTGGTTTCGTTTTAAACTGGAACTTGGGGGAAAACAGTTATGCTCTCCCTGGTGAGGCCTTTGGAGCTGAGAGCTGTCTTGTTTTCCACAAAGTAGGGGAAGCCAGTTGAGTAGCAGAAGGATGCTGACGGGGAGAGGAGAGGTGAGGAGAAGAGAGGAGTGGGGGAAGGGAGGGAGCTGGCCGTCCATCCATCTGGGGTCTGGCCGTGGCCCTGCCCTCCTGGCAGTATGGTTATTTATTGCCTCCTTGAGTTCCCCGCTTCTTACCCCAGTTAGTTAGAAATGGAGTTTGCCACTGCCTGTCTTTTTCTGCTGAATCCCAGAGTCTGCACAGAGCCGGGCACATAGTAGGTGTATAGCAAACATCTGTGAACAAGTGACTGTACAAACACAGGCATAGGAAAAAATGTACAAGGTCCAGAGGAGAGAGGAATTAACTCTCCATAGGGGGATGTCAGGAACTGCTGGGGTGGGAGGAGACATTCAAAGATGAGAGGAGGTTTCTGGATGGCTACGGCGGGGGAAGATAGGGAGGGACGGTAGTTGAGGCTAAAGAAAACAGCTGGGACTAGATTGAAAAAAGGCTTAACTATCAGACTGGAAATGAGGACTTCACAACTTGTGGCTGAACTAGGTCTAAAGCCCAGGTGTTTCTAAAAATGGCCAGAGCTCGGGTTGGACTTGGTGGCTCATGCCTGTAATCCCAGCACTTTGGGAGGCGGGCAGATCACCTGAGGTCAGGAGTTTGAGACCAGCCTGACCAACATGGTGACACTCCATCGCTACTTTAAAAAAAAAAAAGAAAAAGCCGGGTGTGGTGGCAGGTGCCTATAATCCGAGCTACTCTGGAGGCTGAGGTGGGAGAATTGCTTGAACCCTGGAGGCAGAGGTTGCAGTGAGCTGAGATCACGCCACTGCACTCCAGCCTGGGCAACAGAGCAAGACTGTTTCAAACAACAACAACAACAACAAAAAATGGCCAGAGCTCCACACAGAGTATCATCCACGGACGTGAAGACGTGGGTGCCTGTACGCTCCCCATGTCTCCTCACCCCTAGAAATCCTGCTATTGAGAAAACCCGGTTCTCCTCCTGCACTCCGAGGGGGCACTGTGCAGCCTCCCTGTGGCTGGGTCCAGCCAAACCCTTTTCAGTCCCGATTCTTCCTGACCTTTCTGCTGCCTTCTACATTCTGACCTTGACCCACACTGTTCCTTCCCAGTGGCTCCTCTGTCCCTCTGTGTGTCTCCCTTTCCTGGGGCCATAACTGTACCTTAGAAGTTGGTGGCCTCCCAGTGTCTGTGCTGGGTCCTCTCCTGGCTCTATGTCCATGCTGTACAACTTCATCCATTCTTGTGGCTTCAGAGACTACTTAGAGATGGGACTTCTAACCTCCTGCTTCCTGTCAGCTCCAGACCCAGTTATCCAGTGGCTGGACTTTCACCTCCAGGCTTCCCCATGGGCCTTTAGACTCAGACACACCCCAAACCAGGTTCATCCTCTTTCCCATTCAGTCTCCCCATGAGGACCGGATTCCTAGCCATACTGAAGGCAGAGGGAAACAGGCTCAGAGAGGGACAGCTCAGAATCACACAGGTGAGTCCACCTAACGCCAACTCCACACCATTTGATTAGGACTCAGGATGGGGCAATACTTTTCACCTCTGACCCCCGGGCCTCCCGGGGCCAGGACAGTAAATGTTGACCAGATCGATTTCCGCCATGCCTGGAAGTCAGCGGTCAGCTGCTGACCACACTGTCAATTATTCAGGCGCCCTGGGATTTCACTGAGAGCCACGGTTTAACTAAAATACATCTCCATTGTCCTCACACCCCCAGCTTGCCCTCAGAGGCCTGGGCGCGGGTGGACAGCCAGGGCACCTCCCCGGGCAGCCAAGTACACGTATGCCCCAGCCCCTCACTCCCCTTCCCAACTCACAGATCAGACCAGACTGGAGCTTCCCGGCCCTCAAATCCATTGGAAGAGGTCCTGGGCTGAAAGGGCTGAAGCCCTGAGGGCAGAACTGGGACCAGTCACCAGAAGTTACCTGAGGCAGGTTTTGGTTCTGCCTGCAAGACCCAGACTTTTCTTTTTTTTTTTTTTTTTTTAAGATCGAGTCTCTGTTGCCCAGGCTGGGGTGCAGTGTCACAACCTCCTGGGTTCAAGCGATTCTCCCGCATCAGCCTCGTGAGCAGTTGAGACCCAGACTTTTCTTATCACCAGACAAAAACAGACACTCGGGGAGGCAGGGAGCTAGTCATCCACACAGGTGTGTGACCGTGCGGGCGGACTATCATTAGGAAGGCTATCTATCTATGGGGAGCTTCAAGGGCTGTTGATGGTAACAACTAGATTTTTAAATGTGCTTCACAATTCACCGTGTTGGTGGGCCATTGTGGCTCACACCTGTAATCCTTTGGGAGGCTGAGGTGGGTGGATGGCCTGAGCCCAAGAGTTCAAGACCAGCCTGGGCAACATAACGAGACCCCATCTCCATAAAAATACTTAAAAATTAGCTGGATGTGGTGGCGCATAGCTGTGGTCCCAGCTACCTAGGAGGCTGAGGTGGGAGGATTGCTTGAACCTGGGAGGTTGAGGCTGAAATGAGCTATGATCGTGCCACTGTACTCCAGCCTGGTGACAGAGCAAGACCCTGTCTCAAAAAAAAAAAAAAATTCACAATGCTCTCAATGACATATGTCATCTTGCAGCCTCAAGTCTTTTTTGGAACAAGGTGGTGCATAAATAAAGACACATTCATTCAACAGTCATTACTGAGCTTGCCAGGCACTTTGCTAGTGCTGCAAAGTGAGGTAAGAATACAGATTTGACCCTGGCCTCGGGTGATAACAGTACTGAACGCCACTAGTAAAGGGACCTGCCATGTATCAGGGATGGCAGGTTCTAAATACCCCATGTATTTAGAACCCCGTGTATTAATACTTCATGTATTTAATACCGCATGTATTAATGTGTGCTTCAACACACATTATCCTTACAACAACCCTGACAAGCAGCTGCCGGCATTGTCTTTCTTTTTTTTTTTTTTTTTTTGAGACTAGATCTCACTCTGTCGCCTAGCTAGAGTGCAGTGATGCAATCGTGGCTCACTGCAGCACCAGCCTCCCAGGCTCAAGTGATCCTCCAGCCTCAGCCTCCTGAGTAGCTGGGGCCACAGGTAGGTGCCATCATATCTGGCTAATTTTTGTATTTTTAGTAGAGATGGGGTTTCATCAGGTTGCCCAGGCTGGTCCTGAACCCCTGGGCTCAAGTGATCTGTCTGCCTCAGCCTCCCAGAGTACTGGGATTACAGGTGTGAGCCACTGTGCCCTGAGTGTGATTTCCATTTTAGACAAGGAAAGATTTTACAGATGAGGCACAGAGAGGTACAAAGAGATGCCCAATGTCACACAGCCTGTGTAAACTGAGCAGAATTTGAGCCCAGGCTTCAGATTTCAAGCCCCTGCTCTCAGTCTCTGCTCAAAGTCATGTGAAGGAGGTCAGTAGACATTACGTAGATGATCATGTAAGTAAGATCTAAAGACAGAACCATGGAGGAAAGATCGCAGGGAGTATAACAGGGAGGACTGATCTATCCAGGATGTGGGTTGCAGGAGGGGGTGAGAGTCGGAGAATGATTAGAAGGGTCCTGTAAGCTGACGTCTTCAGGAAGAGGAGTTTGCTGGGGGAAGGGACCAGGGAAGGCGCATTCCAAGCATCGAGAACTGCAAGTATTTCTCGACAGGAGGCTTCAGCCCTGTCACCAGGACCCCCTCGGAGCCTGGCCACAGGGAGCCGGCAGCCAGTGGCACAGGGCTGTGCTTCAGCTGCACCCACTTCCTGTCTGCCGGCTTTATTTTTAGATCTCTTACTTTCCGATGCCATGAGTGGGCCAGCAAGGCCTGGGCCTTCCTCATCAGATTGTTTATGTTCTACCCCATCGGTGTCTCTATCACGCCCCCTCCCCTCCCAGGCGTGATCTGCAGGCCTGATTGGAAGCCCTGGTTTCTTCTCTGATGTTGTTATCGACTACTCCACTCCTCTGACTGGGGCCACTGGGTCTCCCCACCTCACCCTTCTGCCTTCTTTCTCTCCTTCTTCCCATCAGCTCAATTCCACCCCACTCCAACGATCCTATCTGTGCCAGACACTGGGCTGAGCACTGACAAGACAGACCTAAAGGACACAAGGGTCTTTGGCATCACATGTGCTAGAATCCAGGTCAGCATGGATGATTCATACTGCAAACTGAGACAGGTATGAAAGTGAAAGGGTGCTGTTAATAATTATTGGTGATTAATAATGCCAGCACCACAGTGCAAGCCCAGGCAACTGAGAAACATGGTCACCCAAGTTCATTAGGACAGAAAAATGAGGAGAGATTTGTCCAGTGGAGGACAAGTGGAAGGGAGTCTTGGCAGGAGGCCAACATGTGTTAATATTTGGCAAGTTTGGGGGAGAATGGTGAGTTCATGGTGGTAATAACCTGAGACATGGGTCTTTATACCCCATTCCTGAGCCATGGAGAAAGGAAGGAAGGGGAGTCCAGCTGGATTCCAGGTGGGAAAATGTAGACAGTTTAATATGGCTAGCACAGGGTGACAAAAACCTTGCAGTTCTGCCACCTCTGCATCCATGGCAGGCATCACCAATTGATCACCGCATTCTCCTTCCCACTGAACCCTGATTCAACCTCACAGCCCTCAACACAGTGCTCTAGGGCCAGTCATTACCAAATGTCACACTGTGTGTACCTAGCTGGAGATGAGGGTGGAGATCACATCAAGAGAAGCCTAGAATTTGAGAGTAAGAAGTTGAAATATGATTCTCTGGGTAATAGGGAGCCATCAGACACTAAGGGGAGTGATGAAACTAAGACTAAGGCTTAGGAAGGTCACTGCCAGTGGAGGGGAGGAACTTGGACAGGGAAACCAGTGAGGCCCATGCCAATGTCCAGGCCATGAACCTGAACCTGAACCAGGAGCAGAGAAGTAGGGCCTGGTGACCGAGGAGGTGTTGTGGGACAGGAAAAAGGAGAGGGCAGTTAGGATGACTCCCTGATTTCTGGATGTCTTACCCTGTGTCTGGGAAGATGCTGTGGGCAAGGCTGGTGTAAAGGCACAATGGGAGGTCCTGATAGGAATCTTCTGTTCCAGAGGTCACCAGTGAGAGCCACCCTGAGATTCTGTGCCCCCAGGGGGAGAAAGGCCAAACCGGTCTGGTTGAGTTTTACCCTGAGAGACACCAGAATTTGCACATATACACCTTTTCAGACATAAAAATGTCTTCTCTACCCCTCAGAACTCTGCAGAGCAGGGGAGACTTGATCTGCTGACCAAGTCTAGGGGTGACTGTAAGAAGGGGGGACTCACATGTCATTCCCTGGCCAGACATCTGCTCAGCCCCAGGGCCACCAGATGGGGTTGTGGAGAGCAGTGCCAGGGAAAGGCCCCTGGGGTTCCAGTTCCTGGGAGACATGGAGGTCTGGGAGCAGAAGCTATGGGAGGTAAGACTCAGGGGCTGCAGATTCTTGAACCCATGCTTGGACCCTCTCAGCAAGGGTCCAAGAATCTCAATGTAAGGGAGGGGTGTGGTGCAGGGGCCGGCCGAGGATTAACTGGAGGGTGTCAACTGTCTGGGGAGAAACCACCAGTGCCTGAGGAAGGGGCCTGGAATTGAGTCCCTGATCAGTGGGGCCTATAGGGGCCTTCACCTACAACCGCCAGGCGCCAGGCTTTGAGCTCAGCCCACCATAGCCATGGCTCACAGAAGGGGAACCACACAGTCTTCTAGCCAAGGGTCAGTCCAGAGACAGCTGTGTCCTTTCTTCTCCCCAAGCCCCAACCCTAGGGGTGAGCCCAGAGAAGGGGTGTGCGTATGTGTGCGTGACCTTTGAACTCCCCAAACACACACACACACTCACACTTCAAGCCCTTAGAGCTCCCAGCCCAGCTTGCCTTACAGAGGAAGATGAAAATTTTGAGACAAATCTGAACCTGAAGGTTTTTTGTTGTTGTTTGTTTTGTTTTGTTTATTTGTTTTTGAGGCAGAGTTTTGCTCTTGTTGCCCAGGCTGGAGTGCAATGGCGTGATCTCGGCTCACTGCAACCTCTGCCTCCTGGGTCTGCGATTCTCTAGCCTCAGCCTCCCAAGTAGCTGGGATTACACGCACGTGCCACCACGCCCAGCTAATTTTTGTATTTTTAGTAGAGACAGGGTTTCACCATGTTGACCAGGCTGGTCTGGAACTCCTGACCTCAGGTGATTTGCCCACCTCGGCCTCCCAAAGTGCTGGGATTGCAGTGTGAGCCACATGCCCGTCCTGAGCCTGAGGTTTTAAAATTACCAGGTCTTAATTAGAATAAGATTGTTCTTATAGCCAAAACCATCTGAAAGAAATGGAACCCAGGTGTGGTCAAAGACACGTAACTCCCAACCAGGCAGAGGGCTTCATGGCATCCTGTTGGTGGCAGTTACTGGAAAAATAAAATTGTGTCATAATTGGAAATGTAAGAGCTGAAGTCCTCAGCTGTTTATAAAGTAAATACAAAAGCAAGCGTGGATTTGAATGGGGAAAGATGTTGGAGATAAGGGCAGAATGAGGTTTTGTTGAGAAGTTTTAGACAGAGGGACCCAGGAAGGTCGGACACCATCTTTCCCTTCATTCTTCCCTACGCAGTCCCCAAGGAGCCATCTCTGCAGGGAACAGACTATTGAAGGAAACAGAATCTCAGGATCCCCTCACCTTGCATTTTCCCGGGGAGCAAGGGCCATCACGGTGGGAAGGCAGCCAAGAGGGAGAGCCCCAGATTGGATGGAAAGGAAGGAGAGCACCAGCATGAGGCAGGGAGGCGTGAGGCCAAGGGTGGGGTCGGATTCTTGGGAAGCTGGCTCAGGCAGGGGGCTTGAGGCCTGGGGTGTAGCTCTCCCCTCTGCGGGCAGGGGTGGGGGGGCGAAGAAAGGAGCACTTGTCACCTTTTGCTCCCTATCCCTAGGGTGGCAGAAGAATTCAGTTTGGGACCCCCTGAATTTGAGGGTCTGTGGCACAGCATGGGGTGAAGGATGCCAGATCAGGGGCTCCCAGGAGAGAACTCTGGGAAGAAGCTGGAACTCCGGGAGTCGTCAGGAGGCAGGTGACACTGCAAGCCTCAGAGGGAGAGCATAGAGGGAGAGAAGCGGCAGCAAGAAGAACGGGGCCTTGGAGAAGCCAACACCGAGGGAAGGGAGGAAAACTAGGAACTCACCTAAGAGCCCCACAGCTGCCAGATCCGGCTCCTGACTGTCTTCCGGGCCAGACCTCCCCTCTGGCAGCAGACAAGATGCATCTCTCACCAAGCCTGCTGCTCTGGGAAACCTAATGGCTTTTGAGTCTGCCCAGGTGGGCAGCGGGACAAGTTTACCTCCCTGCTTCCTGCCATCTCCCTCTTCCCAGCTCTGGCTGCTGCTCTGGCCGCCTCTGAGGCAGCCCCTCCAGGCCCGCGCCGCCCTCCCATTCCAGGCCCAGCGTTCCAGACTTTCTCCTCATCAGAGTTTACCAGCCTGCTCTCATTCCCTCCTCCCTGTCCCTTGCCAAGTTCTGCCTGGCTCCCTGCCCCTCTCTTCCCTTCTCCTTAGAACAGGAGCCAATTGAGGCCTGTCTTCAGAGTCAGCTCCACACCAAGCCCTGGGACCCTTCCACTAATGGCAGCAAAGCCAGCCCAGGATCTGGGAGCCAGCAACAACGTACCCCTTAGAAGTTCATTTGACTGTCCTTATGCCCCAGTACCAATAAGAAGGTTTTTGCTCTGGGTCAGAAACTGAGACCCAAGGACTCCACGCCCCTCTCTGGCCTTTTTCTTGCATATACCATCAGCCCACCCCATGCCAAACATACCCTAGAGTCTTCATCCTCCAACTCCAGCCCAAGGGGAGGCATGGGGGTGTAGAGGGGTAGCTGATGTTCCCAGGGTTTGGAGCATCAGTTTACCATCTTTGTGTAATCCACTTGTCATCTGGGCCTCCCTTCCTCTTGACTATTTTAAAAATATCAGTTCAAATGCATATTTCACACCCTGTGGAAGTGCAACGCTGTCCCCAATATTTCGGAGAGTTCTGGAATGGCTTGCCTTTTCCCATTCCCCTCTGCATCAGAGCTGTGGCTTCTGCTAAATTCGTTTAGTGTCTGGCTTGGGCTGCTGACCCAGGCCTGCTCTTTCATTTTGACACAGCTCTAACTGAGACGTGGAACTCAGCCAGCACCTTCCTCTATTTCACCAGAAACCCATCTCAGAAGGTATTTGTGTATAAAGCAGGCAGAGGGAGATTTAGGGAGGTCAAAAGGATGGTTTTAAGAAGTGCTGCAATTCATACACCTTTCAACAAACACTGGACAATCCTGTTCCTAAAAGTTCTTTTGTGGCTGGGCGTGGTGGCTCATCCAACACTTTGGGAGGCCAAGGTGGGCAGTTCACCTGAGGTCAGGAGTTCAAGACCAGCCAGGCCAACATGGCGAAACCATAGCTCCACTAAAAATACAAAAATTAGCTGGGTGTGGTGGCAGGTGCCTGTAATCCCAGCTACTCAGGAGGCAGAGGCAGGAGAATCACTTCAACCCAGGTGGCAGAGGTTGCAGTGAGCTGAGATCGCACCACTGCACTCCAGCTTGGGCGACAGAGCGAGACTCCATCTCAAAAAAAAATACAAATAAAAAATAAATAAAAGTTCTTTTGTTAACTCCCCCTTCAGGAAGTTTTCCCTGGCTCCTTTACCTCCCACGGTGCCACAACTCCCAGCCTCCTCAGGCTTTTTCCTTCACCCTTTGTGCTTTTCTCTCCCTTGATAGGCAAGACAGTGCCGTGGTTAAATGCAGGGGTTCTGCTCCCACATGACCTGACTGTGAACCTGGCTCTGCTTTTTTTTTTTTAATTTTTATTTATTTATTTATTTATTTTTGAGACAGAGTCTCACTCTGTCGCCCAGGCTAGAGTGCAGTGGCACCATGTCCACTCACTGCAACACCCCCCTCCTGGGTTCAAGCAATTCTCCTGCCTCAGCCTCCTGGGTAGCTGTCATTATAGGCACCCGCCACCACGCCTGGCTAATTTTTTGTATTTTCAGTTGAGACAGTGTTTCATTATGTTGGCCAGGCTGGTCTTGAACTCTTGACCTCGTGATCCACCCATCTCAGCCTCCCAAAGTGCTGAGATTACAGGCATGAGCCATCGCGCCTGGCCTGGCTCTGCATTTTATCAGTTGTGTGATCATAGGAGAGTTACCTAACCTCTCTGAACCTTAATGGCATCTGCAAGTGAGGATAATCAAAGTTGAAGATAGTAGGGTTGGTGGTGAGGATTTCATAAAACAGCTGTGGGAAACACTTAACAGAGCGCCAGTTCCATCATGTTAGCTGTTGTTGCTGTTGTTGTTCACCCCTTCAAATTCTTCCCATACCCTTTCCCTAATCCTGCCTGTCTTTGCCTATTCAAACCCATGAAGAGGCAGGGTGTGGTGGCTCACACCTGTAATCCGAGCACTTTGTGAGGCCAAGGCAAGAGGATCACTTGAGGCCAGGAGTTCCAGACCAGCCTAGGCAACATTGCGAGACTTGCTTCTCTCTCGCTCTCTCTCTCTCTCTCTATATGTGTGTGTGTGTGTGTGTGTGTGTGT
>NW_012122931.1:12124973-12132552 GCF_000951035.1 Colobus angolensis palliatus
ATATTTAATATAATTTTATAATATATAAATATATATATTATTTTAAAATACAAGCCTATGAAGAGCTCAGAAACAGGAGGTTTCATTGCATAGGACTGGCCCTCCTAGTTGAGATTGTAAATGGACTCTGTCACTGTCACATGTAAATGGGCTTGACAGGGACTTCACATTGGTGGATGCTAAAAAAATGTCATGCCCTTCCTTCCTCTTTCTCTGTACCTTCCAACCCCCATCCTCACAGGGTTGAAAGCAAACAGCCATGACCAACAGCAGGGGAATCAGCTGGACTTTGCCAAACTATTAGAGAAAGAGGCGTGCTGTCTTTAAGGGGTTTTTATGTAAGCCTGGAGTACTGGGGGCCATCTTTTCTACCTCATGGGAAAAACCTAACAAATAATGAAGCCAACACAAAGAAAAACAAAAAGAAGTGTCTTTTTCTTTTGAGATAGGGTCTCATTCTGTCCCTCACACTGGAGTGCAGTGGCAAACTCCTGGGCTCAAGTGACCCTCCCGCCTCAACCTCCTAAGTACCTGGAACTACAGCCATGAGCCACCACCGCATTCAGCTAAAAGACAGTATCTCGGTGATATTATTCGAAGCCCTAGATCCAGCCATACCTGAATTCATCCCCTGAGTTTTCCAATTATATAAACCAACACATTCCCCTTTTCTTGTTGAAACTAATTTAATCTGAGTTTCTGTCATGTAAAAATTGAATGAATCTTGACTAATAAAGAATTTCAACTAAAAATGGAGGTTATTATAAAGCAAAGGGGAAAGTCATGGACTCCTGCTCTAGGAAGAATAACCAGAAGTCACAGGAATGAGAAGGTTGCTTCTGCCTCCATTTCTCTCTCTCTCTCTCTCTCCCCCCCTCCCTCCCTCCCTCTCCCTCCACATAATCTCCCATTTCTGCTTTTCTCTGCATGTCTGGTCCTTTTTCTTGCCTCTGCAAACCATGTTTTCTGCTGACCCATTGGCTCATCTAGAAAAAGTCCCAGGACTGACTGTCATTGGCCTAGACTGGGTCACGTGACCCCCTTGACTTATTGCAATCCAAGTACTTACTTCTGTGTCTGAGGATTGGGGTCAGACCCATCTAAGCCAAACAGACTAAGATAGGGTGAAGAATCCTTTAAAAAAAGAAATCACAGGGCCATTTTCAGAATGATGGGGAAAGAATCCAAATAGGCAAAAGCAACAGAGGATCACTCCCAGGAGTTCAGTGAATTTCTGTTTTATGAGCAACCAAGCCCTGACTAAGCACAGGGCCAGCACCTGGAACCAGGGGAGTGGCTCTAAAGGAAACTTGCACCTGTGGCAACAGGTTGTGGGAGCTGGTTTTGCTTAGGCTTTTAAAAATATCATCACCAGTCAGCCGGGCACGGTGGCTCACGCCTGTAATCCCAGCACTTTGGGAGGCCGAGGTGGGAGGATCACGAGGTCAATAGATCAAGACCAACATGGTGAAACCCCATCTCTACTAAAAATACAAAAATTAGCCAGGTGTGCTGGTGCATGCCTGTAGTCCCAGCTACTCCGGAGGCTGAGGCAGGAGAATCCCCTGAACCCAGGTGGCGGAGGTTGCAGTGAACCGAGATTGTGCCACTGCACTCCAGCCTGACAACAGAGCGAGACTCTGTCTCAAAAAAAAAAAAAATCTTCACCAATCACACCACATTGCCATAGGGAAACTGGTTCTGACTTTGACCATAACATGCAACCCTTCTGTGGCATCATTTGAGTTGCAAAGGCCACATTACATGAATTTTGTTGTGGGGAATTCCATTACACGGAATATTGTCTCCTAGGTCCTGCTGTGAGCTGTGAGCTCCACAGAAGCAGAGAAAACCAAGGCTCTAGGAGAGATCTAGTAGCAGCGTGTCACTGCGACAGGCTCCAAGCCCTCTGATGTATGCCAGCTTCCTTGGTGTAAAGGACCTCGTCAGTGGTGTCTGCTTGGTCCTGAATGACCCCCTCAACCATTGCCCACTCCCTGTCTCAGAGGTGGGCTCCTGGCAGCTATGTTTGTACAACATGGCCCTTGGTTGTAGCTGATTATCCTGTGTGGACCTCTGACTCAAGCTCAATCAGTCATTGTCCCTTCTTTGGAATCTGAGACTTCGATAGAGGAAAAGTCCTTCTCTACATGGGGCTGGTATATGTGGACTAGGGGTTGTGGGCAGCCATGACCCCCTTACCCATCCCCTGGGCAGGGCTGAGAAGAAGAGCAAGCTGGTCCCAGCCCTTTGGAAAGTTGTGGGTCCTTGGTGGAAGTAGCTCTGGAATGAAAGAACCTGGGAACCTTTGGGGCCTGAAGATCTGTGTACTTTGGGATGGAGGGAGCCCTGAGCCACCAGAGGAGCAACAGTGAGACAGGGAGGCAGGTTCAGAGGATTCTGGATGAAGCAGCTTTAACGCAGGGAGGCAGAGGGAGGCTGGGTGTCCCAGCAACTTTCCTGGAGAGAGTTTGGGAATCAAAGACCATGGCCATTGGTAATCACTGCCCTCGGCCCACAAGTTCCAGGGAAGCAAAACTTTCATTAGTAGCCACAATAATGGCTACATTAGTTATCAATAATTATCAACAATTATTATTATTTTGTGCCAATATAGCCTGTTGTACCTTCCAAGGCATATCCACCTCCACAATCTCATTTGCTTCTTTGCCATCTATATTGGGAAAGATGTATTTTTTTTAATTTTTAAATTTTGTTTAGAGACAGAATCTTGCTCTCTTGCCCAGGCTGGAATGCAGTGGTGCGATCACGGCTCACTGCAGCCTCGACCTCTCAGGCTCAAGTAATCTTCCTGCCTAAGCCTCCCAAGTAGCTGGGACCACAGACACACACCACCACACCTAGCTAATTTTGTAATTTTTTGTGGAGATGTAGTCTCCCTGTGTTGCCCAGGCTGGGCTCAAGCTATCCTTGCACCTTGGCCTCCTGAAGTGCTGGGATGAGCTGCAGGCATGAGCCGCAGCAGCTGGCTGGGAGAAAGGTGTATTATGTTCTAAGAGTTGCCGTGGGGGGCAGGTGCGGTGGCTCAGGCCTGTAATCCCAGCACTTTGGGAGGCTGAGGCAGGGGGATCACCTGAGGTCGGGACCAGCCTGATGAACATGGAGAAACCCCGTTTCTCCTAAAAATACAAAATTAGCTGGGCATGGTGGCGCATGCCTGTAATTCCAGCTACTTGGGAGGCTGAGGCAGGAGAATTTCTTGAACCCGGAGGCAGAGGTTGCAGTGAGTCGAGATCGCATCATTGCACTCCAGCCTGGGCAGCAAGAGTGAAACTCAGTCTGAAAAAACAAACAAACAAACAAAAAACAAAAAGGAATTACTATGCCTACAGCCCCTTCTAGAAAAAAGCTACCCGTGTGCCCACCCCTTGCACACTGGATTAAGGTAGGTGCTTGTTGCAAAGGCAGCCACCCTACGAACAGGGTTGTGACTTCTGAGGCAGCACTGCCGGAGTATGGGTGACCAGCTGAGCCCACACAGCCTCTGTGGCAGACTTTTGAGAGTGAGCCTCTGGAGGGAGGCAGGACTCTGGTTTCCCAAAGGCAGAAGCCAAATGACACAGACAGAAGGTAGTAAGAGGAAGCTAAGAATAAATGAGAAGTAGAGGCAGAAGTCGGGAGGGAGGTGGGATGAAGGTAGGAGAGAGACGTTAGTGGACGGGGAAGTACCCATGACCATCTGAGTCATAGAGGTGGAGGAGCTGATGGAGGGCCCCAAAGCCTGGAGGACACTAGAACAGCACTGGTCCCTGAAGGATGTTCCTGGTCCTGAACACCATTCTGAGCTCCAGAGAGAGTAGACAGGTGGCTTAGCTTCCTGTTCTCCGATGACCTTGGCCATCCTCAACAGCAGCCATCAGAGTGGTCTCTATTCCTTAATGCAGCCACACATACCCCATACAATGTCTGGCTCAGCAGAGCGAGGCCACTCCTGGCCAGTGTCAGCACAACTCAGCAAGGTCCTTCCTCTCATCTGTCCCTGGACCCTCTCTTCCCCAGAGGGGGCGCTGTCAGGGGCTGATTGCTGGAAGGACCCTTATGCAATGCAATGGCATCAGTCGAGGCATCACCTGCCTTCAGCCTGGACAGTTCAGGGATATGTCCCAGGAGAGATGAGCAACATCTTGATTAGTAGTTGAGCAAATTAAATCAAAGCATGGTGAAAAAATCCTCCCTCCCTCCCTCCCTCCCTCCCTCCCTTCCTTCCTTCCTTCCTTCCTTCCTTCCTTCCTTCCTTCTCACCCAAGAGAGTTATGCTGAAATCAGGGGACAGTAGCCCTGAGAGGTGAGAGCTCCTGGAAAAATGTCAAATGCCCTAAGCCAGAGACAGGGGTCAAAAAGCATTTTCATCTGGAACCTCCTGATGTCAGGTAGCCAAGAATGGGGAGACCAGGCCCCTTTCAGCATGCGACCCTGTAGGTCCCACAGGCCAGGAGACACACTGAAGACTTTTAGCAGGGAAATGCCTGGTTTCAGGAAAATGGATTGGAAAGAGGTCAAAGGAGAGCCAGGGAGATAAGTTAGGAAATTGGAACCAACATCCGGAAGTGAGGTGAGCAAGAAGAAACAGGTTTCTCTTTTAGAACTTTTAGTTGCTGCCTGGAATGTAAACAATAAGCAAGTAAATAATACACTTATACCATGTGTCCAGGGAACAGTAAACATGTAGGAAACACGACTGCAAGAAAAAATAAAGCACAGTCAGGGGCTAGAGAACGGTGGGGACAGAATGACTGGCGCAGAGACTGTCAAAAATAAAGGTATGTTCAATGAATGGTTGAGTCTCACGCTTTGATAAACACTGCTTTTCTCTTTACATCCTGAATTATGTTGTCTCGGTTTAGGTTTTAACTCTAGGGTCTTCTCTTGTTCCCTGTTCCCTGGGACTAAGGTATTTTCTACTTTTTCCTTTTTTTTTTTTTTTGAGACAGAGTCTCTCTCTGTCGCCCAAGCAGGAGTGCAGTGGCGCGATCTCCACTCACTGCAAGCTCCGCCTCCCGGGTTCACACCATTCTTCTGCCTCAGCCTGCCAAGTAGCTGGGACTACAGGCGCCCGCCACCACGCCCGGCTAATTGTTTGTATTTTTAGTAGAGATAGGGTTTCACCTTGATGGCCAGGCTGGTCTCGATCTCCTGACCTCGTGATCCCCCCGCCTTGGCCTTCCAAAGTGCTGGGATTACAGACGTGAGCCACCACGCCTGGCATACTTTTTCCTTTTTTAAGAATCAGCAGCTTGAAAGATAGCATGTTCCCACATTCTTCAGGAATGTCACATTTGATATGGCCACTGGATGTACTTGACTTCTTTATTTATGATTTCTGGCACATTTCCTTTGAGGACGCTCAGAATAGCCTCTGATCCGGCTCCCTCACAGAAACGGTGAAATCGAATCTTCCTGTACTAACCCTGAGAGTAAGAAACTTTCCTGATGCAAGCTGCCCCCGCCCTCCGTGAGTAAATAACTGGGTGGTCACAGCCTTCCACGAGCAGGGCCGCGTCCCGATTTCCAATGCAGCTCTCTCCACAGCAACATCTTTGACTCGCATACTATTTTTCTGGTAAAGTGCATTCACTTCCAGAAACCTCATCACAATCAATAGGTGTGGTGTGCATGCTCCTAAGGCCAAGTTCGGGCCATTCGCTCTTCACCAACCTCTTTATAATCCGTTAAATGTTTCTGGTCTATCCCTTGGTAATATTCAAATCAATGTTCTGACTTATTTATTCTTTGGAAGACTCATTTATCTCTCTCAGCATCGTGCCACTTCTGTTTTCCTCTCTTGAACTTTTGCACTCTGGACAAAGCAAAGGGCTCAAAGGAGCGTTTGTTGTGCTGGTGCTGGCGTGTGTATGTATGAATGAATTTACGTGCACATGAGTGCGTGTGTGTGTGTGAAATAGTTGAAAGAGCTCTGAGTTCGAAATCAAACACATTTAGGTTAGAGGGACAGTTCTTTTGAGTTCTAGCTGGTAACTTTGAGCAGGTGACCTCTTGGGGCCTCAGTTTCCACACCGATAAAGCAAAAATATAGGTATATGTCCAAGAGACATGTAAACATATGTACATACAGCAAAAACTTGTACATGGGCCAAGTGCAGTGGTTCTCACCTGTAATCCCAGCACTTCCGGGGACTGAGGCTGAGGCAGGAGGATCACGTGAGCCCAAGAGTTTGAGACCAGCCTGGGCAACATAGCAAGACCCTGTCTCTAATGATAATTTAATAGCACTTGTACATGAATGTTCATGGCAGCTTTTTTTTTTTACGGGTGGGGTCTCTCTCTGTCACCCAGGCTGGCGTGCAGTGATGTAATCATAGCCCACTGCAGCCTTGAACTCCTGGGCTTAAGTGTTCCTCCTGCCTTGGCCTCCCGAAGTATTGGGATTATGGGCATGAGCCACCATGCACAACCGGCTTTTAAAATTATAAACCAAAGCTGGAAACCAATTAAATGTCATTAACTGATGACTGGATGAATAAAAGGTTTTATATCCATACCGTGAAATATTATTCATTCATAAAAAGGGATGAAGTACGAATATAGGCTACAACATTATGCTAAGTGAAAAAAGGCTTGTAAACATTATGCTAGCTGGGCGCGGTGGCTCACGCCCGTAATCCCAGCGCTTTGGGAGGCTGCGGTGGGCAGATCACCTGAGGTCAGGAGTTTGAGACCAGCCCGGCAAACATGGCAAAACCCCATCTCTACTAAAATACAAAGATTCGCCAGGCATACTGGTGCACGTCTGTAGTCCCAGCTACTCAGGAGGCTGAGGCAGGAGAATCGCTTGAACCTGGGAGGTAGAGGTTGCAGTAAGCAGAGATCATGCCACTGCACTCCAGTCTGGGCCACAGAGCAAGACTCCATCTCAAAAATAATAAAATAAAATAAAATAAAATAAACATTATGCTAAGTGAAAAAAGCCAGATACAAAAGACCATTATGTATTAGTTTCCCAGGGCTGCCATAACAAAGTAACACAAACTGGGTGGCTTAAGCAACAGAAATTTATTGTCTCACAGTCCTAGAGGCTGGAAGTCTAAGATCAAGGTATCCAGAGCTGCTTCTCCCTGAGGCCTGTGAAGGAGAATCTGTTCTATGACTCACACATAGTTTCTGGTGGTTTGCTGGCAATCTTTGGCGTTCCTTGGCATAGAGAAGCATCACCTCAATCTCTGCTTTCATCTTCACATGATGTTCTCCTGGTGTGTATCTTCATATCTAAATTTCTCCTTTTTATAAGGACACCAGTCATACTGGATTAAGGCCCATTCTAATGACCCTCTCTTAAACTAATTGTATCTGCAGTGACCCCGTTTTCACATAAAGCCACATTCCGAGACACTGGTGTTAAGACTTCGATTTATGAATTTCGTAGGAGTGGGAGAGACACAGTTCAATCCATAATACCACATGTTGTAAGAGTCCAGCTATTTGTGGAGGCGTCACGCTACCTGACTTGAAACTATACTACAAGGCTACAGTAACCAAAACAGCATGGTACTGGTACCAAAACAGAGCTATAGACCAATGGAACAGAACAGAGTCCTCAGAA
>NW_012122931.1:12133847-12155387 GCF_000951035.1 Colobus angolensis palliatus
AAACCTGCACGTTATGCACATGTACCCTAGAACTTAAAGTATAATAAAAAATAAATAAATAAATAAAAATTAAAATTAAAATTAAAAAAAAAAGAGTCCAGCTATTTGAGAGGCTGAGGCAGGAGAATCCCTTGAACCCAGGAGGTGGAGGTTGCAGTGAGCCGAGATCGTGCCACTGCACTCCAGCCTGGGTGACAGAGAGAGACTCCATCTCAAAATAAAAAAAAAAAAATTAAAAAAAGAAAATTCCAGAAATAAACAATTCATAAGTTTTACATTGTATTCCATTCTGAGTGACATGATGAAATCCTGTGTTGTCTCGATCCATCCCACTTGGCATGCAAAACATTCCTTTGTCCAGCATCTCCACACTGTATGAACACCCACCTGTAAGTTACTTAGTAGCCACCTTGGTTATCAGTGCCAGCATTGATACTGCAGTGCTTGTGTTTAAAATAAGGGTTTAAGTAGCCCCTTATTTTAATAATGCCCCCAGAGTGCAAGAGTAGTGATGCTGGCTTATTGTTAAAATTGTTCTATTTTATTATTAGTTACTGTCATCAATCTCTTGCCATCCCTAATTTATAAATTAAACTTTTTCTAGTTATGTACATAGAGGAAAAAACAGAAGAAGTAAGTCTAGTGGTATCTACAGTTTCAGTCATCCACTGAGGGTCTTGGAACATATCCCCTACAGATAACGGGGACTATGATACTAAAATTCAATGAATTACACACTGTTTTTGTTTTTGTTTTGAAATGGAGTCTTACTCTGTTGCCCAAGCTGGTGTGCAGTGGCCTAATCACGACTCACTGCAACTTCCGCCTCCTGGACTCAAGCCATTCTCCTGCCTCAGCCTCCAGAGTAGCTGGGATTACAGGCACCCACTGCCATGCCCAACTAATTCTTATATATTTAGTAGAGATGGGGTTTCACCATGTTGGCCAGGCTGGTCTCAAACTCCTAACCTCAAGTGATCCTCCTGCCTCGGCCTCCCAAAGTACTGGGATTACAGGTGTGAGCCACTGTGCCCGGCAAATTACACACTTTAAATGGTTGAACTGTATGGTCTGTGAATTACATCTCATTAAAGCTGCTTTTTTAAAAAAAAAAAAAAAAAGATGCAAAGTTTACTATTCTTTTGCCATAATAAGGTCATGCAGATCACATGATATCATGGAAATGAATGTGTTTGGAAAACTCTGCAAAGATAAAAACAATTGTAGCCTTTGATTTTTAATTTTTAAATACCTTTGGTATTTCCTATGTGCCTTCCACCCTAACTGCATGGAGGATTCTCTATTCATTCTAAATCTTCCTAATGTAATAAGGAAAATTCCAACTCTCCTTAAAAGCTAACTTCAACAGTCCCTGCAAGCTTAGTCTCATATTACTTACAAAAACATCTTCCCTAAACCTGCCCTGTGATTCCTGCAAAATTTTTATCCGTTCTGAACGGATGTCTCTTTTACCATTGAATTCATCTCACTGCAATCTTCAGAAAGCACCTTCAAGCTTTTGCATTTTAAGAGACAAGTTTTTTTTTCCCCACTGCATCTGTGCTTTTGCCCTTGTTGGGTCACAGCTAGTTTTTCCCTAGAGGCCAAATCAAATTTCATAAAACAGTCAGGATCTAGATAGATGCTAACAAAATCCTTGCTCACCCTCTGAGGCACCGCCGTGCACCTCTGTCCATCCCTGGGCCTCAGAGGGAGCAGACAGAGGCCCCCATCTCCTGAGGTGTAACCCTTAGTGACCACTGTGCGGCTAGTCCACTCAGTGGCCTGTGGCCACAGAAGCAATGGGCACCGTCCTCTTACTTCTGACCTTGGCTGGGTGTCTCATGCCTGCTCCTGAGTAATCTGTGTGAATTGCAGGTCTCTGTACTTTTAGTAGAGACAGGGTTTCACTATTTTGGCCAGGTTGGTCTTCAACTCCTGGCCTCAAGTGATCCACCCACACTGGCCTCCCAAAGTGCTGGGATTAGACGTGAGCCACCACTCCCTGCAAGGATGGAATGAAATTTGTCTGGTATGCACTAATGCTGGCTCTCTCTCCTCTATGATCCCAAATATCCTTCCAGGAAAGCAAGATCTGACCCACAAGGTCCATCCTGGCTGCACTGAGAGCTATGAGGCAGTGGAAAGAGTACTGCACTTGGGGTCAGACCAAGTGACCTAATTTGAAGTCCCAGCTCTGGCTTGTGATCTTGTGCAGACTCATAATCTTGTGCAGACACCCACACCTTCCCATGCCACCCAGGCTGGGGTGAGGTGAGGAGCACATGGGATTATGGGTAAGAAACTGCTTAGAAATCTGGAAGGCAGCCGGGTGCAGTGGCTCACACCTGTAATCCCAGCACTTCGGGAGGCTGAGGTGGGCGGATCACCTGAGGTCAGGAGTTCGAGACCAGCCTGGCCAACGTGGTGAAACCCCGTCTCTACTAAAAATACAAAAATTAGCCAGGCGTGGTGGTGGGTGCCTGCAATCCCAGCTACTCAGGAAGCTGAGGCAGAAGCATCACTTGGACCTGGGAGGCAGAGTTTATTGCAACAGAGTGAGTGAGACTGTGTCTCAAAAAAAAAAAAAAAATCATTCCATCCTTATCACACCTTATGAGAAAAGGATCACTATCTCCTTTTCTCGGTTGCAGTGAGCTGAGATCACATCATTGCACTCCAACCTGGGCGACAGAGTGGAACTCTGTCAAAAGAAAAGAAAGAAAAGAAAAGAAGAAAAGAAAAGAGAAAAGAACAGAAGGAAGGAAGGAAGAAATTTGGAAGGGCCTGTGTGGCTGGGAGGGTCTACTGTCATGCCTGCCCTCCCAGCGACCATGTGGCCCAACACCCCTCATCCTGCACTTCACCCTCTGGCTGCTCCTACAGGACCCCACACCCACCTCCTCAAACTCCCTGCTCACAGGTGGGCAGGCTCCAGGACCCTCCCTCTCTGCTGCCCCATTTATCTTCCTTTCTGTATATCCTCCCAGCAGATCCATCAGATCCTTTCCTAGCCCAAAGTAGCTGTGAAGAGCCATCGTGGGCCAATGGGCAGAGCTGATAGTCTCCTATCCTCGACTTGCCTGCGGTGAGTACGGCGCTCCCAAGGGACTGGGAGGGGCCTCTCCATCACTCCTCACTTGTGGGTTGCTGCCTGTGGGTTGCGAGGTGCGGGGAGCGGGAGGCAGTGGTGCTGGGGCAAGTTCCTTTCATCCTCTGTGCTTCTGCCACCTCATCTATAAGTCGATATTGACAGTAGCACCTACCTTGTAAGTGTCTGGGTAGATTAAACAAGCATCATGTGTAAGGAAGTTAGCTTAGAGTCCGGCACATAGTTGGTTATTACTGTTGCTTATTCATTCAGCTGTTCTTGTGCAGTCACTCACAGGACACCTTCTCTCTGCTGCTGCTAGGGGCACAGTGAATCGGACAGAGACCTCACCCTTGCGGAGTTCGCAGTCCAGGAGGCAGGCAGACAAGACCATGGTTGCCAGGTGATAACAGCGGGTGGGTGTTGTGGGAGCCACTGCACAAAGTGATAAGAGAAGAGGGGTGAGGTGGGAGGATCATCTGAGCCCAGGAAGTCAAGGCTGCAGTGAGCCAAGATCGTGCCACTGCCCTCCAGCCTGACGACAGAATGAGACCCTGTCTCAAAAATAATAATAATAATGATAAAATAAAATATAAAAAGAGAGAGGAAGGGTGCTGTGGGAGTCCACAGGAGAGAGGTGCTAACTCTTCTGGGGTGGTCAGGGGAAGCCTCCCAGAGGGAGAAGGTTTAGCTGGGCCTCGAAGGAGGTGTAGGAGCTCACTGCTAGTAAAGAAGAGACCTAGAAGAGGGCAGTTCAGGGATGGAATAGCACAGCAAAGGCACAGAGGCTGGGAGAGTGGGGGCCTGTCTGATCCCCTCCCACTCATCTGGAGCCTGCCCATGGGGTGCTACTGCAAGCATCTGTGACTCTCACACCGCAGGTGTCCTTCAGCCTGAGCCAGGAGCAGGTCACAGGTGTAAACACCCCAGGAACTGCTCTGAGCCAGGTGAGTGGGAGATGGGAGGTAAATACTTCAGCATCCTTTACTCTCCAGTAGGACAACTAGAAGTTGTGCTTTTTCCCATTTCCCAGAGGACCCCAGCAGGATGGAGCCCCAGGTGCTCAGAAAGGTGGCCACCCTTGAACATACTCTGTGTTAGTTTCCACCTCCCAGATATGCCATTTGGACCCCACCCTTTCCCTAGGGTCTGCTTCCTGGCAAACCTGTGAACCCGGCCTAACACATCAAGCTTTATAAGCATGGAATAAGCATGGACTAGGCAGGTCAGTTGCCCAGGATCCTTCTGTGTTCCATCCTTCTGGCTACTGGATTCTTTTTTCTGGTAGTTACTGAGCACGCATCCATGGCAAGCGCCGGATTAGACACCGAGGGAGATTCAAAGAAGTGGAGAAAATAGTCCCACAAGGAGCTATTGGAGGAGACAAGACATATCTGGGAAAAAGAGAAAATATGGAAAAAGTAGGAAAGGCAGAGTTCACTTGGGGAAGAACAAGAAGGTTGGTGCATGAGATCCCAGGGGATTGCCACAGAGAGAAGTGGGGAAAGGAAGCTGAAGGACAAAGGGAGGGTCTCGCTCTGTCACCCTGGCTGGAGTGCAATGGCATGATCTCGGCTCACTGCAACCTCTGCCTCCCGTGTTTGAGTGACTCTTGTGCCTCAGACTCCTGACTAGCTGGGATTATAGGCATATGCCACCACCCCAGGCTAATTTTTGTATTTTTAGTAGAGTCGGAGTTTCACCATGTTGGCCAGGTTGGTCTCGAACTCCTGGACTCAAGTAATTCTCCTGCGTTGGCCTCCCAAAGTCCTGGGATTACAGGCATGAGCCACCGCGCCTGGCCTGAGACCTCATTTGGACTCTGAAGCCTGGAGTGCCTCATCTGAATGCTTCTCAGTGGGGAGCCATGGAAGGGTTTTGGGACAGGAACAATCTATGTGTTGAAAGGACACTTTGGGTTCAAATGGAGGATGACAGGGCAGGGCAAGGCCCAAGTCAGGGAGGCCCGGAAGCAGGCTGTTGGAGGAGTCTCGGCCAGGCCAGCTGTGACTCCAGCTCAGCCCTGGCTCAGCCAGCCCAGGCTCCTCCAAGACCTCCCCCTCAGACTCTGGAGGGCCGTCTTCTCATAAGTGCTCGGGATGCTTCCTGCCTTCCCACCCTTCCTTTCAGACCTGCTTCCTGCTTGGCCTCCAAGCCTATTCTTCCTCTTACCTTCTCCCATTATCTCTGACTTCAGAATGTTTGCTTTGGCTCCCACTGTCTCCCCTCTGCTCTCTCCTGCGGTTAGTGTTGGATACTCAGCAAAATCTCTCCTTCCTACAAGCCAGCGCAGACCCATCGGGGCAGGGATTGTCTTCTTTCTACTTTAAGTAAACGGAATTGGAGCAACCTTGGCCTTGGAAGACAGACTTTGTCTTCTAACGACTTTCCTTCAAAACCACAAATGCATTTTGTCTCGATTTGAGGTGGTTCTTGCCTCTCATCTCAGCAACCTCAGGGTGAGTGTGAAGCAGCCTCTGGCAGCCTAAAGATTTCACAGCGGATGCTGCGCTTTTGTGAAAAGTCGATTTTTCTGCAAACCAGCCGAGGGTAAAGATAGTGCAGGGCTCCTTCCATTCAACAGACGTCTATGAGCCAGGCCTTGAGCTGTGTTGTGGGGAGTCGCTGAATAAGGCGTCTGCTCTCCAGGCCCGCGTGAGCTGGTGGGGGAAATGAACAAGGAGACTGTCCATGAGAAAAGCTTGTACAAAGTACCATGTAGTCTCAGTGGAGGTGCAATGCCGTCCACACTGACCTTGCATTTGCATGTAGCACCAGAGCTGTGCCACCTTGGGGAAGCATTGTACCTTCCCCTACCTCAGTTTCCTCACCTACAAAATAGGCATAATGAGAGTTCTTCTCTTCTAGGCTTGATGTGGGGATTACACAAGGCACATGGGAAGTGCTTTGCACGGAATCTGGAGAAGGAAGTGCTCGCTATTCTCTCTTTAAAAAACATTCTGCCAGCACTTTGGAGGCAGAGGTAGGCAGATCACTTGAGGTCAGGAGTTTGAGATCAGCCTGGCCAACATGGTGAAACCCTGTCTCTACTAAAATACAAAAATTAGCTGGGCATGGTGGTGGGTGCCTGTAATCCCAGTTACACAGGAGACTAAGGCAGGAAAATCGCTTCACTTGAACCCGGGAGGCAGAAGTCGCAGTGAGCTGAGATCATGCCACTGCACACCAGCCCAGGTGACAGAGCAAGACTTTGTCTCAAAAGCAAAAACAAACCATTCTCCTATATTTAAATTCTTCCTTAAAGATCATGCCACTGCACACCAGCCCAGGTGACAGAGCAAGACTTTGTCTCAAAAGAGAAAACAAACCGTTCTCCTATATTTAAATTCTTCCTTAAAGATCATGCCACTGCACACCAGCCCAGGTGACAGAGCAAGACTTTGTTTCAAAAGCAAAAACAAACCATTCTCCTATATTTAAATTCTTCCTTAAAGTGTTCACTTCAGTGGTTTTTATTCTATTCTTAAGGTTGTGCACCCATCACCACTATTTCCAGAACATTTTCAATACCCCTAAAGAAACCTTGTACCCATTAGCTTTCCCTCTCCCTAACTTCCCCTGCTCTTATTTTCTGTCTCTATGGATTGGCCTATTCTGGACAGTTCATAAAAATGGAATCATACAGTATGTGACCTTTCGTGCCTAGCTTCTGTTTTCAAGATTCTTCTATGTCATAACATGCATCAGTACTTCATTCTTTTTTATGGCTGAATAATATTGTATTATATGGAAACACTGCATTTCGTGTATCCGTTCATCGGTTGGTGGCTTTGGGTTATTTCCATTTTTTGACTACTAACGCTGCTATGAACATTCCTGTAAAAGTTTTTGTGTGAACATTATGTTTTCATTTCTGTTGGGTGTATACCTAAGGAGGGCAACTGCTGGGTCATATGGGGATGCTATGTTTAACTTTTAGATGAACTGCCAGACTGTTTTCCAAAGTCACACACCTGCTTTTGTTTTGTTTTGTTTTGTTTTGATACAGGGTCTCACTCTGTTACCCAGGCTGGAGTGTGCAGTGGTACAATCACAGCTCACTGCAGCCTCAACCTCTTGGGTTCAAGCAATCCTCCAGCCTGTCTCCAGAGTAGCGGGGACTATAGGCACACGCCAACATGCCTGGCTAATTTTTTGTGTTTTCTGTAGAGACAGGGTTTAGCCATGTTGTTCCAGCTTGTCTTGAACTTCTGGGTTCAAGAGATTCGCTTGCCTTGGGCTCCCAAAGTACTGGGATCGCAGCTACTGTGGCCAGCTGACACCAGCTACTCTTGACTCTGCCTCTCACACTTTTTCACACACCAGTGCTCCACTGCCCCAAAGGGGGCTATTGCAATGCCAAAACAGAAAGTGATGTACCTGAAGTCCCAGGCAAGTCAGTGGTAAACCAGGACCTGAGCTGAGAACTTTGGGGTCCAGATTCACCTTGCTGCCTTAGGCACCTGGATTTTTTTATTACACTCCGGATATATAAGACGTGGTATGAGCCATTGCCCCTGAGTATGACAGCCCAGTGTCCAGCAAGTTAACAGAGACCAACCTGTCCTATCTGAGCCTCCGGGACAGCAGAAGCCCCGAGTCCCCCTCCTCCACCCCTGTTGGCACACACAGCCCCACATGGTCCCTGAGTCCCAGGGCAAAGAACAATGGCAGATATGATTGAGAAATGTCTCTGCTGTCCCAGATGGGTGGGTAGTGTTTCTGGGGTGGAGGGGAGCCCTGGGAAGCTGCCTTCTCAGCCTGCACTTCTCCTGCCAGGATTAGAGCCCAGCCTTGGATCCCTGCCTCCCTGGTGGAGCTCCCAGCCCCATTCCTCACCCACACCAGACTCTCACCTTCTATGACCTTCCTATTCACCCAGTTCCTTACCCAGACCAGCATCTTCTCACTGCAAGCTTTCAGGCCCCTCTGACACTGTGTTAAAATGACCCTGAACTGAGACTTAACCTTGCCGAAACCCAGTTTTCTCATCTTTCCTGCCTATCCCACAGGGTGGTTATAAGAGCAGCACAGGGTAGGGATTAGGGGCATGAGGCTGGCAGTCAGACAAGGGTTGGTTTGAAACGAGGTACCACCACTTCCTTGCTAGCTGTGACCTTGGACAACTCACTTTATTCCTCTGAGCCTCTCTTTCATACTCTGGGAAATGCAGACACATATAAAGACTACAGTACCTGGCACAGAAAAAGGACTCAATGATAGCTACGGTTATTATTTTTACAGAGTAAAGAAGATAGGCATGTAAAGTGCCTAGCATATAGCAGGTGCTTAGCACAGGAGAACTATGGTTTTTATCATCCCCTGTCTTTGTGTGGGTGAGTGGCGCAGGGTTTGAGGGCCTGGGGGAGATGGCTTTGATTATTATCTGGAGCATCAGTGCAACCAGAAGGTGAACTCCAAAGCACATGCAGACCAGTGGTCAGGGCAAGGGGAGCCACAGGGTGCAGGAAGCATTGAGATGGAGCCAAGGTGTCTGAAAGCTGAGCATGAAGAACAGAGTGAAACCAGTTGAGTGGGAAAGTCTCCAGTGAATGCCAGAGGCAGGGGCTTCTGAAGGCTGCTGGGCTTTTAGGCACTCAAATACCTGCTTTGTAAGCAGCCAGATCTATTTAAAGAAACAGGGACTGAGCAGCCGCTTTGGGGATGCCTTAAGCTTCCTGGACTGATAAGTCATATCCCAGCAGGCTTTGGCAGTAAGTGTCACATGACCATGCAAGCAGACTGAAAGCTGAACGTGAGCTAAGAAGCCCAGAAGCCAGCAGAGATCATGGCAGACTTCCTGGAGGAGCTGGCTTTATAGAATACCAGGGTAGCCATGGATAGGTCATTGATCTAGGAGGGAAGAGGCACATAGGCAAGACTACAAAACTTGCTTCATGGGAGGAATAAGCAGATGCATCTTCTTGAAAACAAATCAATACAATTTTTGTCTTATTCAAGGGATGCATTTTCATTGTAAGAAATTTAGCCGGAGGGAGTTGTGAAAATACAGCTAAGAAAAGGAGAAAATGAAAAAACAAATCCTATATTCTCAGTCGCTGGGGTAATTAGTATGAACATTTTGGTGTGCTTTTCTTCTATTTTTTAAAAAAGTATATTACATATGTTTTTCTTTTTGTTTTTGTTTTTTGTTTTCAAGACAGGATCTCTCTGTCACCCAGGCTAGAGTGCAGTGGCACGATCTTGGCTTACTGCAACCCCTGCCTCCTGGGTTCAAGAGATTTTCCTGCCTCAGCCTCCCGAGTGGGTGGGACTACAGGCACGTGCCACCACGCCCAGCTAATTTTTGTATTTTTAGTAGAGACGGAGTTTCACCATATTGACCAGGCTGGTCTTGAACTCCCAACCTCAAGTGATCTGCAATCCTTGGCTGGGATTGCAGGCGTGAGCCACTGCACCCGGCCTAAATATGTTAAAAAGCAAAAACAAAACTGGACTCATATAATATGGACTGTTTGTGACCTACTTTTTTTTTTTTTTTTTCCCCAGAGACAGAGTTTTACTCTGTCACCCAGGCCAGAGTGCAGTGCCATCATAATAGCTCACTGCAGCCTCGAATGCCTAGGCTCAAGTAATCCTCCTGCCTCGGCCTCCCAAAGTACAGGGATTATAGGCAGGTGCCACTGCACCAGGCCTGTTTGTGACCTACTTTTAAAAATGTATCATGAGCCGTGTTCCCTGCCATTAAATATGCCTTTTCACCACTACTTAATGACTTTATAGTATTCTCTCGTATGAATGGAACATAATTTATTTAAGTAATTTTCTATTCTTGAATACTTAAGTGGTTTCCAATTTTTCAGTATCATAGGCATCTTCTTAAATGAATATCCTTGTAGCTGAAACTCTGTGCACATCCTTAATTATGTCCTTGGGATAAATTTCTAGAAAAGGAATTGCTAGAATAAAGGATATGCAGATTTTAAAGAATGTTGATATGTTATTGTCAAATTGCTCCCTAGAAGGCTTATACAGATTTATTCTCTCACTAGCAGAATATAGGGTGCTATTTTCTTAGCATTTGTACTACCACTGGCTATGGTCTTTTCTCATCGTGAATTTGATACATTAAAGACCAGAATTCATGAATTCAAGTTTCCTGATAAGTAAAATGGAAATGATAATAATGATATGTACCATGGGTCTGTTGTGACAGTCAAACCACGTAATAGATAAGATATGTTTAAAAAGAAAACACGATTCGGAAGCCCTGTGAGTCAGAATTGAAAAGAGAGTTGAGAACCAGCTTTACAAAGTGCTTTATTTTCTCTTTAACTTCAAAATTAATAAATGCTTGTAAAAATTGAAACAATCCATATTTGTGAGAATAAACAATGAAAGTAATCCTTCAGTTCTTCCATAATGTGCTCCCTAGAAGTTAGATATGTATCCTACTAGATCTTTCTTTATAGCTTTGCAAACTCTGTGTGTATGTGTATATGTGTGTGTGTGTTCATGTATAAAGTTTTGTTGTTATTTTGCAAAATGGAATCCTGTATCAGCTGTCACTTTCATTTCAGAACATACGAATCTACCTTATTCTCTTTAACATTTCTGTGGATTCTGTAGTTGGATAAAGCTTAGGCTGCTTATTCTTACCTCAAGCAATGAAGTAACAACACATCATCATACCCATTTCCTTGCATATTTGAGCTGGTATTTCTGTAGCTCGGAATTCCTATCAGTAGAATGCTAGGTCAAAGTGGGTGCACATTATATACTATCACATTGCTCTTCAAAGAGATTGCCCTAATGTATTCTCCCAGCATCAGGGTAACAGTGTGTGGCGGACTGAGAACCGCAGGCTCGGGGAAAGTAGGGCAACTCTTCAGTAGCTTGGCCTGGGTCAAAAACAGCCCCTATCTCCCCTCTACTCTTCTATCCCTAAAATTTCTAAAAGAAACGTGAAGTGAAACCCAGACCTGTCGCTAGCATAAGCTTCTTGCTGTCCTCTGCCGTGAGGCAAACCACAAAAGAATCTTTTTCTTGTTAATTAACTGGGGTTTTATTAAACACCTTAGCAGCTAGCCAACTGCTCTGACCCAGCCATTCCTGGGAGACATTTTGATGAGGAATTTTGTGTTTTAATTTATATGTCTTCAATGACAGCTTTTGTGTCAGAGTGTGAGCTTTATAATCAAATATTCAATTATCTGAGAGACACAGTTCTCTAACAACAAACAGTTCTAAGGCCCTTACTCTTTGCCAGGCACTAGTCTATGCACTGGGGAGGTAAATGTGAGAACTAAGTTCCCACCCTTCAGGACTCAAAGTGTAGTAGAGGAGCTGGGAACATGCACAAATAATGACGAGATGTGAACATTGTGTTATGAGACACAGGGACAGGACCAAAGTGCTCTCTCTTTGGGGAAGCAGGAAAGCAGACATTGAGCTAAATCTCAAAGGCTCAGAAAGCCTTTGCCAGGTGAAAAAGAGAGAAGGTATTTCAGGCAAGGGCAACAGTGTGAATAAAGGCTTTACATCTGAAATAAAAACAGCAAGTAGTGGCCAGGCGCGATGGCTCACACCTGCAATCCCAGCACCTTGGGAGGCCGAGATGGGTGAATCACGAGGTCAGGAGATCGAGACCATCCTGGCTAACACAGTGAAAGTGTGTTATATGTATATGTATATGTATATGTGTGTGTGTGTTCATCTCTACTAAAGTACCATCTCTACTAAAAAAATACAAAAATTAGCTGGGCATGGTGGCAGATGCCTGTAGTCCCAGCTACACGGGAGGCTGAGGCAAGGAGAATGGCGTGAACCTGGAAGGCGGAGCTTGCAGTGAGTGGAGATCGCGCTACTGCACTCCAGCCTGGGCGACAGAGCAAGACTCCCTCTCAAAAAAAAAAAAAAAAAAAAAAAAAAGAAAAAAAAAAAAAAAAAAAAAAACCCAGCAAGTAGGAGTGATGTGGTTAATACATTAGTCATGGCATCAGGAAGGGGAGGTCTATAGGAGATGAGGCTGGAAAGGAAGGTTGAGGTAACACCATGAAGGCCTCAAATGTCAGGACAAGGAGCTTGAACTTTATCCTGTAGGTAATAGTGAGCCACTGAAGGTTGTAGGCAGAGGGGGTAAAACAATCAGGTCTGCGTTTTAGAAAGATCACTCTGATGATACGAGGAGAGTGACTTATAAGAGGGTGAGGCTGAAGGCAGAAAAGAATGGTAGGTTTTTAGTGAAAGGTATTAACAGTACTAAAATTATTTTAAAATTCGAATTAACTAACAAACATGGTTTAAAAATGTTTTGCCTTACTCTGTGACAAGTGGTGGAGGAAAAAGTCAAGCATAGAAAACCCACTTTCTCCACTCCCCACTGCTGCTCATTAGATTGGAAACCGAAGATGCATGGTCAGGCTCATTGTAAGCAAAGAAACAAACATGAAAATAACAATGAGGTGCCAAATTTCACCTAACATTTTAATACCCAGCTTGGCAAGAGTGCCACAAAACAGACGCTTTTCCACTCGGTGATGACTGTGTATACTGGAATAGGGTTTGACGATATATATCAAAAGCTTCAAAAAAAAAACCTCTTCATGACTTTTTATATAGAAATGTTGCCTCCAGGAATTTATCCTGAGGATAATAGTAAAAGATGAAAAAACTTGAGGATAAAGATGTTTATTACTCTGTGATTTACGAAAGCAAAACTTGGAAGAAATCTACAAGTCCCAGTTAGGACAATTATCAAGTAAGTTAAGATATAAATACATTTGTGCATATATTACAATCATGTTTTAAAAACAATACCTAAAACAGGAAAATAACTGTTCTATAATTTAAAAGCAGTCTATAAAGCTACAAAGGGCATAATATTATTTGGTATATGTGATAAGTATGTGATTTCTGTTTCTAAATCTCTCTAAAAAATCTACAATATGGCTGAGTGACTAAATTTTATTTCTTATACCATTATTTTCTAAATTTTCTGCAATGAACATGCAATGCTTAAAAAGCTAAATAAAGCAATGAAATTATATTTTAAGTTTTAAAAAGGCAAAGGAAATCCATGAATGTAGAAATGATACAAATGGGTATTAAACATAATAAAGTACAACCTTGTTAATTATTACAATATAAATTAAATCAGAGTTGTGATGATATGTTTTAGCCTGTGAACTTTAGAATAATAAAACCTGCTAGAACGCAATATGTACTAGCAACAATATGGTAAGAGAAACAATTGTATACTGCAAATGTGAGTATAATTCTGTTAAGACTTTCTGAAGAACATTTTGGCAATATATATCAAAATGCTTTAAAATGTGTAATTTCTCAATGAAGTTTATTTTAAAGATATATAATTCTATTCCTTGGACATTTTAAGGAAGAAGCTAAAGAACTGTGTACAGGTATATGAGCAAGAAAGCCTATCACTGCGTTTTCTTAATATACTGGAAAAAGGTTGTTTGATATTATGGAATTACATTTATGGATGTGTAAACATGTATATATTACTAAATTTTAAAATATAGATAAAAACTTGCATTTGGTGTAATCCCTTTAAAAATTATTCCTTTTTTTATGTATACCAAATGCAAGTACACACACACACACACACACACATATATATATGTATATATAGTTACAGAGAGAGAGAATAATTAGCTACACAAAACAGATTTCCAAGACACACCTAAGTGTTCATATTGGTCATATCTGATTAGATGGGATTATTGCTATTTTAAAATACCTCCAAAATAATCATCTCAAAACCAATTTAAGGCCAGACAAGATGGTTCACACCTGTAATTGCAGCACTTTGGGAGGCTGAGGTGGGAAGATTGCTTGAGCCCAGGAGTTTGAGACCAGCCTGGGTAACATGGGGAGCCCTTATTGCCACAAAAAATTTAAAAATTAGCCAGGCATAGTGGTGCCCATCTGTGGTCCCAGCTACTTGGGAGGCTAAGGTGGGGAGGATCTCTTGAGCCCTAGAAGTTGAGGCTGCAGTGAGCTGTGATCATGCTATTGCACTTTGGCCTTCATGACAGAGCGAGACCCTGTCTCAAAAAAAAAAAAAGTCAATAAAAGGAATTAAATAGAGGGTTTTTTTGTTTTGTTTTTGTTTTGTTTCTTTTTTGTTGTTTTTTGTTTTGTTTTGTTTTGTTTTTGAGACAGAATCTCACTCTGTCACCCAGGCTGGAGTGCAGTGGCGCGATCTCGGCTCACTGCAGCCTCTACCTCCTGGGTTCAAGCAGTTCTCCTGCCTCAGCCTCCTGAGTCGTTGGGACTACAGGCAGGCATGACGGGGTTTCACCATGTTGGCCAGGATGGTCTCCATCTCCTAACCTCATGATCTGCCCGCCTCGGCCTCCCAAAGTGCTGGGATTAGAGGCATGAGCCACCGTGCCCAGCCGAGAAATTTTTTTAAAAAGCCACCCACCAGTTAACAGGCTGACCAAGTGCTCAGACCCAAGAGTGTGTGCTATTACAGGTTTCGCAGGATTAGCCTCCAGGAATGGGCTACAAGAGCTTCCCTGGATGACTGAGAGCCATCCTCTCTTGGTCCATGGGAAAAACACTTCATTCGCCTGCATCCTGGGTACCAGCCCAACCAGACCAGCTGTTCGGTAGCGCAGGAGCGGGGGAGCTGGAAGAGGCCTAAACCACAAGGGCTGGCCTGAGGCTAGGGGCTGGGCCCAGAGCAGACTGCCATAATAGGACCCCTTGAAATCACTCAGCCCCCTTCTCCCTGACTCCACCCCAGCCCCAACACTGCATTCCAGCATTCAGAGCTTCTGTCAGTTTCTCAGTTGAAATTTGCATTTTCTTGCAAATTTCAAATCCCAGAGCCTTAGCTAAAGGGTCCCTTCTCCCTCAAATATTCTTCCCTTTCTGCTCCCCCTTCACCTGCCCACTTCTGCTTCAGGTTTCATCTTAAAGGTCACTTCCTACTTTTGGAGATGATGGTTATACTTATTTACCTGATTGTGGTGATGGTTGTATGGGTGTACACATATGTCAAAATACATCACACTGTACACATTCAATATATGTGCAGTTTATTGCATATTAATTTTACTTCAACGAAACTATAAAAAGAAATCACTTGCCCAGTGAGACAGGTCTTGAGCTCCCCTAACCCTATCCCCAAATCTTCAAAACCTTGTTAGCCTTCTCTAACATAAACCATGAGAATGAGTAAATGATTGATGTCTGACGTGGTGATGAATGAATGAGTGAGGGCAGAGGATGTTCAGCCTATGGACAGAACAATGACCCCTGGTCACAGACCAAGTAAAGAGCCATAGAATCTCCAGGAGTGAGAAGGGGACCAGTCTGTAGGGAATGTGAAGTGGCATCTGAATGAGTTTAGGGAAGGATTCAAAAGTTGGAAGTCAAGCTTGAATCTGGGTGTCTCATCTTTTGGAGAGGGCAGGTACCCTGACTCAGTTTCCCCACTCTGAAAATTGAAAGAAAAAAACTACCTTATTATTGTTGAGGATTAAATAAGTTAATATGTGTAAAGGGCTTCAAACTGAGCTTGACCTATTGGAGGTGCTACATGTTCATAACTGAGCCTTATCTGACTGTGACTAGTATGGTGATCAATTGGTTGGGGGCCTCTGGTATAAATCTTTGGTTAATTTGGATTCAGGTTGATAGTGGATGGCTTGGGTTATCCCCTCCCCCTAATAGACCCACCTCATCCTCTGTACCCTTTCATCCAGCTATTGCTATTGGACACCCTCCACCTCATAACCTCTTAACCTTTCCTGAAATGCATGGAATCCCTGTCAATTTCTCTACATTCTTTTGCAAAGCTGTCTTTCTAAAGCCTCCTCTGCCTTAACCACAGAGAGGCACATATGTTGCACCTTATGCTTCTATTTAGAGTTGGGGATTTGGAAAGGGAGTGTGCACACATGTGGACAAGCATTTCTGCATGCCTGTATGGGCTAGTGGTTGTGAACATGTGTGTTTGCATATGTGCTTGCATGAACATACACGATTGTGCATTTACACATGTTCATGGGCACATGACCTTCTGAACACGTAGATAAATTTGTGTTCAGAGTGCATATACACACTTGTGAGCACGCATATGTGTGTTTGTGTGTGTTGTGGTAGGGTGTATTTTCATGCACATTTAGATTCCTGTGTATTTGTGTGCATATGATGTGAGCTTGTCTTTCCTCATACCCCAGGAGGCACCAAAGCAAGTGCAAACTACAAGGAACAAAGGAATAATCTGCATAATTTAGCCTTTGATCTCTGCCACCCCTGAATACTCCCTTGCTCTCACTCCAGATGCCAAGCTGTTTCCTAGCCTGGTGGACTCCATCTTTGAGCTTTGTCTTCCAGAAACCTCAGCCTCTCCTTGTCACCCCACAAGGGGAACAGGGCTATAAAAGGGTAATGAGCATTTATCGAGCACCCATGTTGCATCAGGTACCCGAACCAGATACTTTTCATCACTCTCACATCTTCGCAGCAATCCTGCAAAGTATAACAATTGTCCTCACTTGACATTTGAGGAAGCTGATGATCAGGGGGATTAGCTATTTGCCTGAGTGATGGAGTCAGAATTTGAACTGAAAGCCTCTGCTCTCTCCATTCCATCAGTGTCTTCCTGGAGTATTCCCAGCTGCTAGGTACTGAAAGTTGAAGCTGCAGCCAGAGCTCCTGGGAGATGCGGGAGTTCTGTGCTGAGAGCTGCAGACAGTCTGATGTAGAGGGAAAGCGGATGTGAGCAGGGAGTCAGTAGAGACCCCAGAGGGTTGTACTTGCTCAACTTTCATAAGAAGAATATAGTAGAGGAATCCCAGGTGTTTTGTATTGCCCACAAATGGAATGGGCAGAACAAGGGATGAACCAGTAGCAGAAACAGCAGAGATGAAAAAGCATCATCATTGTCGCTTCTGTATTCAGGACCATGGACAGATCATATCAACCGCCAAGCCTCAGTTTTCTCATCTGTAAAATGTGCAGGGAGGTAGTGTTTTTTTTAAACAAGCTTATTGTCAAAAGTATTATTTGTGGATTTCTTATGGTGCTGACTCGTGTAGCCTTATAATAACTCTATAAGATAGTTAATATTGTTGTCCCCACATGAGGACAGTGAGACTCAGAGAGGTTACAAAGTGACAGAGCAGGGCACAAACCTGGAGGCTGTCTAACTCCAAAGTCCCCCAAGCCTTCCCTGTTTTAAGGTTTAGAGTGTGTAAAATACTAGGCACAAAATAGACATCCAACAAATAATAGCTACTGCTAATAATAAGATAATAAAAATTAAAACATTTTAATTTTAATTAAATTGTTTTGCTGAGGGTTATGGTAGCATTAATTCTTCAGGTGTCAAAATTGCTGGTAAATCCCACACTGTAAGTGATTGTGTTTAGAACAAGTATTGCTTTCCTCAGGGAGGATGGTGTTGTCTGTTTTTGATCTCCTGAGACAGCCAACTAGACTCAAAGCCCAGCAACCACTTTTTAGTGTGTGGCTCTGGGCAACCTAACTTCTCAGGGACTCATTTCTTTATGTATAACATGAGATTAAAAATGGTTCTACCTAGTTTCCTCCTTAAACATGGAGTTACCACATGACCTGGCAATCCTACTTCTAGTTACAGTCTCAAGAAAATTGAAAACACAGGCTCCCACAAAAACTTGGCCTTGAATGCATCATTCATAATAGCAGCATCATTCACAATGGCCAAAAAGTGGGAACAGCCCAAATCTCTACCAACTGATGAATGAATAAGAAAATATGGCTTGTCCGTACAATGAAATATTATCTAGCCATTAAAAGGAATGAAATCTGTCAAACCCACAATGAGATACCACGTTGTACCTATTGATATGGCTATAATTTTTTTTAAAAAATGGAAAAATAATGGTGAGCATGTAGAGAAATCAGAACCCTCATGCGGACTAGGCACCGTGGCTCATACCTGAAATCCCAGCACTTTGGGAGACTGAGGTGGGCAGAGCGCTTGAGGTCAGGAGTTTGAGATCAGCCTGGTCAGCATAGTAAAACCCCATCTCTACCAAAAAATACAAAAATTAGCCAGCAGTGGTGGCACGTGCCTGTGGTCTCAGTTACTAAGAGGGCTGAGGCACAAGAATTGCTGGCTGGGGGCAGTGGCTCATGCCTGTAATCCTAGCTCTTTGGGAGGCTGAGGTGGGTGGGTCACCTGAGGTCAGGAGTTCGAGACCAGCCTGGCCTACATGGTGAAACCCTGTCTCTACTAAAAATACAAAAAGTTAGCTGGGCATAGTGGCAGGTACCTGTAATCTCAGCTACTCAGGAGGCTGAGGCAGGAGAATTGCTTGAACCCAGGAGGCGGAGGTTGAAGTGAGCCGAGATCATACCACTGCACTCCAGTCTGGGTGACAGAGCGAGACTCGGTCTTGAAAAAACAAAAACCAGAACCCCCATGCATTGCTGGTGGGAATGTAAACTGGTGCAGCCACTGTGTAAAACAGCAATTCCACTCCTAGGTGTACATCCAGAAGAATTAAAACCAGGGACTTGAACAAATAAGTGTCACCAGTGTTCACAGCAGCATTGTTCACAGGAGCCAAAATGTGGAAATGACCAAAGCATCCATCAGCAGGTGAGTGGATAAACAAAATGTGTCACAGGCATGCAACGGAATATTATTCAGCCACAAAAACAAATGACATTTTGACATGCTACAATGTGGATAGGCCTTGAAAATATTATATGAAGTGAAATAAACCAAACCCAAAGAACATACAAGTATTGTATGATTTCACTTGTATGAAGTACTTAGAATAGGCAACTTCCGACCAGGCATGCTGGCTCATGCCTGTAATCCCAGCACTCCGAAAGGCCGAGGCAGGCGGATCACCTGAGATCAGGAGTTTGAGAACAGCCTGACCAACATGGTGAAACCCTGCCTTTACTAAAAATACAAAATTAGCCAGGCATGGTGGTACGTATTTGTAATCCCAGCTACTTGGGAGGCTGAGGCAGGAGAATCACTTGAACCCAGAAGGTGGAGGTTGCAGTGAGCCGAGATTGTGCCATTGCACTCCAGCCTGGGCAAAAAGAGCAAAACTCCATCTTGGGAAAAAAAAAAAAAAAAGAAAGAAAGAAAAAGAAAAGAATGGGTAACTTCCTAGAGACAGAAAATAGTACAGATGTTACCAGGGCAGTGGGGTGAGAGGGATGGGGAGTTATTGTTTAATTGTTACTGAGTTTATGTTAGAGATTATGAAAAACTTTTTGGTATGAATAGTGGTGATGGTTACAAAACATTGTAAATGTGTTTAATGCTGCTGAATTGTATATTTACAAATGATTAAAATGATGAATACTTTGTATAATTTACTACAATTAAAAAAAAAAAACTGGCTGGGCACAGTGGCTCACGCCTGTAATCCCAACACTTTGGGAGGCCAAGGTGGGTGGATTGCCTGAGGTCAGAAGTTTGAGACCAGTCTGGCCAACGTGGTGAAACCTGTCTCTTCTAAAAATACAAAAAAAATTAGCCGGGTGTGGAGGTGTGCGCCTGTAATCCCAGCTACTTGGGAGGCTGAGTCAGGGAAATTGCTTGAACCAGGTAGGTGGAGGTTGCAGTGAGCCGAGATCGCGCCACTGCACTCCAGCCTGGGTGACAGAGCGAGACTCCATCTCAACAAACAAACAAACAAACAAAAACATATTACCTATAATTTAAAAACTGAAAACATTAGTTGGCTCCAAAAAAAAAACAGCCATAAAAGACCACACATTTTATAATTCCATTTATATAAAAAGTCCAGAATAGGCAAATTCATAGAAACAGAAAGTAGATTCTAGATTCATCGTTGCCAAGGGGTCGGGGGTAGGGGAGAATGGAGAATGAAGGCTAATTTTTTTTTTTTTTTTGAGATGGAGTCTTGCTGTTTCGCCCAGGCTGGAGTGCAATGGCACGATATTGGCTCACTGCAAGCTCTGCCTCCTGTATTCACGCCATTCTCCTGCCTCAGCCTCCCAAGTAGCTGGGACTATAGGCATCCGCAACCACGCCTGGCTAATTTTTTGTATTTTTTTTTTGTAGAGACGGGGTTTCACCGTGTTAGCCAAGATGGTCTTGATCTCCTGACCTCATGATCTGCCTGCCTCGGTCTCCCAAAGTGCTGGGATTACAGGCATGAGCCACTGCGCCCGGCTGAATGAAGGCTAATTAACGGGCACAGGATTTCTATATGAGGTGATGAAAATATTCTGGAATTAAATAGTGGTGATAGTTGCTCAGTCTTGTGAATATTCTAAAATTCGCTGAAGTGTACACTTTCACGGAGTGAATTTTGTGGTAAGTGAATTATATCTTAATTTAAAAACTTTACCTTTTAAGGTTGTTGTGAAGTTTAAGTGAGATAATTTACATAAATTCCTTAGCACAGAGCCTGCCTTGTAGTAAGGACTCATTAAATGCTAAGTAACTCAAATAAATGTTATCTGTTATTCACATTATTACCATTGCTATTATTATTATTATTCCTATTAGTAGCTGGTGATTTTCATCTGTTCACCTCTCCAGAGCATCAACCTCTCACCTGCAAGCAGGCATAACAAGACTTTAATTATTTAGGGTTTCGTAGTCACGAGCAACAGAAACCTACTCTGCCTCATGAGTCAAAAGGGGGATTAATAGCAAGCCTGCAGTGTAGATGACTGAATTAAAGGGACAGACTTAAGAACTAGACTCAGAAAGAAAAGGCCCAAAGGATAGCATCTACAGAAAAGACCAGCTGAGAAGCCATGGAGTGACTGCAGAAGCAAGGGGTTCTGCATCCGGCTGTCTGTGTTCAAACCTAGCTCTACCCATAAACCTGCATGACCTTGTTTTGTTGCCTTGGTTCACCCATCTGTTAGATAAGGAAGACAGGGAGTATATCAGGGCCTCCTTGAAAGAACTGTTTGCAGGGGTGAAATGAATTAACATATATACAACTCTTATTATGCTCACACTTGTAAACTCCCAATAAATACTATTATTACCATCAACAGGACTTTGCCCCGGGATAATTAAACTCTACCCATTTTATTTTTCTGACGACGTATAGCTCTGTTCAAGGTTCAAATCCCTAAAGAGTGTGATGAACACCTCTTGCCCAGAGAAGGGTGAGGCAACTTGATTGACAGCCCTGCTAAGCCTGTAGGATGATACCCAGAAGAGAATCCAGAAGAAAGGGGAGGGGTGCCTAAGAGCAAAACCGACCCAGGCCCCCTGTAAATCCCCTCACACAATGTTGTTAGGAGGATTAGAGATAATATGTGCAAAGTGTCTGGCATGCAGTCACCCTTAATTACTGGGATCCTTATTCTCAGCTCTCTTTATTAGGGGGTTGTGGATTTTTTTTTTTTTTTTTGAGATGGAGTCTCGCTCTGTCACCCAGGCTGGAGTGCAATGGCACTATCTCTGCTCACTGATACCTGTGGGTTTTCATATATTGTACTTTATC
>NW_012122931.1:12155437-12175991 GCF_000951035.1 Colobus angolensis palliatus
GCCACTGCACTCCAGCCTGGGTGACAGAGCGAGACTCCATCTCAACAAACAAACAAACAAACAAAAACATATTACAACATGGATGAACCTTGAAAACATTATTCTGAGCAAAAAAAAAAACAGCCATAAAAGACCACACATTTTATAATTCCATTTATATAAAAAGTCCAGAATAGGCAAATTCATAGAAACAGAAAGTAGATTCTAGATTCATCGTTGCCAAGGGGTCGGGGGTAGGGGAGAATGGAGAATGAAGGCTAATTTTTTTTTTTTTTTTGAGATGGAGTCTTGCTGTTTCGCCCAGGCTGGAGTGCAATGGCACGATATTGGCTCACTGCAAGCTCTGCCTCCTGTATTCACGCCATTCTCCTGCCTCAGCCTCCCAAGTAGCTGGGACTACAGGCGCCGCCACCACAGCCGGCTAATTTTTTTTTGTATTTTTAGTAGAGATGGGGTTTCGTCGTGTTAGTCAGGATGATCTTGATCTCCTGACCTCGTGATCCGCCCGCCTCGGCCTCCCAAAGTGCTGGGATTACAGGCGTGAGCCACCACATCTGGCTTTTTTTTTTTTTTGAGATGGAGTCTCACTATGTTACCCAGGCTGGAGTTTAGTGATACGATGTCGGCTCACTGCAACCTCTGCCTCCCAGGTTCAAGCGATTCTTGTGCCTAAGGCTCCCTAGTAGCTGGGACTACAGGCATGTGCCACCATGCCCGGCTAATTTTTTGTATTTTTAGTAGAGACAAGTTTTCACCATGTTAACCAGGATGGTCTCAATCTCCTGACCTCGTGATCCGACTGCCTTCACTTCTCAAAGTGCTGGGATTACAGGTGCGAGCCACCGTGCTCAGCCGGATTTTTTATTACCATTGCAATATATGTTTGGGAAGAATTGCAAAAGGCTTCAAATGCCATATTAAGACATCTGTACTTTATTCTGAGAAACAAGCAGAAGGACCACCTCCTGACAACCCCATGGCATGCGCAGAGTCCCTGAGGACTGTAGTATCCTTTCCTCATGGTCACACAGCTCTGTCCTCACTCAGCTGTGTGACCATGACCCTAGGCAACTGACCTAACATCTCTGCCTCAGCTTCCCACTGCATAAAATATGGTCACATTTCTGGTTGCTGTGGGGCTTAAATGAGATAGTATTTGTAAAGTACTTAGAACAGTGGTAAGTGCTCAGTAAGTTGTAGCAGTTACGGCACATAAAATGAAGTTAAAAAGCTCCACCTCACCAGGTTGATGGAAAGATCAATTGGGATCGAAGAAGTTACAGCACTTTGCACATGGAAAAATGCCATGTCCCAGAAAGATGTTTTTTTGATTGTGATCACTGCTGACAATAAGAAACACCTTTAGTGAAATTATTAGTTTTCCATAAAATAAAGAAGTATTAAATGCATACATTTAATAATAAGGTGGAATTTGATCAGAAACATTAGACTATGAAAAAGGTGAGTCTAATACTGAGGAAATAAAATATTGATAAATTGATGTTTCAAATAATTAAAGAATGTTCTCATAGCATCTATTACCAATTTCCCAAAACTTAGGACACAATATCGCTTACTTAATGCTAAAAGGCACACAGCATAATTTAGTCTTTCCTTGAAGCTTTTGAATTTCCTTGAAGGCAAGATCAGCAATTTTAAAATATACTTTTGGATCCTCTAGCTGAATGGTTCTCAACCCTGGCTATATATTAGCATCCACTGGGGAGCTTTTAAAAAATACTGTTGCCCGGGTCCCATTTCAGACCAATTAACTCTGAGTGTCTGGGGGTGGAGCCCGAGTGCTGGAATTTTTTGAAGCTCCACAGGTAAACTGTTCCTCCTAGTAGGGGACTAACTCACAGAGGGTGCCATGGTACTTGGAGATGAGACCGCAGAGGTCTGCAGAGGTTGGGCCGCAGAAGGTTTCATACACTACAATTCGGAGGCTCAGTGTTATCACATAAAATGTGGAGCTACTTCCTGTAATCCCAGTGACTCTGGAGACTGAGTTAGGAGAATCACGTGAGGCTAAGAGTTCGAGATCAGCTTGGGCAACATAGTGAGACATCCATTTCAACAAAAAAGATTTCTTGAGTCCAGTTGATCCCACCACTGCACTCTAGCCTGGGGGACAGAGTGAGACCCTATCTCTAAACAAAAGGAAAAAAAAGGTGAGCCACTGAAGACTTTTAACAAAATTTTTAATACAGTGACAGTTCAAGTTAGAATGACCATTCTGGTGACCTGTGGTGGTGCACTGGAGTTGTAAGACTGGAGAAAAAAAAACCTAGAGTGAAAGCCGCTGGAACTATCTAGATTGTATTAGTTATTTTTACTGTGAAACAAAACAGCCCTAAAGCTTAATTGTTCTAAAAAACTATTCATCACCGGGCATGGTGGTTCATGCCTGTAATCCCAGCACTTTGGGAGGCTGAGGCAGGTGGATCACGAGGTTAGGAGATTGAGACCATCCTGGCTAACACCGTGAAACCCCGTCTCGACTAAAAACACAAAAAATTAGCCGGGCATGGTGATGGGTGCCTGTAGTCCCAGCTACTGGGGAGGCTGAAGCAAGAGAATGGTGTGAACCCGGGAGGCGGAGCTTGCAGTGTGTCGAGATCTCGCCACTGTACTCCAGCCTGGGTGACAGAGCAAGACTCCGTATCAAAAACAAAAACAAAAGCAAAAAACGATTCATTGTTTCTCATGATTCTGTGGAATGCCAGGGCAGTTCTTCTGCAGGTCTCTCCTGCGTGCCTCATACAGCTGTTTTCAGCTGGCGGGGTGGCTGGGGCCTGGGCTCACTGGCAACAGCTGCATCTCTCTCTCCAGCGCAGTCTTTCATCTTTGACTTCTTCTCAGCATGGAGGACTCAGAGCAGTGTTGTAAGAGAGAGGAGGTAGAAATTGCAAGGATTCTTATTCACTTATTTATTTATTTATTTATTTTTATTTATTTATTTTGAGATGGAGTCTTGCTCCCTCACCCGGGCTGGAGTCCAGTGGCAAGATCTCGGTTCACTGCAACCTCTGTCTCCCGAGTTCAAGCGATTCTCCTGCCTCAGCCTCCTGAGTAGCTGGGATTACAGGCGCACACCACCATGCCTGGCTAATTTTTGTGTTTTTAGTAGAGATGGAGTTTCACCATGCTGGTCAGGCTGGTCTCAAACTCCTGACCTCGTGATCCACCTGCCTTGGCCTCCCAAAGTGCTGGGATTGCAGGCGTGAGCCACTGACCACTCCCGGCCCTATTTTTTATTTTTTTAATTGAGATGGAGTCTCACGCTATTACCCGGCTGGAGTGCAGTGGCACGATCTCAGCTCACTGCAACCTCCCAAGTTCAAGCCTCCAGGGTTCAAGCGATTCTCCTGCCTCAGCCTCTCCCAAGTAGCTGAGATTACAGGCACAAGCCACCATGTCTAGCTAATTTTTGTATTTTTAGTGGAGACAGGGTTTCACCATGTTGGCCAGGCTGGTCTCAAACTCCTGACCTCAAGTGATGCACCCGCCTCAGCCTCTCAAAGTGCTGGGATTACAGGCATGAGTCACCGCACCTGGCCTCTTGCTTATTTTTGAGGCAGGGTCTTGCTCTGTTGCCCAGGCTGGAGTGCAGTGGTGTGATCATGGCTCACTGCAGCCTTGAACTCCTGGGCTCAAGCGATCTCAAGTAGTTGGGACCACAGATGCATGACATGGCACCTGGCTAATTTTTAAATATTTTTTGTAGGGTTGAGGTCTCCCTGTGTTGCCCAGGCTGGTCTCAAACTCATGTGCTCAAGAGATCCTTCTGCCTCGGCCTCTCAAAGTGCTGGGATTACAGGCGTGAGTCCTTGGGCCTGGCCCAAGCGTTCTTAAGGCTTTCCTTGTGAGTCATATAATGATCACTTCTGCCTCATTCTATTGGCCAGAGCAGGTCACAAGATCAGCCCAGACCCAGTGGGTAGGGAAATAAGCTCTATATCTTTTTTGTTTTGTTTTGTTTTTTGAGATGGAGCCTTGCTCTGTGGCCCAGGTTGGAGTGCAGTGGCTCACTGCAACCTCCACCTCCTGGCTTAGCTCATTGCAACCTCTGCCTCCCAGGTTCAAGCGATTCTCCTGCCTTAGCCTCCCGTGTAGCTGGGATTACAGGCATGTGCCACCATGCCTGGCTAATTTTTGTATTTTTTAAATAGAGACAGGGTTTCACCATGTTGGCCAGGCTGGTGTTGGACTCCTGACCTCAAGCAATCCACCCGCCTTGGCCTCTAAAGTGCTGAGACTACAGGACAGGAGGTAAGGCAACATCACATTGCAGAGGGGTGTGCATTTGGTAGGAGAAATTTGTGGCCATATTTTGAGATCTACTACACAGATGGAAGATGTCGAAGCCTGGCTTAGGGCAGGGACAGAAGAAAGACATGGACTCATTCAGTCAGATATTAAGGTAGTCATTCATTCAATAAATATTTATTGACTCCTGTATAGTAGGCACTTTTCTAGGCATTGGGGAGAAAGCTACAAATGACAATGCTCTTGTGGTGCTAACAATCTAGGAGGTGGATAAGACAGCCATGAAAAGCAAATCAAGGCCAGGTACTGTGGCTCATGCCTATAATCCCAGCACTTTGGGAGGCTGAAGCAGGCAGATCACCTGAGGTCAGGAGTTCGAGACCAGCCTGGTCAACATGGCAAAACCCCATCTCTACTAAAAAAACAAAAATCAACCGGGTGTGGTAGTACACACATGGAATCCCAGCTACTCAGGAGGCTAAGGCAGGAGAATCGCTTAAACCCGGCAGGCAGAGGTTACAGTGAGCCAACATCGTGCCACTGCACTCCAGCCTGGGCAATAGAGCAAGACTCCGTCTCAAAAAAATAAATAAATAAAAATAAATAAATAAATAGCAAATCGATATACCATACAATGTGAAATTCCTAAGTGCTTATGAAGAAACATGAATCAGAGGCCAGGTGTGGTGGCTCACACCTGTAATCCCAGCACTTTGAGAGGCCGAGGTGGGCGAATCACCTGAGGTTGGGAGTTTGAGACCAACATGACCAACATGGAGAAACCCTGTCTCTACTAAAAATACAAAATTAGCCAGGCGTGGTGGGCCATGCCGTAATCCCAGCTACTCGCGAGGCTGAGGCAGGAGAATCACTTGAACCCGAGAGGCGCAGGTTGTGGTGAGCCGAGATTGTGTCATTGCACTCCAGCCTGAGCAATAGGAGTGAAACTCTGTCTCTAAAAAAAAAAAAAAAAAAAAAACCTTAAGCAGGATAAGGGATTAGAGAGTGCTATTTTAGATGGGGTGTTTCTACTGGGAGGCATCTTTGAGGAAGTAGAATCTGAGCGGAAACCTGAATGAAGTGAAGGAGTGAAGACCTGAACGTTCTTTCCTAACCTCCAAAGACTTGCATAGGAAAGAATGTTCAGGGCAACAAGAACAGCAAGTGCAAAGGCCCTGAGGCAGGAGTATGCTACATCTGTTTGAGAAACAGCAAGGAGTCCAGTGTGGTTGGGGCACACTGAGAAAGGGAAAAGGTAAAAGATGATGAGGTGAGAGAGGTGGGAAACAGAGTGTGGGACCTAGACCATGACAAGGATTTTGTACTTTATTTCATTTTAAAGGGAGAAGCCACTGGTGCATTGTTTGTGGGATTGCTCCTAATCCTTTCTTTCAAAAGGCTCATCCTAGTGACTGGGTTGAAAAAGATTGAAAGCAGGGAGACCAATTAAGTGGTTATTGTTTGAGGCTGAGTATAGTGGCTCACGCCTGTAATCCCAGCACTTTGGGAGGCTGAGGCAGGCAGATCATGTGAGGTCAGGAGTTTGAGACCAGCCTAGGCAACATGATGAAACCCTGTCTCTACAAAAAAATACAAAAATCAACTGGGTGTGGTGAAATATGCCTGTAGTCCTAGCTACTAAGGAGGCTGAGGTGGGAAGATTGCTTGAGCCCAGGAGGTCGAGACTGCTGTGAGCTGTGATCGCACTACTATACTCCAGCCTAAGCAACAATAGAGCCAGAGCCTGTCTCAAAAAAAAAAAAAAAAAAAAAAAAGAAGAAGAAGAAAATAAAATGAAAAGAGGTTATTGTTTGGCAACAGTTGTAGCAGGGGAATGTGGCGAATGAAGATTAGATTCTAGGTATATTTTGAAAGCAGAGCCAGTACGATTTCCTGAAATACTGAATGTAGGGTGTGGAGAAGAAAAGATTAAAGAGGCGGGGTGTGGTGGCTCATGCCCGTAATCCCAGTACTTTGGGAGGCCAAGGCAGGCAGATCACCTGAGGTCAGGAGTTCGAGACCAGCCTAGCCAACATAGTGAAACCCCATCTCTACTAAAAGTAAAAAAATTAGCTGGGCATGATGGCGTACACCTGTAATCTCAGCTACTGGGGAGGCTGAGGCAGGAGAATAGCTTGAACCTGGGAAGCAGAGGTTGCAGTGAGCCAAGATCACGCTACTGCACTCCAGCCTGGGTGACAGAGCGAGACTCTGTCTCAAAAAAAAAAAAAAGATTAAAGAGAATTTCAAAGTTTTTGGCTTGAGCAACTGGGTGAACTGTGGTGCCCTTTATGGAGATATTGGGGACCCTCATGAAGAAGTAGTGAATTACAAGTTTGGTTTTGATTATGTTAAGTTTGAGATGCCTTTTAGATCTCCAAGTCCAGATGTTGAGTAGGCACTTAGCCACTCAGAGTGGGGCAGCAGATAGAAATTTGAGTATTGTCCATGGTTATATCAAATCATGAGACTGGATGGATCACAGGGAGTTTGATAGTGGGGCTGTTGGGAGACTGAGCCTTGGGGCACTCCAGCGTTAGAGATAGGGATGACAGGGAGGATCATCCAACTCCTTCACAGCCATAGAGACTGAGAAGGAGTGGCCTGTGAGCTGAAGAGATGAGGATGGGCTGTGGAGTCCTGGTCACCCAGGAAGAAAGTGGTTCCAGCAAAGAGTGGGATTAATGGTGCTGAATGCTACTGAGTCAGGTAAGTTGAGGCCAAAACCAAATTGACCATTTTGATGTGGCAACATGGAAATTACTGGTGACCTTGACAAGATTAAATGAGTGGGCAGAGTAGAGTGGGTTGAGCAGAGAATAGAATAAATGCAGAGAAATGGGACTCTGTATGTGTGTGCATATGTGTGTGTTTGTGCTTAATTGGGAGAAGCACAAAGTATTTGTACATTGGTGGAAATAGAAAGGGTAAATTATCAATGACGCAGGAGAAAGGAGGATAATTGCAGGAACAAAGGGCATGGGATCTGGTGGACACAGGGAGCAGCTGGCCTTAGGTAGCATGAGGACAGTTCTTCCATTGTAAAGGAGTGAAGGCAGAGCATATGAGTCCAGAGGCAGGTAGACTGAAAGATTTGGCAGTAGAAGGGTATGGAGAGAGTCAGGAATCTTTTGCAAAGTAGAACAAGCGATGAAAGAAGTCATCTCAGGATTTAAGGCATCTCCCGCTGAGCCTGGAGACCATCTCTTATCAATAACCTTTGCCAACGCTCTCCCTGTGCCAGGCCCAATGCCAGGTGGAGGGGTTCACAGATGACTCACCCAGTGTCCCTGCTGGTGAGAAGCTCACAGCCTAGGAAGAGAGACAGACCTGTAAACTGACAACTTCAATACGATGTGCTAATAATAAAGACATGTACAAAGTGTTTTGAGAACAAAGAGGGAGTGAGAAACTCTGCCTGGAGGGGTCAGAGAAGGCTCCACAGAGGTGACATTTAAATTAGGCTTCAAGGAAGGCAAGAACATAATCAAGCTCACTGGAAGAGGAAGGTTGCCAGAGGAGGAAGGTCATTCAAGGTGGAAAGAATAGCGTGTGAAAGCCACAGAGATGAGAAAGAGCCTCCATGCCTTCTCTCTGCTCCACCTGCCTCTTTTCTTCTTTCTGCTCCCCCGCCTCCCGTTTCCCAAGCTGTCATCTCTCAGGCTCCCTTAGTTGAAGAGAAAAATTTTCTTTTTGGGAAGTTTAATAAACTTCCGTTCAGCCTGTACTGAGTCATGACAAAGGTGTGTTTCACACTTAAACAAACGTCTCAGATGTTATTTTTTGCACTTGAAGAACGAGCTATTTTTAAAGAAATTCAAACTCACTGGGACCCAGCAAGGACGATTTCTGTGACCTGGTTTTAAGAAGTGAGCTTTGCAAAGGAACATAGTGACCAGCGGCGGCAGAATCAGAGGACCTGGCAATTCTTTCCTTTCAACGTTCAGTGAGTCTGTGAGCAGTTTCACCTTACTAGGTTGCTCGTTTTATCTGGGCTATCTGGCCTTCTGGAAAACTCTCAGGGAGTTTGCAAAAATTAACCAATAACAGAATGAGGGGAGATGAGGACATCACTCTCCCAGAGTTGGACTAAGATAATAATGGGAGGGATGATGACAAGAGAATAGATTTGAGAGAGGTTTAAAAGGTGGAATGAGCAAAGGGGGAAAAGCATCTCCCTATGCTTCAGAATTGTCACTGCATGTCTATGGAGCTTGTCTCCTCTCCTCTCTGGAAGGACCATCAATTCCTTCCTTTTCTGTACATGCGTAGAACTCCCCCACTGAGTCTGTTTCTCTACCCCCTCGAATCTGGGCTGAGTCTGTGACTACTTTGACCAGTTGAACTTAGGAAAAGTGACACTGGGCTAGTCCTAAGTACTGGTCTAAGCAGCTTGTCAACTATTGCTGTAAGAAGCTCAAGACATATGAAGAAGCTGCATGCAGGTGGTCCAGTGGGGATGTTTTAACTATATTACGTTGAAATACAGTTTATGATGGAAGGCAGGATAAATCCTTAACTTTCTTTTTTTTTTTTTAGAAAACCAGGTTTTATTAAATTTCCAAGAGAGAATTAAATGCCCTTTCCTAGGGCAATTCCTTGCTTTCCTTTTGTTTTTTTTTTGACACGCTCTTTTTGCCCAGGCTGGTATGCAATGGCCTGATCTCAGCTCACTGCCACCTCCGCCTCCCACGTTTAAGTGATTCTCCTGCCTCAGCCTCCCTAGAAGCTAGGGTTACAGGTGTCCACAACCACACCCGGCTAGTTTTTTGTATTTTTAGTAGAGACGGAATTTTGACATGTTGGCCAGGCTGGTTCTCAAACTCCTGACCTCAGGTGATCCACCTGCCTTGGCCTCCCAAAGGCTGGGATTATAGGCTTGAGCCACCACGCCTGGCCACTTTCCCATTTCTTTAGTGATCCTCAAAGTAGAAGCAGTCTCCTTGCTCTTGCTGGTCTGAAGAGGCTTCTGTATTTCTCAGAGATGCTGAGAACATCCAGATACAAGCTGTGGTGGACTTAAATGAAAAAAGGTACGGGAAAACACTCTGTAAACTTCAGAGCACTGATTAAGTGTCCACTATTATTATTAGGATTCTTCTTCCTGATAAATGCTTAACTCTTTAATGATCAATATTTAGATAACAAGTTGTTGCCTTAGAAACACCCAGTGGTGGCCAGGCACGGTGGCTCACACCTGTAATCCCAGCACTTTGGGAGGCCAAGGTGGGCGGATCATGAGGTCAAGAGATTGAGACCATCCTGGCCAACACAGGGAAACCCCATCTCAACTGAAAATACAAAACATTAGCTGGTTGTGGTGGCTCGTGGCTGTAGTCCCAGCTACTAGGGAGGCTGAGGCAGGAGGATTGTTTGAACCCAGGAGGCGGAGGTCACAGTGAGCCGAGATCGCGCCACTGCACTCCAGTCTGGTGGCAGAGTGAGACTCTGTCTCAAACAACAACAACAACAAAGAAACATCCCGTGGTATCTGGTAAATTATTTTGTTTCTTCTTGCCATTAAAAAAAATATGGAGAATCAGCATGACCTCATGGCTTTGTATACATATTCAAAGTCTTTGCATTGTTTGTTATAATTGTTCTTCCTGTCGGCCTCATTGTCCAGTCTTTGCTGGCTTAGGGACCCCTTAAGCTGGCTCTGATAGCCTTTTGGTGTGACCTCCTTGACCTTTGAGAACTTCCATGCTTTCTTACATGACAAGACATCCCAGGCTCACCTTATACATTTCCGGTATAAGAGAATGTGCAAAGCCCTAGCCCATTTTTGTGTGGAATGGCATTTAGAGATTTCACTCTGTGCCTGCTGGGGTTATATGTTGCTACTGGGTTGCTATTGCTTCTAGATCTTTAAAGTGTAAAGAGCTAGAGATATGTATTTTTTTAACCAAGGGGAAAATTACTAAGTGATGCTGAGATTTCCAACTCAAATTTAAGAATGATAAGTTTTTTGCTTAACTGCTTTGATGTCACATTTGTACCTCTTTTGTCCTGACAATCTTGGATCCTAGCAACATTAATATAATTACTAATTTATTTTTTTCCCACAATAGACATACTTCAGAATAGTGGTATCAATATTATTACTAGCTGTCTTAGTCCATTTTCTATTGCTATCACTGAATACCTGAGACTGAGTAACTTATAAAGAAAATACATTTATTTCTTACAGTTCCGGAGGTTGGGAAGTCTGAGGTCAGAGAGCTGCATCTGGTGAAGTCCTTCTTGCTAGTGGGGACTCTGCAGATTTCCAAGGTGCTGAAGGACATCATGTGGTCAGGGTACTCATGAGGGACAGCCAAACTGGCTTTTATAACAGAGCCACTTTTGTGATAATTGACTCACTTCTTCAATAACTCATTAAAACATTAGTTCATTAATGTATGAATGGGTAAATCCATTTGTATTAGTCCATTTTCATGCTGCTGATAAAGACATACCCCAGATTTGATAATTTGAAGTTCCATGTGGCTGAGGAAGACTCACAATCGTGGCGGAAGGCAAGGAGGAGCAAGTCATGTCTTACATGGATGGCAGCAGTCAAAGAGAGAGAACTTGTGCAGAAAAACTCCCCCTTATAGAACCATCAGCTTTGTGAGACTTATTCACTATCATGAGAACAGCATGGGAAAGACCTGCCCCATGATTTAATTACCTCTCACCAGGTCCTTCCCACAACACATGGGAATTCAAGATGAGATTTGGGTGGGGACACAGCCAAACCATATCACCATCCATGAAGGCAGAGCCACCAAGACCCAATCACCTCCCAAAGGTTCCACCACTCAACACTGTTGCATCGAGGACCAAGTTTCCAACACATGAACTTTTGGCGGGGCACATTTAAACCAGTGCACTAGCAATAAGACTATTGAAAGAAGTTTAAGATTTCTTTGTTGTTTTTTTCCCCTTTATCTTTAGAATATATCCCACTGAAGATACTTGACCCAAAATACTTTGTTTAAAAGTCAACTAGAGTATTTCTTTGTTTCTGTATGGTCATGTTATCAACCTGATATAAATATATGTCAGAGTTTTGGCTCGTTTTTAATTTTAGGAATTATTTAAAAATTTATATGACTTAATGATTTAAACATTTTCATGAATCATTTACACAATTTCAAAGTCAAAGCTATCTAACAAGGTTCATTCAGAGAAACCTCATTTTCAGTCCTTTCCCCTCCACTCTGTTCTTTTTCTCCTTATAGACACTCTTTTAAAGTTTGGGTTTTTCAACTTCACCCACAGTATTGATATTTCAGGCCAGATCATTCTTTGTTATGGGGAGCTGTCCTGTGTGTTGTAGGGTGATTCGAGACATCTCTCGCCCCTACCCTGAGCTGCCAGTTGTTTCAACTAAAAATGTCTGGAGATTGCCAAATGTGCCAGGGAGAGGAAGTCAAAATCACACTTTGTTGAGGATCATTGTTTTAAAGGAATCAATTTCTTGCTGACCCTTGAAAATTTGGCCTCCAATCTAAGATATCCGCATCTGTTAAACTCTATCACTTTAGGCGATCACTTTGCACAAACATCATCACTAAATTTTGGGGTGCCAGGGATTGTTTAAAAGATGGTTGTCTTAGTGATTCCTACTCATATTATTACCATTTGTAGATTATAATTGAAACCAAGATACCTATTTATAAACTTTTCTTAGCACTTGTGGACCCCTGAAAATATGTCCACCAAGAAATCCACAGACACCTCAGCACTTTGCCTGGTCTGTGAAGTACTGGGGCTGGATGATTTCTCAGGGCTTTCCTGCTGCCTTAAGCCCTTCTTGTTCTAGAAGTCTAGGACCTTGCTGTTCAAACTGGAATGGGCAGCACAGTAATTGAGAACACTAAGCTGAATCCCACGTCTTCCACTTATTGGCTCAGTGATGTAGTGCAAATTACTTACCTTCTTGGAGTCTTAGTCTCCTCATCTATAAATTAAGATAAAAATTGTAGCAACTTCACAGACTGTTGCAAGGTTTAAAGACATAATGCATGTTAAGTGCTTAATATATTGCCTGGCACATAATAAGTGCTTAGTAAATGTTGGCTGTTAGTATAATTACCACCAGAGCTAGGTGGTGGTATGCCAGGAATTACTCAGAGCCACAGCATAAACAATAAATATCTTCCTGGAGTGTGAATTTCTACTTGAAGAGTTGGGAAAACAGGCTTTGAAATTTTCTCCTAAAGAGTGGTAATTAAAAACATTATTTTCATGTTAAAACGAACACGGGAATAAAACGTAAAATTTGCATGAATTTTAAAGATAAAATGTGAGACTTCAAAGAATGTTTTTTTTTGTTTTGTTTTGTTTTGTTTTTGAGACAAAGATTCGCTCTGTTGCCCAGGCTAGAGTTCAGTGACGCAAGCTTGGCTCACTGCAACCTCTGCCTCCTGGGTTCAAGCAATTCTTCTGGCCTCAGCCTCCCAAGTAGCTGGGATTACAGGTGCCCACCACTATGCCCAGCTAAGTTTTGTATTTTTAGTAGAGACGGCGTTTCGCCATGTTGGCCAGGCTGGTCTCGAACTCCTGGACTCAAGTGATCTGCTTGCCTCAGCCTCCCAAAGTGCTGGGATTACAGGCATGAGCCACCCTGCCCGGCCAGACTTCAAAGAAATTTTATGCTTGAGGTTGTTGAATCTGGGCCTCATTTCCAGACCTCCAAGGGGGCTGACTCAGTCTTCCAAGCCAGGTGAGAGTACTTTGGTGGAAAAGTTTAAGCAGTAGTTCTGGGCTTTTTTTCATCTTGGGCCAATATAATTATCCAGGATATTAGAAGAGATTCTGTAGGAAGCAGGGGCTTCTGAGTCTGTGCTCTCTTCTTGTAGATTTCCCCTCTTCCAAATTGCTTTGGGGTTTGTTACTCAAGGAAGGGGAATGGGAAATTTTGCTGGGTATTCATTCAACAAATATTTAAAAAGTGACTACTACATGCCCAGCACTATTCTAAGGGATACAATAAGAACAAATAAAAAAAATTCTACTCACATAGATCCTATAGTATCAGTAGCTATTATAGTCTCAATAAGGAAATTGAAAATGAGGAACAGTAGGAGAACTGGTTTTGGAGTTTAGGAGAAAGATTAGGTAATCATGGACAGTTGAGTAGCATGTGACATCCAAGCAGATCCTGAGTAGGCTGTTGAATGAGATTCTAGAGCCATGGTTTTCAATGGGAGCTTTTAGACATTTGTGGTGGAGTTGGGTAATCATAATGGTATTGATTGAGGGGGAAGAAGCCTGAGATGCTAGATATCATATGATGCATGGATAGCATTGCATGATTTTTTTTTTTTTTTTTTGAGATGGAGTCTGTCACCCAGGCTGGAGTGCAGTGGCATGATCTCGGCTCACTGCAACCTCCGTCTCCCGGATTCAAGCGATTCTTCTGTCTCAGCCTCCCAAGTAGCTGGGATTACAGGCGCCCACCACCATGCCCGGCTAACTTTTGTATTTTTAGTAGAGATGGGGTTTCACCATGTTGGCCAATGTGGTCTCAAACTCTTGACCTCAAGTGATCCACTTGCCTCAGCCTCCCAAAGTGCTGAGATTACAAGCACGAGCCATCATGCCTGGCCTCATATCACATGACTTTTGAACGTCCCATTGGACACTTACATGGGTGAAAGTCCCAGATATAATTATGTGAGCTTAGCAACTAACTTCCATTTTTAATATAAACACAGAGTACATTCTAGCATGATTTTAATACTCTGGGGAGGCAAATACTATGCAAAGTGAATGAAGATTATATCTTGTTTTGCTTAGACCCTACCAAGAGTTATTCAGCATTTCAGAACATTGTATCAGCAACAGCAATTCTGCTATGGCATTTAAGGCTCTGATTGGCATCTGTACCTGCTGAAATTGGGTCTGTGCTTCCCGAATGGTAAGGTGCAGGTGAATCACCTGGAGATCTTGTTTCTTTCTTTTTCTTTTTAAACAATGGAAGAGACTGTTTGGATAATCATTGAAATAATCCAGTAGAGAGGGAGAGGCTGGCCATACCAGAGAGGAACAAACTAGGAAGTGTATTTCCTTAGAGGGCAGGAAAGGAGGGCATCCAGGCACTGGGGAAGGGATTTGGCCTTTGTTGAGAGGAGCTGGTTTTGGTAAAAGGAGGGAAGGAGGACAGAATGACTGGAGATGAATGTTGATTTAGAAATGGTGGCAAGAAGTTGAGGAATGTCACATCCCCCATCCTACCCCCACCCACAGCACAACCAGCCAGCTTTTTGTCTTCAGCTTCTTTCTATAGAACTGGCATACAGTTGGGGGAGGGGTGGGAAATAAAGAGTAGAGGAGGCCAGACCAACCTCTCTACCTCCCAGGCCAGGTAGAGATATTCTTCTTGTGACTACTGCTATATAATTATTGTTCCTCTAGGTAAGTGCTGACCAATAGGCCTTCCTGCAATGATGAAAATGTTTTATATCAGTGCTGTCCAGTATGGTAGCCACTAGCCACATGTGGCGATAGAGCACGTACAATGTGTCTCGTGCAGCTGAATTTCAAATTTTATTGAAATTTTGATTAAATTTAAATAGCCACATTTGGTTAGTGTCTGTTGGGTGGATAGCACAGTTCTAGATGTTTACCACCTCTGTTTCAGTGTGGTTTTTTGTGTTTTCTTTTGTTTGCAATGGAGTTTCACTCTTGTTGCCCAGGCTGGAGTGCAGCGGTGCGATCTCAGCTCACTGCAACCTCCGCCTCCCGGGTTCAAGCGATTCTCCTGCCTCAGCCTCCCATGTAGGAGGGATTGCAGGCACCTGCCACCACGCTCGGCTAATTTTTTTATTTTTAGTAGAGACGGGGTTTCACCATTTTGGCCAGGCTGGTTTCAAACTCCCGACCTCAGGTGATCCACCCACCTTGGCCTCCCAAAGTGCTAGGATTACAGGTGTGAGCCACCACACCCCACCTTCAGTGTGGTTCTTTAAAGGTGAGCACCTTCTATAGAGGGCAGTGTGGCTTGGGACCAACAGCCTGGGACTGGGAGTTAGACCGGAGCCCACCTTCAGCTGGGGCAGTGTAGCTGTTTGCTTGCTTTTGTATTCCTAGGAACTAGCATGTCATAGGTTTTCAGTAAATGTTTGAGCAATAAATGGATAAAACAGGAGATGCTGGTACTTGAACTTAGGTGTGATTTCAAAGTGCACTGAGCTCAAGAGCTTTACAACATCTATTACTTTTCCCTGTTTGTAATAGTGAAAATACTGGAAAGGATCCAAATACCCAACATAGGTACTTGGTTTAATTAAATGTTTCTTAAAATACAACATTACGCAGAAGAATGTTTAGTTACACAAAAGGAAGTGTATTCATTATATATTAGGTAAAAACAATCAAAACAGAAGGCATACAATTATCTCACTTTGTAAAAGAGATACACTTATATGCATAAAAAAGGTTGGAACAATATACATAGGAAAAGCTTGAGTTATTATTACTGGGTGGGATTAGGAGGTGATAGTTTTATTTCTTTTTTCTTTTCGTTTTCTATTTCTTTTTCTTTTTCTTTTTTTGAGATAGAGTTTTCCTCTTGTCATCCAGGCTGGATTGCAATGGCGTGATCTTGGCTCACTGCAACTCCGCCTCCTGGGTTCAAGCAACTCTCTTGCCTCAGTCTTCCGAGTATCTGGGATTACAGGTGCCTGCCACCATGCCCAGCTAGTTTTTTGTATTTTTAGTAGAGATGGGGTTTCACCATATTGGCCAAGCTAGTCTCGAACTCCTGACCTCAGGTGATCCACGTGCCTCAGCCTCCCAAAGTGCTGGGATTACAGGCATGAGCCACAGCGCCTGGCTTTTATTCTTTTTTTTCTAAAAGGTCTATTTGATTTTTCTTCTCTCTTTCTTTCTTTTTTTTTCTTTCAAGAGGTTCTGTCACCCAGGCTGGAGTGCAGTGGTGTGATCTTGGCTCCCTGCAACCTCTGTCTCTCAGGTTCAAGTGATTCTCCCACCTCAGCCTCCCAAGTAGTTGGAACTACAGGCATGTGCCACCACACCTGGCTAATTTGTGTATTTTTTGGTAGAGACAAGGTTTCACCATGTTGGCCAGACTGGTTTTGAATTTCTGGCCTCAAGAGTTCCATCCGTCTCGGCATCCAAAATTGCTGGATTACAGGTGTAAGCCACTGTGCCAGGCTGAAAAAGCCTATTTTATTTATTTGTTTGTTTGTTTGTTTGAGTCTTGCTGTGTCATCCAGGCTGGAGTGCAGTGGCACGATCTCAGCTGACTGCAACCTCCGCCTCCCGGGTTCAAGTGATTCTCCTGTCTCAGCCTCCTGAGTAGCTAGGACTATAGGCACATGCCACTGCACCCGACTAATTTTTGTATTTTTAGTAGAGACGTGGTTTCACCATGTTAGCCAGACTGGTCCCTAACTCCTGACCTCAGGCGATCCGCTCACCTCCACCTCCCAAAGTGCTGGGATTACAGGCGTGAGCCCCGGCACCTGGCCAGTCTATTTGATTTTTTTACAAGAATGTATCAGGCCCTGTGCAGAGGCTCACACCTGTAGTTGCAGCACTTTGGGAGGCTGAGGAGGGAGGATCCCTTGAGCCCAGAGTTTGAGACCAGCCTGGGCAACATGATGAAACCTAGTCTCTACTAAAAAAATACAAAAAGTTGGCCAGGCGCGGTGGCTCACGCCTGTAATCCCAGCACTTTGGGAGGCTGAGGCAGGCAGATCACGAGGTCAGGAGATTGAGACCAACCTGGCTAACATGGTGAAACCCTGTCTCTACTAAAAATACAAGAAAATTAGCCAGGTGTGGTGGTGGGCGCCTGTAGTCCCAGCTACTTGGGAGGCTGAGGCAGGAGAATGGCATGAACCTAGGAGGTGGAGGTTGCAGTCAGCTGAGATCCGGCCACAGCCCCCCCACCTGGCCCACACAGCGAGAAACCCCCCAAAAAAAAAAAAAAGAAGTATAAAATACACCAGAAAAAGCAAAAAATAGAGACAGAAAGTAGACTGGTGTTTGCTTGTGGCTAGGGGTGGAAATGGGGATTAACACTTAATGAGCATGAGGGGTCTTATGGGGGATCCATAAGATGTGCTAAATGTTCTAAAACTGACTTATGTTAATGTTGCACCACTCAGTAAAGTTACTGAAAATCACTGGATTGTACATTTTTGAAATGCATAATTTTATGTGTAAACTATACCTCAAATACATTGTTAAAAATCTATGTGTAATTACATGCCTGTAATCACAGCACTTTGGGAGGCCAAGGCGGGAGAATCACTTGAGGCCAGGAGTTCAAGACCAGCCTGGCCCATCTCTACTAAAAATACAAAAAAATTAGATGGGTGTGGAGGCACACGCCTGTAGTCCCAGCTACTTGGGAGGCTGAGGCAGGAGAATCGCTTGAACCTGGGAGACTGAGGTTGCATTGTGCCACTGCACTCCAGACTGGGTGACAGAGTGAGACTCTGTCTCAAAACAAAACAGGCTGGGCACGTTGGCTCACGTCTGTAATCCCAATGCTTTGGGAGGCTGAGGCAGGCAGATCATTTGAGGTCAGGAGTTCAAGACTAGCCAGACCAACATTCTGAAACCTCGTCTCTACTAAAATACAAAAGTTAGCCAGGCGTGGTGGCAGGTGCCTGTAATCTCAGCTACTCAGGAAGCTGAGGCAAGAGAATCACTTGAACCCAGGAGGCAGAGGTTACAGTGAGCCAAGATTGCATCACTGCACTCCAGCCTGGGCGACAGAGCAAGACTCCCTGTCAAAAACAAAACAAAACAAAAATCTGCGTATATATCCTTAAAAAATTAAAACAATGCAGAAATTTTGAAGTCCTCTATCCCCACACCCAATTCTATCTTCCACACATAACCAATAGTGGTTGGTGTTTAATCCTTTCTGACGTTTTTCTATGGAGAATCCAACATACACATTACAGATAAATAATTTTCTGCAACTTTATTTTTTCTTTGGACACGTAATGTGGTACATGAAAAATTAACAGTAGCTACTCTGGAGTTGGGATTGAGGTAGTGGGAGTGGAGTCAAGGGCAGGAAGGGAGAGGTACATTAACTTTTTTTTTTTTTTTGAGACTGAGTTTCGCTCTTGTTGCCCAGGCTAGAGTGCAATCATATGATCTCGGTTCATTGCAACCTCCGCCCCTCGGGTTCAAGCAATTCTCCTGCCTCAGCCTCCCTAGTAGCTAGGATTACAGGCACACGCCAACACGTCTGGCTAATTTTTGTATTTTTAGTAGAGATGGGGTTTCGCCCCATTGGCCAAGCTGGTCTTGAACTCCTGACCTCAGGTAATCCACATGCCTCAGCCTCCCAAAGTGCTAGGATTACAAGCGTTTGAGCCACTGCATCTGGCCTAACTTTTTACTTTCTTTGCTTTTATATCCTTTGCATGCTTTTGTTATCAGTGTTTGGAGTTACAAACCCAATAAACATATCGAAACAAGAAATACTATTGAATCCTTAATGCCATGCTGTTCTTCAATTTTAAAAAAATTAAAAATTTAACCAAGTGCTGGACACCATGCTGAGTACCTTAAATATACTGTTGCACTGAATCCTAACAACCCTACAATATGCAATCCTATTAGTCTCACTTGATAGGTGAGTAAACTTAGACCTAGAGAGATTGATTTTCCAAGATCACACAGCTAGTGTGCAGTGAACCTGGATCTTTACAGTGCGGCACCTCTTCTCCCTCTGATACTTACGGACATCCTACAAAACCCAGCTTTAATGATTTCATCTCATGTGCACGTGTAGTCTTCCCGAACACACTTAGGCAGGAAGATGACCCTGTCCTCAAGGGACTGAGAGACCAGGGAGGAGACAGACAGCTAAACAATTACAATCTAGTGCCATGAGAATACATATAGCTTAACAGGACTCTGTTCAAGCCGAGGGAGCTTAGACCAAATGTCTGAGGCAGCCAAGGATCTCCAGAGAATATACTTTGAGCTGATTGATAAGGATACCCAGGATTTTTTCAGGAGGGTCAAGGGAAGTGTGAGTGGTCAGAGGTGGGGAGAGGGTTTAGAAAGGGATTTGCGGCCTGGCATCTGTCTCAGGAGACTCAGGGCTCCTATACACCTGGGCATACTCTGGAAACAACAGTTCTGTAGCTCTGTGTGGCTGGAGGGTCAAATTGGCCTGAAGGAGGGGCAAAGGGAAGAACGTGCACCTTGAAGCTTAAGGCCAGATCACCAAGGCCTTTTCAGTTGAAACTGGGTTTTTACACTTTATTCTGTGAACGAAACAGAGCTGTTTGAATATTTGAGCCTGATGTGTTAGAAAGATGAAAAGGGGCCCCAAGGGGGCTGTTGTGGGAGGTCCCTCAATCTCTGGGCTCTTCAAGGCCCTCTGTCTTGGCATTGAGCGGTCAGGTCGTTTCTGCCCCAAGCTGGGAATTGACTTAGGGCAAGGACATTGTCTCATTTGCCAGTGCCTCCCCGCACCCTGCACAGCGCCCGGTATACAGAAGGTACTCAGTAGGGACTGAACCCGCCAGCAGAATGCTGGGCACCAAGAACGTGAGGCCAGGGACTGTAGGCTAGAAAGCGAACTTTTATTTCTTCCCCGGCGCCGCCCCTGGCACAGAGCTGGTAGGTGTTCAGTCAAAATCTGACCCAACCATAAGGAGGTCAGAGAGGTCCTGGGCTCAAACTCAATCCCAGGGAGGTTCATTACGGGCGGGTGAAGGAGAGGTAATTGTAGCAGCTTCTGTTCAGTGACTGCTGTGTGCCAGGAGAATTCATACCTATTGTCTTATGCTATCTCCCCAACAGCTCCTAAATTGGAATTATTGTACCAGCTTTCCTGATGAGGAAACTGAGGCTCAGAGCGGTTCTTTAACTTGGCCAAGGTCACACAGCCAGCAAGTAGGTGGGCGGAGGCACAAGTCAAAGCCTACTGGCCTGCCCCTCCACCTCGGGAGGCAAAGCGACGCCTGCTCCGTTTGTGTGGCTGCTGGGGTTGGGGGGCACCCCGCACTGGGATGCGGGGCTCGGGGAGGGCGGCTCCCCGCCGCGGCTCGGCGCAGCTCCTAGGTTCGGAAGTTACGAAGTTTCCGTGCATTTCGCTAGCCTCCCAGCGCAGCTCGTCTCCGCTCCGCCGCAGTTACGCCGCTAGCGCAGCAGGACTCAGGTGCTGCAGCGGGCGGGGGCCTGGGGCCGGGAGGAAGGCGGGGACGCAGTTTACGTAACTGTCCGCTCGCAGGTGCATGCGGCCGCCGGCCGCGACTGCTCCCTGCGCGCTCCCAGGTGCGCAGTTGGC
>NW_012122931.1:12176631-12188405 GCF_000951035.1 Colobus angolensis palliatus
CCGGCCGCTTCGGGCAAGGGCAGCGGGCAGCCTTCCTCACCTTCGCGGGGACGTGGTCCCGGCCAAGCAGGGGAGGGCGTGGGCAGGGTGGGGGGACGCGGTGCCGGGAGGTCTTCCGGGACGGAGGGCGAGGGGCTCGGGGCAGGTGTTGGAGGACATTAGGGGCAGGAGCTGGGGAGAGGCTTCGGGGGCAGGCGGAGGGTGTGGGCAGATTTGGGGGTAAATAGGGTGCAGAGGGATCCGGCCCAATGGAGGAGGAGAGCCTTCAGGCAGGTTTGGGGGGCCCCCTGGGCCAGGCGAATGCGAGATGGAGGACGTTCTGGCCGGTGGGGGGGCACTATATTGTGGGGTTCAAGAGGGAGTGAGGGGGCCTTTGGGGAGGGCTGGGACGAGTGGGGTGGGAATGGAGGGAGAAGACTGGGGACTCGAGCAGAACTGGAAGGAGCACTGCGTGCCAGGAGCAGGGAGTGGGGCGGGCATTAGGAGGGCCACTGGGACGCTCGTGAAGGGGAACGATGGAGGGGGTCGGGGCAGGGGGAAGTGAGGGCAGGCAGGGAGCGCCTGAAAGGGAGGGAGGGAAGCAGGGTGCATAGGCGTCTGGGGTGGTAGGGAAATTAAGGGTAGGCCCAGGGGCTCCAGGAGACCTGCGAGGGGTGTGAGGGAGTGTGTGACCAGGAGTATAGGGGAGACTGCAGGGAGGCGGAAGGGGGTTGACATGTGAGGATAAAAAGGCAGGTATCTGGTGCTCAGGGAAGAGGAGTGTGGGGTAGAAGGGGGAAGTTGATTGGGGCAGAGACTTGAGTTTAAGGGCTTGCAGAGAGAGATGGGGACAGTAGGAGAAGGGTGATGGGGATGGAGAGCAGGAGGTGTGGGGCATTTAAAGGATTGCGGGAGAAGTGCGTGAAATGGAGGGTGTTTTTGCAGGAAGTATGGAAGAAGGTGGGAGCAGCAAGAGAGGGAACTTTGAGGTAGGACGGAGGGTGAGGGGTTCTTGGCAAGTGTTGGAGGACATGAGGGTCAGGAGTTGGGGGAGAGGGACAGGTGTGTGGGGTGGCATGGAATGTGTGAGGTGGAGGGCAAAAGGGGGTGGGGAAAGGGAAGTGTTCTTGGAGTGGCAGGTAAAGTGTGGGGACAAATGGAATGAAAGATTTCTGAGGCAGGAAGTGTGGAGAGGTTGGGGAGGAGGGAGGGGGAGGGGAGTGTGTGAGAAGGAAATCAGTAGAGGGGGACAACGGGATACACTGGAGGGGAAGGTGGACAGGTCTGGAGTACAGTAGGTGGAGGGAGGGAAGCACAGGTTTGGCCCACTGAGTTTTGTGCTGTAGGGAGAAGGGAGGTAGGGAGAAGGAAGGTGGACAGACTATTTTGGGGTAGAGAATGTAGAAGAATGCTTAATACCTATAGTGGAGTAAGAGAAAGGCAAGGTAGAGGCGTATGTGGACATGTCTGTAACTAGAAAGGCATAGGTGATGGATTGAAGTGGTGGTGGTGGAAGTAGGATGCCCAGGTTTAGGGCAGGAAATGACTTTAAGTTGGAGAGAGCTAGGAACACAGGTTGCTTGAGACAGTATGGAAGATCCAAGGAGTGGGAGTATGGGGAGAGATTCGAACACTTTGAGTTTCGAGAGATGAAAGGGGCCAAGATTTTTAGGTCAAGGAAGGGCAGGCAGAGTGCAGAAGTTGGAAAAATAACTAAATGGAGAGGATTAAATTCCGTACTAAGAGAAACTGGAGATTGAGGGGTGGGGGGACCTGAATTCTGGAATGATATTAATGGAAAATGGAGGACATTAAACCCAGTGTCATATCTGAAAGTTTATACTCCTAGGGTCAGAGAGATCATTGAGCCTGCTTTTAATTCCAGAACCCAGTAAATGAGGAAGGGGTGAGGGGTAAGGGAGAGCTGAGTGCACATCCCCAAATTTGAAAGAGGTGTGTATTGAGTATCATCCTAGCATATTGGTTTGATGAGTGGACAGGAGAGCCACACAGGGTCATGAGGAGTGCACCAAGAGTGAATGGAAATGGGATTGCAGCAGGTGCAGGGCAGATGTCTTTGTGAAACTGCAAGAGACCAGGCCCAGTAGCCAGTAGCATTTAAAGGCTATGTATAAGAGAGGGAGAAAGGGATACCTTGGTGCAGTGTCTCAGATATCCTGGTGCTTTCTGGGTAATGGGTCAGTATTCAGGCATGGGGTGATGTAATATCTGAGTCCCATGCTGTAGGCAGACAGAAGTAATGTACACCTGGCTCCTAAAAGTGGCAGAATTGGAGCTTTCTGACTCTTTCAAGGTATGAATAACTGATCTGGATTGTTGACTTGTCCTCCCAAATAGTTCAGGTAAAATTTACTTGGAGGCTTTTGGATTCTCTGGTATTTTGATTTGAGTTGGGAAGGGTAATGTTAGCTTTATTGAGGAAAGACACTTATGGGGTTGGGCGGACATATGGCCTTCATCTTGCCAAACACATGGGAAGTAACCTTTAGGGGTTTGAACACGGACACTTATTTCAGTGCAAGTCTCATTCACTGTTCTGTGGCTTGTGTTAGATTCTTAGGGATTTGAAAGGATTAAGCAAACTACTTTGAGACTGCTTCAGTAAGCAAGGTTTCCTAGAATCTTGGAAAACGACTTCCCTTTTGACAGTTGAAAATTAAGTCTTGTCAGATTTTGCTAAAAAATAAATTTTATCATGTTGCAGAAATAACTTCAATTATCAATCTGTGGGCTTCACGTAATGTGTAGTGTGGTACCTAGTATGATTTCAAATAAAAGGTTCGCTTTGGTAGCTTGGGAGCTTTCTGGGTTGATTAGTTTTCTTCTTTTGTCGATTTAGGAAGTATCTTAATGCAGCCATTGTATGTTTGAATAATAAGTTTGAGTGGAAGTGGGAATCTTGCCTAAACATAATGAGGGCGGAGCAGAACACCAAATTTTAAGTAATCGGAATCTGTTAATAAAAATATTAAAAAATAAACTGGAAGCAAATGATTTGTAAAATCCAAATTTGAAGTGTGTCATGGCAGCAAAAGAATGCTCTGAAGGCGTTGCTGTGAGATTTTATTTTTGGAGGGAAAAATTTTAAAAGTGTAATGTCCCTTCGATTGAAACTCTTTGAGTATTTTGAGATTTGATGCATGTATACAGTATAATTATAGGGAGCATGTCTGACCTCATTTGCTTTTTGGCAGAGAATTTGAGCAGTAGGATATAAGATGGATAGAATGAGCTTTGAAAATTCTCTCCAACATAGCCATTGTTTCCTCCTTGTATTTTTTTAAGTCCATTGTGTTCCTTTTATTGACTTGAGGTGCGCACTACTTTCTTGCTCAGAATACTCAGTTCTGACATAGTGTTCTGATTATATGCATTGTTCTGTGAAGTTCTATGAATTGGTACAATTTGTAGGCACTTTAGATATCCTAAGTTTATGAACCAAGGAAGGCAGGTTATTTAGGCTTTGTTGGCTGAATAGTTGGGTTCTGGTTTTATTTTCGCTGGTGACTTGCTGGACAAGATATTTAATCCCTTCGTGCTGGTTTATTCTCCAGAAACCTGACTCTATCCATCTCCTATGAGAATCAAGGTGGTTTATATAAAACAAGTTTAAGTCTTTCGGGAAGACTAGAACTATGTAAATATGGGGATAGATGTTGTTTAGTTCCTTTTTTCTCCCTTGTGGTTTTTAGACTGGTCAAATATTAGTACTTCATAATTTGCCATTAGGTGGATTAATTTGTGTGAAAGTTGAATAGAGATGAAACTTATGTGACTATCAGAGATGTCTGCAAATTGAAGTTTATTCATTCTTTGCTGTCTGCTTACCTTTCCAGTTTCTCAGCTAAGTATTAGTGCTGGTTTGAATTCTTCAGCCTGAGCAGAAGCTTGTGAGAATCATTGGATTCTAGCTATAGCTCAAGATTGTTTCTAAGCAGGAGTTTCCAGAGACAGAGTACTTCTTTGGCTTAGTGAATTCAATTCTTTTTTTTTGCTTTTTTTTTTTGAGATGGAGTCTCGCTCTGTTGCCAGGCTGGAGTGCAGTGGCACAATCTCGGCTCACTGCAAGCTCCGCCTCCCGGGTTCAAGTGATTCTCCTGCCCCAGCCTCCCAAATAGCTGGGACTACAGGCGCCCGCCACCACGCCTGGCTAATTTTTTGTATTTTTAGCAGAGATGGGGTTTCACCATGTAGGCCAGGATGGGCTCAATCTCCTGACCTCGTGATCCGCCTGCCTCAGCCTCCCAAAGTGCTGGGATTACAGGCGTGAGCCATTGCGCCCGGCCGAATTCAATTCTTATATCAGAAATAGTAAACATGATACATTTTCCTATGTATTTTGCAGAAAATTGATTACTGACTGAGTGACTGGAACAGAAAAATAGTGACATCAAGCTGCTAGTGACATCAAGCTAGTGACATCTGCTAGTGACATCAAGCTTCCTTCTTCTGATTTACTGAATACTCCTTCCTTTTTCAAGTTTTAGTTATCAAATAATTACCCATCACTTGGTATTTCCATATGCGTTGACAGGTTTTGCTCTATCTGAGGGGGAATGATTTTTAAATGCTTTCTTAATGTTGTGTTTAGTTTACAAGTTGTAAAGAGCCTTCCAGGTGCTGGTCATGATTGACACAGCAAAAATGTAAATAGCAAATTGCTTTTTTTTTTTTTTTTAAAGAGACAGAGTCTCGCTTTGTGGCCCAGGCTGGAGTGCGGTTGTGTGATCATAGCTCATTGTAACCTTGAACTCCAGAGCTCAAGTGATCCTCTCACCTTAGAATCTCAAGTAGCTGGGACTACAGGCATGTGCCACCACATCTGGCTATTTTTTTACTTTTAGTAGAGACCAGGTCTCAAGGGCTTGTTGTGTTGCCCAGGCTGATCTTGGACTCCTGGGCTCAAGCGATCCTCCTGCCTCAGCATAGGTTGCTTTATTACACATTAATTTACCTTGAGCTTGGTAATACCCAGCTCCGATAGTGATCTTTCTTTGCTACGTGATCTACTCTAATAGTTTACTCTCTTAGGTAACATGCTTGGATGCTGTTACCCATTTTACTGCTTTTCTGTTTTCATTTGTTTTGCATAGGTCCTTTTATGGGAGATTGGTTGTTTTTCAAAATTCGTTTAGCTACAGAAACTGTTTCTGACTAGTAATTCTAAGAGGCTGGTGGATCAAGTCTAATTTTAGAAAACTTTACTGAGAGATGTAAGTTTGATGTATGTATCAGTTAAAGTAGAAATAAAGTAAATAAGGCTAGATTAATGGTGATATAGATAATTAGGTGATTTGAGCCTGAAAGTTGTGTTAATCTTTAATATAGCTTTTAGTTCTTGCATTGAATAGTGAGGTGACCAAATGACCTGATTTGTAACTTTCATGTCTAATTTGAATTATTTCTTGTCCTAAGTGTCCATTAAGTGCATCCTATTTGAGAAGTATAGTGCCTGCCTCACAACAGACTCTCCACTTGTGCATATGGCTGAATGAAGCAGTCCTAAATTTTATTTGGTATTCAAATTCTCTTAACTTCTGACATAACTAGCACGGTGTAAAACATCTGCTTTCTTTAGTTAACTTTAGCATAACTTGAAAGGGTACAGTTGATTACATCAATAATAAAATCACAGCCTTGCATTGTGTGACTTCATGGTTCATTTCCACTTGAAAAGTGAGAATTCTGCAGCAGGGTGTGTAATAAATTCTGAGGCATTTTTGGGTCATGGGTAAGATGTAGTTTCTTATTGCACCTGCAGAATTTCCTGTTCTTTGCAGTTTTCCAGGTGCCAGGATTTTCCACAATATCCTATTGGGCCGATCAGCATTTTGTTTATGATTTTAATTTAACCAATGTAGTGCTGTTGACATACAGTGACTGGTAATTGTCCTAAAGGGCTCTGTCTAGATTTTTTTCTTACCATGCTTGTTTCAGTATGCCATTATTAAGCCTGTTTTGCCAGTTAATTCAGCAAGCATAAATTGACATTTAGGCTCAACGGCATATTTTGTGCCAGACCTAAGATTTCTTAGTATGCCTCGATAATACTGGTTTGAGTAAAAAATAGATTCTTCTCTAGATATATTGGCCCTCAATGTGAAAATGGAGTTTATAACTGGTTACTTATGTTTAGTCAGCCTGAATGGAAATCAGTACAGTTTAAGACAGCTAGGCAGTGACCTAATAAATAAGCGGTTGGTTTGCAAAAGTTAAGATGGAGGCAGTTCATTTTTTTTTTTTTTTTTTGTAGTTAGCTATTTAATGAGGTTCTTAAGACATTTAGAACACCAATTTGTGAGGATAAATTCCATTCGTCAGGGCAAAAACAGATCGCAGGTAGCCCTGGAGCTGAGGAACAGCTTTGATTTTTGGTAGAATTTGTGAGTCCACAGCTTTCTGATCAATCTTGCGCTGCTCTGTAATCTCGTATTTCTCTTTCTCTGTGTCGAAGATCTCACCTTCCTGGTGTCTGGGCTTCCGCAACTTCTTCTTCTTGAAGTGAGCATCAGTAAGATGTTTTGGGATTTTGACATTGCTGATATCGATTTTGGTTGAGGTGGCAATAACAAATTTCTGGTGTGTTCTTCGTAGAGGAACTCGATTGAGGACCAGAGGTCCAGTCACAAGTAACAAGCCACTAGCCAGCTGCTTCAAGAAAACCACCCTCTTGCCCCTGTGGCGTCCAGTAAGGATGATCAGAATGGTCCCGGGGGTTATGCTGGCTCGCAGTTTTCTCACGTGCTGACTGAAGGGTTTTTTGCCGTGGCTCAACAGCTTTCGAGGCACATCTTCAGTAGGATAATATCTAGGCATTTTGCGAAGTTTAACCACCCGGGTGCCGCCGTTCTTGTCACCACCAACTGGTTTTGTAAGAGTTGCAAGAACCTTCTCCTTCTTTTTCTTTTCAACCTTGGATTTAGCGGCTGAGTACTTTCTCTTGTACATGGCCTTTCTGGAATACATGGCAGATCGGGAATACCTGCCAATTCCTCTGACAAGGACAGGGTTGCGGCTGCAATGGGGCTTCCCCTTCTTGGGCTTCTTAGCCTTGAGGTTACCCTTTTTCACCTTGCCACCAGCATGAGCCTTCTTGGCTTCGGGTTTCTTCTCTTTAGTATCTGGCTTCTCAACTTTTTCACCCGCCATCTTGCAAGATGGGAAAAGGAGGCAGTTCATTTTTAAGATGTTTATAGTTCAAGTAAATCTGAAACTGATTAAACATTGCATATAGTCATTAGCTTCTGTACAGCTTAGGCAACCTAAATTTTAACCTAATGAAGTTTTGGATACTGGATAACTCTTGAGTTAAGTAACTGTAACTCACAAAGCTAGTGAACTAGAGGGGAAAAGTGTTGCAGTTTTGATGGTTAAAAGCTGGAGAGAATAAAATCTCAAGCCTTTAGTGTGAATATTTTCAGTTGTTTTTGAAGTAAGCTGTGAATGAGCTTATAATGCCAAGGTTAGCATGGAAGGACATATCAAACATCGTGATGAGGCTTTTAAAAACACGGTATCTTAAAAATAAGTACTAATTGCGATTTTTTTGATCTGCCAGTTTCGTGGTAAATGTTGTAGAACTATACAAAATTGACTTTTGAAGTTGGTCAGCCTTATTGTTCCTTTATTTCTAGAGCTCAGAGTTGTATACCTGAACTTTGGTCCCTGTGATGGCTGTATAGTGTAGGTGAACAGTGGAATATTACATTTAGGGAAATGGAGGCACAAGGAGTTCACTTTAGAGCAGAGATTGGCAGACTATCAGATCACTCACAAGTTGCATATCAAATTCATGTTAGTTTCTGAATTTGGCAAGGAAGATTGATGGCTGAGCAAATTTGAAATCTGCCTCTTTTAATCAAGCTGTTGAGTACAAGTCTTTTCATGGACTGAATGGGATAGTGCTTCGTCCTCCTAGGAAGCTCGGAGTCCCAGGATTATGGGGTAGTAATGAATCTGAGAAAAAGTACTGGCACTGGGTGGAGTATGGGGATGCCCACAGTGCCTGGTGTGCAACCTTAATTGCTGTATTAGAAGAATGTTTTTGTTACTAAAAGACTTAGCTGTGAGATCTGATCCTATTTACTAGTTGTAGATCTCTCTCCTTAAGTCTGAAATAGGAATAATACTCCTAACTTACAGAGTTGTATTGAAGATTAAATTTCCATATAGCCATCAATCAGCTTCACCAATTATCAACATTTTGCTGCTCAGCCCTCACTCACAATTGCATTTTACTATTTTTTTTTTTTGGCTAGAGAATTTACAGCAAATCTTAGACATCATATACTTTGATCCATAAACACTTCAGTATGTATTTCTGACTGATAAGAACCAAAAAAACCACATAACCACAACATTATTTTAACTCCCTAAATTAACAGTAATTCCTTATCTTCTACTCAGAAGGACGTGGATTTAAAACATAGCTCTTAGAAACCACTTACCAGCTTTGTGAGTTAAGCATATTATTTACTCTCTCAGAGCTTCTGGTTCCTTATCTGTAACATAAAGATAATACCTCATGAAGTTATTTTGTGCTTAAATGAAATAACATATAAAATGTTGAACACAGAGGTTTGTGGCAAGTGGTCCAGCCTCTCATCTGAGCCTCCTGTGACATGTGAATTAGAATTACGAACTTCTCTCCTCCCTTCTTTAGTATCACAAAGAGTAACAGTACTCTGGAATTATTGCCCACGAGCCTAGTGAAATTTCTCTTCATTGGGCTATTTGACTCTTCTAGTGAAATTCTATTAACAGCTGAAATGATGTCTCTGTCTCTTCTGCAACATCATTATTCCCCTGTCTACTGGCTCATTCCAGTTGGCACACACATACTATATTTCATCTATTTTTTTAAACAACCATTTCTTGACCACAGTGCCTTTTTTAGCTGCTACCCAATTTCTCTGCTCCCCTTTACAGCAAAACTTTTTGAAAGAGTTGTTTCGTCTGTTCATCTTTAGTTCCCATGTTCTCTCCTGAAACCACTCTAGTGAAATTTTTAACCCCACCACTCTACTGAAACTGTAACTGTGAAAACTATGAAGTTTAATTCTTATTTGACCTATTAGCCGTGTTTGGCACAAATGGGTACCTCCTTTTGTGAAACACTTTCTGCTTTGGTTTCTAGGATACCAGACTACTTACCGGTTTTTCTACCTACTTGGCTTCATAGTTTCTTTTTTGGTTCTTCCTTATTACACCTACCTCTTAATATTGGACTGCCCCATGGGATCTCTGTTTTTGTTTTTTTTTTTGAGATAGAGTTTCACTCTTGTCGCCCAGGCTGGAGTGCAATGGCGTGATCTCGGCTTACCGCAACCTCCGCCTCCCGGGTTCAAGCGATTCTCCTGCCTCAGCCTCCTGAGTATCTGGGATTACAGGCATGCGCCACGATACCCAGCTAATTTTTTGTATTTTTTTAGTAAAGACGGGGTTTCTCCATGTTTGCCAGGCTGGTCTCGAACTCCGGACCTTGGGTGATCCACCCGCGTCGGCCTCCCAAAGTGCTAGAATTACAGGTATGAGCCACCGTGTCCCGCCCCTCTGGTCGTTATTCTCATTTCCTTGGTGCTGTCACCCATTCTCATGGCTTTAAATGCATGTGATGATGACTCTCAAAGTTTCTTGTTTTTTTTTTTTTTGAGTCGGAATTTCATTCTTGTTGCCCAGGCTGGAGTGCAATGGTGCAGTCTTGGCTCACTGAGCCTCCACCTTCTGGGTTCAAGTGATTCTCCTGCCTCAGCCTTCCAAGTAGCTGGGATTACAGGTACGACACCACACCCAGCTAATTTTTTTTTTTTTTTGAGACGGAGTCTCGCTCTGTTGCCCAGGCTGGAGTGCAGTGACCGGATATCAGCTCACTGCAAGCTCCGCCTCCCAGGTTTATGCCATTCTCCTGCCTCAGCCTCTGGAGTAGCTGGGACTACAGGCGCCCGCCACCATGCCCGGCTAGTTTTTTGTATTTTTTAGTAGAGGCGGGGTTTCACCGTGTTAGCCAGGATGGTCTCGATCTCCTGACCTCGTGATCCACCCGTCTCGGCCTCCCAAAGTGCTAGGATTACAGGCTTGAGCCACCGCGCCCAGCCCCACTAATTTTTTTGTAGTTTTTAGTAGAGACAGGGTTTCATCAGGCTGGTCTTGAACTCCTGACCTCAAATGATCCACCTGCCTTGGCTTCCCAAAGTGCTGGAATTACAGGTGTGAGCCATTGCGACTGGCCAGCTCTCAAATTTTTATCTCTAGCCTGGAACTCCAGGCTTGTATATGCTACTGCCTACCTGACATCTCCTCTTACATCTTTTATCCTTATTTCAAATTGAACTAACTTACCATGTCTCCTCTTCCCCTTGCCCCTTTTATAATCTTCCATATCTCAGTAAATAGCAGCTTCATCTTTCCATTTTCTCAGCTCAAAACGTGGAGACATTCTTGACTCTTTCCTCACACATCACATCTGATCCCTTAGGAAATCTTACCAGCCCTGTTTAAAATATATCCAGAATCTGACCACTTCTCATCACTTGCACTGGCGTAAGCCTACATTACCTTCTCCAAGTTTTTGCAGTAATCCCCCGCCTTGTTTTTTTGCCCTTTCCTCCTTATAGTCTATTCTTAATACAGTAACAAGAATGATCCTTTAAAAAAAAGTAAGTCAGATTTTGTCTTCTCTGATCAAAACCCTCTAGTGATTGCCCATCTTGCTTAGAGTAAAACACAAAGTCCTATCAAGTCCTTCTGTAATTGAATGCCTTCTTGGCTGTCTGATCTCATCTTCTGTTACTCTTCTTTTTGCTTACTCCATTCTAGCCACAATGGTCTTCTTATGAATTTTTTTTTTTTTTTTTTTGAGGCAGAGTCTTGCTCTGTCACCCAGTCTGGAGTGCAGTGGTGCGATCTCGGCTCACTGCAAGCTCCGCCTCCTGGGTTCACGCCATTCTCCTGCCTCAGCCTCCCGAATAGCTGGGACTGCAGGTGCCTGCCACCACGCCCGGCTAGTTTTTTTGTAGTTTTAGTAGAGATGGGGTTTCACTGTGTTAGCCAGGATGGTCTCGATCTCCTGACCTCGTGATTTGCCCACCTCGGCCTCCCAAAGGGCTGGGGTTACAGTCATGAACCACCCTGTCCGGCCTCTTTGCGGATTCTTTAACATTCCAGGCATATTTCTGTCTCAGGTCCTTTGCACTTGTTGTTTACCCTGTCCAGAATGCAGTTTTTCAGACATTTGCTTGGCTCCATCTTATCTCTCATTTTCAGTGAGGCCTTCTCTTACCACCCTATTAAAATGGCAGCTCTTCCATTTCTGCTTCTCCCTACCCAACCTTTCCCATCTTCTTTTTCTCCATGCCACTTTAAACCATATCACTTATGATATATTTTGCTTATATTGTTTATCACCTTTTTTTCTCCATGAAAGCAAGGATTTTGTTGGTTTTGTTTTCTGTAGATTTCAAGCCCCTAGTAGAACAGTGCCTGGCATTTAGTAGGAACCTGAGTATTTGAATGAATGATTTTATTAATTGTAGTCTATTACTTGGAAAAGGTTTAATTTTTTAAAGTTTTAATTTCAGTTTTTCTTTGGAGTATTATGCACCTTGAAGTCGTCTTTTTGCTGTATTTCTGTTTTTCTTCATGAGTATCCTTATTAGTTTATTCATCTTGAGTCCTTATTAAGCACTGTGCTAGTTGCCTTGGGATATACAAAGATATCAATATAATAATTATATACAATTTTATAAATAAATATAGAGAATAACATTTAATAAAGT
>NW_012122931.1:12189810-12297460 GCF_000951035.1 Colobus angolensis palliatus
TTCTCCTGCCTCAGCCTCCGGAGTAGCTGGGACTACAGGCGCCTGCCACCTCGCCCGGCTAGTTTTTGTATTTTTAGTAGAGACGGGGTTTCACCGTAGGATGGTCTCGATCTCCTGACCTCGTGATCCGCCCCTCTCGGCCTCCCAAAGTGCTGGGATTACAGGCTTGAGCCACCGTGCCCGGCCACGTCATCTTGTTTTTTATTAACCTTTCTTACATGTATGTATAGCTCACATTTATTTCAGTGTTCAATATTAGAAGCATTTTGGTTTTTATTTAGAAGTTTGGTGATGTTTTTGTGACAAGAAGAACTTAACTGCTGTATATATCAATTAGCCTATGATAAATTGGTTTAATTATATGTTATTTCCCCTAATGTCACAGTTTCTAAGAACCTATCAAGTACATTAAGTGACAACTAACTGTACACTGATTAAAATGCTACTGTAATAATTTGGGGGAAAAAGCGATAAAGGTAGTGGAAATAGGTATAGGTAGTGGAAGTAGGTATATATATAATCTCAGCGTTTTGGGACACCAAGGCAGGAGGATCACTTGAGCTCAGGAGTTGGAGACCAACCTGGACAACATAGTGAGACCACATCTTTATAGAAAAAAAGTAGCTGGGTGTGGTGGTGCTTGCCTGTAGTCTCAGTTACTTGGGAGCCTGAGGTTGGAGGATTGCTTGAACCCAAGAGGTTGAAGCTGTAGTGAGCTGTGATCATGCCACTGCACTCCACTCTAGGCAACAGAGCAAGACTAGCAAAAAAAAAAAAAAAAAAAAAAAAAAAAAAAAAAAAAAAACAACCAAACAGAAAACAGAAAGAAAGGATGTCTTGGAACTGTTGCAACTTGGTAACTACTGGATGTGAGGGCTGAGCAACAAGCCTGACAACTACAGGGTTTCAAGCCAGTTGATAGGCTGGGGTTCCCTCGATATAAGCAGGAACCTAAGAGAAATGAGATCAGGAGGAAAATTTCGTTTAGTTTTGGTATAACGTTTGCAGGTGTGATGGTTGTATACAGGTGATGATGATTCTGATAAAAAAGTTAGTGATCTCTTTAGAAAGGATGTGCATCTGTTGCTTTTGTGCCTTCATTTTGATATAGCTAACTCCCAGAAAGAGAAGTAAGACTCAATTGCTGAATCTGTTGCTGACATCAGAATCTAGATAATTGATTTGGAAAACTTTGACACAGCACCTGAATTTTTCTTTTCATCTGTAAGTAGCTCAACCCTTTTCACTAAGTGTGTTAGATAAGTTGCTCTGGTTGTAAAAGCACTTCATGTATTCTCAGAAGCTTGATACAACTTACATCCTTTGAACTCTCCTTTACTGCTGTGTCATTGGCTATGGATCTCTAAGCAGTGCCTTTCTTACCTCTTTGAAGAAAACACATGAGCAGATGAGTGTTCCCAACTAGTAACCTTGATCACCTTGAGATCAAGGCAGTGTTTATTTGAATTAAAAGGTTTGCATGATCTTGCCATACCATACTCCTGTTATTCCCGTTAGGACTTAGAGCCACATTGGAAGAGGACAAGGCTTTTAACCTAATTAATGGTAGTTAAGGTGTTAGTTACCAAAACATTTCTTTAACAGCCTACATTTAACAAAATACTGGAAGATATCAGAGGATGTAGCTTTCTGTGCCAGGCAGATTAAAGAACAGTGTAAGTTTCTTTTAGATTTATAGCACTTTCACAGCCTTGTAGCAGGAGGTGTTTTTAACCCAAAGATTATTTATAGGCAAAAAAATTATTTGCAAAATAATGATAATTGTGTACACTTTTTATTTATAGGCTAATGATGTATGATATTTACATTTTTATATTTAATAATGATGTATGATATTTACATTTTTATATTTAATGCATTTTTTTAATAGTTGAAAAAAGACATGAGTTTGTTAAAAACTTGCAGTTTACAAGCTACGTTTAGAAGGGTGACCTTGAGCTTACCACATTAGTCATCTCTTTATTGTCTTTTTTCTTTGCCCTTAGATAATATTGTCAGTGAATGTTATTTTGACACTGTCATTATGGAGCCTTTTGTTTTCCATTAAACAGGAGTCAGTAGGACCCAACTGTCCTGAAATGAGAAAATTTTCGTATTTAGTATAATTTATATTTTTCACCTCACTGGAGGTGTGATGGCTTTTAGTTTGTCAGATTTGGAGTATATTGTAAATTTTTTAAAAATCTGGGCAATTTTATTTCACATAATTGGTTTGCTAAGAATATAAAGTCTTACCCTTGTGAGAAACCTGTGAGATCGTTTTAGTCCTGCTTTGTTGCAGAGAGGTTAAAGCACTAGTTGAAAATCACACTCCCAACTAGTGGCAGAGTTGGGGCAAGAGATATATTTCTTTTTTCTTTTTTTTTGAGATGGAGTCTCGCTCTGTCGCCCAGGCTGCAGTGCAGTGGCGCGATCTGGGCTCACTGCAAGCTCCACCTCCCGGGTTCACGCCATTCTGCCTCAGCCTCCCAAGTAGCTGGGACTACAGGTGTCCACCACCACGCCCGGCTAAGTTTTTGTATTTTTAGTACAGATGGAGTTTCACCGTGTTAGCCAGGGTGGTCTCAGTCTCCTGATCGGCAAGAGGTAGATTTCTTGACCTTCAGTCTTGGGCTCCTTTAACCATGTCAGGCTGCTGTTTAGAAATGTGTACCAGGAAATCTTAAATAAACGTAGCTGAGTTGGTCACTAACCTGCTTAGTTGGTTGGTCATTATTGGATGTTATTACTAACACCTAATAATGTTCAATAGGAATAATTAAGATTTTTTCCCCCTCGTTCCTTCTGAAAACATTTTTAAAAAAAGCTAACCATTTTAAACCGAACGATTCAGTGGCATTTCATTCACAATGTTGAGCAACCACCACTTTATGTAGTTCCAGAACATTTTCATCACTTCAAAAGAAAACCCCTTACCCATTATGCAGTTTGAAAAGTTTTTAAGCAATTAGAATAAAAATCTTTGCTGTGACAAGTAAGGTCGACTAGGGCAAGTTTGTATTACAGCTCACTCCTAGTGCTTTGTTGCCCACTTCTGATTTGCCAGTGAGAAACAGAGACACCTTCTTATGCTATTTAATAGTGATATATTACAAACAGCAGCGTCAAAAAAGAATGTGTTAGGCACATAATAATAATGCTGATAGCAGACATGCGTTATGCATATTATTGTTAATCTTCACACTAGCCTTTCAAAGTGGTTACTGTATTTCTGATGAGAAAATGAAGGCTTGTTCACTAATTCTAGAATCACTTAGCTGATAAGTGGCCAATCTGGGATTCAAATCCGTATCTGTTTGGCTAGAAAAGTTGGGTGCTCTTGTCACTAAATTTGGGAATGAGCAGGCAAAAAGACACACATGGAAGGAATCATCTTGTTTGAGGGATTCAGTACTCTCTTAGCAGTACAGTGTGTAAGGGAAGGGGATTTGAGTTTGTTAGTCCTGTTGGTGTTTGTGTATTAGTTGCCACTTTCTCCTGACCCGCTGTGATCTATCTGTATGCAAAGGAGGAAAAACAAAATAGGAAATAATCTTTGGAACTCTTTATAGACATTATCATAAACAATTAGAAGAAATTGCAATGTAGCTTCTGAAATTTGTTCTTAGAAATTATCTATTTCTTTTTTTTTTTTTTTTTTTGAGATGGAGTCTCACTCTGTCACCCAAGCTGGAGTGCTGGAGTGCAGTGGCACGATCTCGTCTCATTGCAAGCTCAGCCTCTTGGGTTCACGCCATTCTTCTGCCTCAGCCTCACAAGTAGCTGGGACTACAGGCGCCCGCCACTATGCCTGGCTGATTTTTTTGTGTTTTTTAGTAGAGATGCGGTTTCACTGTGTTAGCCAGGATGGTCTCGATTCCCTGACCTCGTGTCCACCCACCTTGGCCTCCCAGAGTGCTGGGATTACAGGCGTGAGCCACTGTGCCCAGCCTTTTTCTTCTCTTGTAATGAGTCTTTATATGATTTTATTTTAAAGTCGTAAACTGATGTACTTGAGTGGTTAATGATTAGTCTTAGCAGTATTGGGACTTGATTGATTTCCCATTTTAAGATCCTTTTAAAAAATCGTGATTCAATTCCAATGAAGCATAACTCAAGTTGTGTGTATTGAAGACTTTTGTAATGACATTTTTGCCCCTATTAAAACACTTTATTTTAGCTTTTTTAAACTTTGAAAGAAATTTTGGTAGACCAGTTGTCAGTCATTCCTTTGAATGCCCCTAGTAAGTCACCTCATAAACCTTGTCATTTTTCTACTGTGTTTTGGCCTGAATCATGTTATTTCCCTTCAGTAATAGGCCCTGGGGTAATATGTTCCAATATGCTGGCTTTGGGTAAAAAGGATGGTATCATGTAAAATACAGCTCTCTGGCTACTTTGAACAAAGAGTTTTTTTAAGGTTATGTGAGCATGACAAGAATATAAGGTATAGCAATAGCGGCCATCTGCAAATGTCTTGAATGTGTGTATTGATAGTTATCCAAAGAAGTACAGATTTTTGACAGTGACCTTGTGACTTTTGCGAACATCTAAATACTAGGTACTTCCATAAATGGATTTTAAGCTTTTAAAAACTTAATGTTTTATAATGCCCTTGTAACTTGGCTCAAATATTACACATTGCTTTTCTGTTTTGATCTAGTGGTGACATTTCATTCTTTCTGGAACCAGCAAAAATATGCCGTGAAGAGTACAGGCTTTGGAGTTGGTCAGATTTGTTTTCAAGTCTTTGTCACTTACTAGCTGTAAGACCTTTCCTCTTTTAAAATGAGTATCTTATGTCACAACTCTGTAGAGTTAGAGGTGATGTCTCTAAAGGGCTCAGCATAGTATCTAGCACATAGTGAATTGTGTTTAAATGGTCGATATTATAGGAAGAAGTGTAAATTTTGATAGCCTAGCCAACATCATTGCAAATATAGTAAAACCTCATCTGTATACTGTCCTGCAATCAGCACATTTCTTCTTGGATTTGTGTTTTGTTTGTGTGTTGAAGTGCCATGTGTCAGTTTCGACCATTTCCTGCAACTTTTCCTTTTTCTCAGAAATGCTTGGCAAAAACCTTCATTGGTTATTGTATAATTTAGCTAAAAAAAAAAAAAAAAAAAGGGGGCTATGCAAGCTAATGATGAGGCATTTGCTCCCTCATAGCAATCCTTTTCAGTTAGGTATTCCTGTGTAGCGTGCTAACAGATGCTTACCACCCTTAGAGATGTCAGATGGCCGAATGCCTAAGCTTATGTCAAAGAAGGGAGCTTTTGTTATCTGGAATGAAAAGTATACAATGCCTACTAAATGCTTATAGTGTATTTCATGATGATTGTTAATGTTAAAGCATGAAAAGTCGTATCTTAGCCTAACAATTTTACTCATTACTTCCCCATTATTTGCATTGTTTCTCTTGTTCTGTTTAGAAAGACATACAAAAGGCCTTTTACACTATTAACTGTATGGTTGAGGTTGTGATGAATTGCAGTCTAAGAATATTAGCTATGGAGGGGACTTTGGAGGTCAGCTATACTAACCCTCTTATCTTGTACATGAAAAAGCTGGCTGAGAGAAGTTGTGACTCACTCAAGGACATAGAAAGTAAGTGACAGGTTTGATTTCCAATCCAGTATTATGAAGGTTACCTGGTAAAGTGGAGAGAGCACTGGACTTTGGAGTCACATAGGCCTGATTTTGAGTCCTCATTCCACCATTTATTAACTGTGTGACCTTTGGCAAGTAAATCTGAGTCAGTTTCCTGCTCTGTGTTACTTTGCGGGGTCTTGAGGATTATCGGATAATGTAAGTAAAGCACAGAGCCTGGCATTTGCGATGGGCTCAGTAAGTGCTGTCTGTTCTCTTGTACTATTTTTCTTTGAGAGAGAGAGAGAGAGAGAGAGAGAGAAAGAGAAAGAGAACAAAAAAAGAAACAGACAGACAAAGAGGGTCTCTCTCTCCATTGCCCAGGCTGGAGTGCAGTGGTATGATCATGGCTCACTGCAGCCTCGAACTCCTAGAGTTCAAGTGGTCTGCCTGCCTCAGCCTCACAAGTAGCTAGGGTTACAGGATTACCAGACCTGGCTAATAAAAAAAAATATTTTTTTTTTTTTAGAAATGGGGTCTCGTTATGTCACCCTGGTCTTGAACTCCTGGCTACAAGCCATCCTCCTGTTTCAGTCTCTCAAAGTGTTGGGATTATAAGTGTGAGCCACTGTAGCCAGCCCTGCTTTCCTTTAAAACAGATCATATAGCTAAGTGATTACTCGTTATGAAATGGGAATTAAAGAGAATGGTTGATGTTTTTGCCAAAACCTTTCGCTGAAAATCTGTTGTTCATTGGGGGATTGCTCACTGCAAAATGAGTGCAAAACATTTGTCAAGAGCCTAGTGACCACTACTCCAAGTTGTACAGTGTTGACATGGTTCATTCCTGAAAAATGTCTGCATTTCCCTAGTGAAATGGATAGAAAACCTAGCATTGGGAACACCAAATCAACCTACATGTAGTTAGGTCAGCAGTTCTCAAAAAAAAATTTTTTTTTTTTAACTCTAGACCCTTTTACAATCTTAAACATTATTGAGGACCCCAGCGATCTCTTGTTTATGTGAGTTGTGTCTGTTGGTATTTATCAGAAATTATATCTGATAAACATTTAAATATTTTAAAATGCTAATAAACTATTATATGTTAACACAAGTGATATATTTTTAGTGAAAAGTATCTTTTCCAAGACAGAAGAAAACTAGTGAGAAGACTAGCATTGTTTTACATTTTCGTAATTCTCACTAATGCCTAGCTTACTAGAAGACAACTGAGTTCGGATAGCTGCTTCTGCATTGTCTGTTTTAATATGTTCTCGATGAAGCATATGAAGAAGAAAATCTGCTTTCACACAGATATGTAGCTGGAGAAGGGAGAAATATTTTAATAGCTTTTTCAGATAATTTTGGATATTCTTCTTTGATACTACACCAAAACTTGACAAATGATAGTATCTTGATAGAATGTGAAACCAGATCAGTGAACATTTTGTGTCCTGTTATATTAAAATCCACTGGTCTTTGCATTTTGATTGGATCTTTTATCTATACATGGTTTTATAACATTATGCATTGGCCATTGGAAAATATTTATTCATTGAATTATGTTGGTCTTCCAAATGTGACCTATTTCATTATGTTCCATCTTCAACGTTATGTAGCCTCTGAGAAACTCTGTACTCTGGAAAGAATGAGAGTGGAAAAGAAACATAATGCCTTCATACTACTTGGAAAATAGCTTTGGCCTTGCAGACCCCTGAAAGGGTCTTGAGGACCTCCAGGGGTTCCTAAACCACACTTGGAGAACTGCAAAGTTAGAAAAATTGGTAAATTAAAAGGAGTGACTCGATTGCTTTATTTTTTTAATTAAAAATAATTTAAAAACAGGTTTAAAAAAATAATTGTTATTTTGAGACAGGGTCTTGCTGTGCCACCCAGGCTGAAGTGCGGTGGTGCAATGATACCTCACTATAGCCCTGAACTCCTGGTCTCAAGTGATCCTCCCACTCCACCCTCCTCGGTGGCTGGGACTATAGGCATATACCATCATGCCCAGCTAACTTTTTAATTTTTTGTACAGATAGAGTCTTGCTGTGTTGCCCTGGCTGGTCTGAAGCTCCTGGCTTCAAGTGATCCTCTTGCCTCAGCCTTCCAAAGCGTATTTTTATTTTTTTGAGACAGGGTCTCACACTGTTGCCCAGGCTGGGGTGCAGTGGCATGATCACAGCTCACTGCAGCCTTGACCTCCTGGGCTCAAGTGATCCTCCCACCTCAGCCTCCCGAGTAGCTGGGACTACAGGTGCACACCACCTTGCCTGGCTAATTAAAACATTTTTGTGTGTGAGGAAATGGGGTCTCACTGTGACCTGCGGTCTCCAACTCCTGAGCTTAAGTGATCCTCCTGTCTCAGCCTCCCAAGGTGTTGGGATTACAGGTGAGAGCCACGTGGCTCGGCCTGCAGCCTTAATAATAGATAATCTGGAAATGACTATGAAATGGATTGCTGTATAAGCCTTAGTCTTAGAAACCATCTTATTCCTTGAGGTAAAGAGCTGCCTGATTTTGAAATGCAGTGAATTGGTCATTAAATATTTGAATATTTTTTGTAGACAAAGCAGTGTATTAGGTACTGCTAAAGATATGAATTATGAAAAAAAGGTTCCTTCTTTTTAGTAGTTTATAGTCTAGCTGAAGGGGTAAGACATATAACCTTGTAAAATATGACTAATGCAAGTTCTATATAACAGGGTGACATACAAGGAGAGAGGAAGCCATTCTTTGTTACAGGGAAGTACAGTGCTCATTCAGGTAATCATTACATCAGGTTATACTGGAGAATTAATATTGAATAATTATGTTAGGCTTTCAAAATTACGTTGTAATTTATATTTTTTATTCTCACATTGTTACCCTATTTTTATAGGTTTATGTAGTTTCCAGTATTTTTACAGGTTTTTATTTGCCTTAAAAAAATAATTAGGCTGGGCGCGGTGGCTCATGCCTGTAATCCCACCACTTTGGGAGGCCGAGGTGGGCGGAACACAAGGTCAGGAGTTCAAGACTAGCCTGGCCAACATGGTAAAACACCGTCTCTACTAAAAATTTTAGAAAAACAAAAACCAAAACCAAAAAACTGGGCATGGTGGCATGTGCCTGTAATCCCAGCTGCTTGGGAGCCGGAGGCAGGAGAATTGTTTGAACCCAGGAGGCAGAGGTTGCAGTGAGCTGAGATCGCGCCATTGCACTCTAGCCTGGGCAATAGGGTAAGACTCCGTCTCAAAAAAAAAAAAAAAAAATTCAACACGATAGTGGTAGGACAAGTATGTTATTGCTATTTGATAGATGAGAAAAGACTGAGTTAAATATGCCAAGATCATAGAGATATGAGTATTATGTTATTTGCATTTATGTATCTCATTAGAATGGAATAGGAATACTCAGATACCTTGCTTTGGGGGAAAAATATGTACATATACAGAGTAAAGATCTCCACTCAAGACTTCATAGAAATGTTTTAATGCTTCCTGAAGCACCTTGTATATACCTTGTGCTTAGTTGTTCCTTTACTGAATTATTATAACGATTTAAAAAAATTACAAAGTACCTAGTAATAGAAGGCACTCATGGCAACTATTATTATTGTTGTTTTTTCAACTTTTTCAGCTCAGCTCTGATGTTACTTAAGACATCCAAATTCTGCATCCATGTATGTTAGATATATTTTATTTACTTACGACATCTAAATTGTCCATCCGTGTAGAGATTCTGATTTCTCCATTTGGTGAATGCAGTAATTCTGGCCTGTGTTTATGGGGCACTTATTACTCTGTTCAGATACTGTGATACACATTTTACACACATTTCATCTTTAGATCCTCACAGCAGTTTCACCGTGAGGTGAGTGATGGTGTTTCCATTTTATAAATGAGAAAACAGGCCTGGACTCATCAGTTGCCCAAGGTGCTTACTAGTTAAAAGTACAGCTGGAAGGCTGGGCGCAGTGGCTTATACCTGTAGTCCCAGCACTTTGGGAGGCTGAGGTGGGTGGATCACCTGAGGTCAGGAGTTCGAGACCAGCCTGGCCAACATGATAAAACCCCACCTCTACTAAAAGTACAAAAAATTAGCCAGACATGGTGGCGTGTGCCTGTAATCCGAGCTACTCAGGAGGCTGAGGCAGGAGGATCGTTTGATCGCGGGAGGTGGAGGTTGCAGTCAGCCGAGATTGTGTCACCACACTCCAGCCTGGGTGACGAGCAAAACTCTGTCCTCCCACCAACCCCCCCCAAAAAAAGTGCACCTGGGATTTGAATCCACTTCTCTGTCTTCTGTTACCTTTCCATGTGGGCAGTAAGTTGAAAAAAACATTTTTGGATTGTAGAGGAGTTTTTGCTGTTTTTCAAAGGACAGCTTTTTGAGGGGCATGTTGGGTAGTGGCTATTCTCCCCTTTTATAATAAGTTCATTGATTGGTATTGAGACTTCAAAACTGTTTTTATTTTTAATTATTGATGTTATTTAATTAATTGCCTGATGAAATTTTGGTAAAATAGTAATGAATTAACATTTTCCAAATCTCGATTTCCAAGTTCAAGGGGATATTTTACTATATTGGTGAGAAATAGTTTGTAGGTTTTTACAGGTTGTTTTAGATCAAGATTTGACTTACCTTTACTGTTTAAGAACATTACTACTTGATTGAATAAGATGGTTATAGTCACTTTTGAAACAGTATTTTGGCTTACAAAGCTTTTTTGAGGGGAAAAAAATTTATTTCTATTGGCAGTCAGCCAATATTTTATAAGCTACAATTTTCCTTTGAGTAGCTGGTGGTTTGTAGCTCCATAATTTGTGGTTCTTCTGAACTTGTAAAAAGATTACACATATTTAAAAATGGCCTTATCACTTTAATGTTTTAAGCAATACACAACTGTCAAATTCTGTTATGTTATATAGTATTGTTGTTTTACTTCATTTTCCTGGGCCAAGAATCTAAGTTAATAATTTATACAGTGTAATTGGAATCTCATCCCCCAATCCCCGATGAAACTCCAAACCTAAAAACCAAAAACTACATTAGTAATGTAACAGGCACTGTTAAAGGCAAAGGAAATGTGAGCCGACTGTACGTCAGTCTGCCAAAATCCTTGCAGTATTCATGCTATTCCATTATTTAGCCACTGCTGCCCGGATGTGTTGAATTATGTGGTATGTGGGTTTGTTTGGGTGTATATGGTGTTCTTGTATGACATTTAGTTTTAAATTAAGGTTTTTGTGATGCTGTCAATGTTGCCTTTTCACATGCAGTTGGAAAAGAATACTTCATTTGAAATGTTTCATGTTCTGTACCTTGTTCTCATGGTTTGTGGATAGTTAAATTTGTGAAAGTCACAAGGTTATTTTAAATCTTTCCTTTGATTTTAGGTTAAATCTAAAATGGAATATGGTGGCCTTTTTGAATGAGAGATTTTGGAAAGCCAGATTAATAGTTCCATTTTTGTACTCATAGAAGTTTCATAGGTAAAAGTGAACCTACCATTCAATTTCAGACTCAAACTCCATTGCCAAGTAGGAACATTATTTAAAAATAAACCGTAATGAACTATTATCTTTCTTGGGCTAAATCCTTTTGTTTCTGGAAGCTGAGTAAGGTTTGGGTTAAAGTTTCCATTTATTAGTGGAATAATTTTTGTGGCTAAGATTTTAGTGAATTGTTAACAGCCAGATCTTTAACAACTGTTAATTGTCTTATTAACATGTTTGTAAAGGTTGCTTTTAGAAAGACTCTGTAGCTCTGGAGGATACTGACTCTCATTCTTGATTGAACATTAGAATTACCTGAGAATTAAAAGAAATACAGATGCTTGGATTTCACCTTGAAGGATTCTAATTTAATTGGTTTGGGATGCTACCTAAGCATCTGGGTTTTAGAGGTAATTCCAGCGTGCCTGTGAGGCTTAGAACTCCTGCTCTGGGAAATTTGTTAGCTCACTCAAGGGGAAATAATTTGATTTTAGAGAATATATCTTTACCTTTGGAGTTTATAAAACTTTTTTTTTTTTTTGAGGTAGTTGTAGATTCACATGCTATTGTAGAAAATAACATACTGAGTAATCCATCTCTATAATTTTATCATTTCAAGAATTTTATGTAAATGAAATAATACAGTATGTAAACTTTCAGCTTGGCTTTTTCACTCAGGCTTATTCCTTTGAGATCCATCCAAGTTGTTGCATGTATCAATAGTTTGTTCCTTTTTATAGCTGAGTAGTATTCCATAGTAGGTAGGGAAGTATCACAGTTTAGTCATTCACCTGTTGAAGGACATTTGGATTGTTTCCATATTGGCTATTACTAATAAAGCTGCTGTGAACATTTGTGGACGGGCTTCTGACTGGTCATAATTTTCCATTTCTTTGGCATAAATGCCCAAGAGTACAATTGCTGGGTTATGTGATAAATGCATTTTTAGTTTTCTCAGATACTGCTGTAGTTTTTCTGAGTGGCTGTATCATTTTACATTCCCACCAACAGTGTATGTGTGATCCAGTTTCTCTACATCTTCGCCAGTGTTTGACATCATTACTATTTTTTGAGAAAAGTTAGTAGACTTCATTAGAGCAGTTTTAGGTTTACAGAAAGTTGGGCAGATTATTCAGAGAGTTCCCATACACCTTCTTCCCTCATGACTTTCCCCTTTTATTAACATCTGTTACCATGGTAAATTTGTGAAAATTGTTGAACAATAATGCAGTATTAATCCATTATTGTTAACTAGTTTATAGCTTATATTAGGACTCTGTAACTTGTACAGGTCTGTGCATTTTGACAACAAATGTGTAATGACATGTGTCCACCCTTACAGTATCATACAGAAGAATTTTACTGCCCTAAAATTCTGTTCTCTACCTGTTCAGCTGCCTGTACCCCCAGTTCATGGCAACCACTGATCCTTTTACTGTTAACATAGTTTTGCCTTTTCCAGAATGTCATATGGTTGAAAGAATATAGTATCTGGCCTTTTCAGACTGGCTTCTTTTGCTAGGCAATATGCATTTAAGGTTTCTCCATGTCTTTACATGGCTTGGTAACTCTTGCTCTCCCTCCACCTCTCTTTATTGCTGAATAATATCCTACACTGGATGAACCACATTCAACTGTGATTCTATCACAATTTGTTTATCCATTCACCTATTGAAAAACATCTTGGTTGTTCCCAGTTTTTGGAAATTATGAACAGAACTGCTGTAACATTTGTGTGTGGACTTTTGTGTGGATGTAAGTTTTCAGATCATTTAGAAAAATATCTAGGGGCACAATTCCTATTGTATTGTGTTGTAAGACTACGTTTAGCCTTGTAAGAAACTTCTAAACTTTTCCAAAGTACCATTTTACATTTCCCTCAGCAGTGTATTATTTTTTATTTTAACCATTCAGATACATATGTAGTAATGCTTCATTATGATTTGATTTGCATGTCTCTGGATAATGACTTTGAACATGTTTTCATATGCTTATTTGCCATCTGTCCTTTTCAGTGAAATGTTTGTTCATGTCTTTTGCCCATTTTCTGATTGGATTGCTTATTTTTTAATTTTTATTTGTTTTAACTGTTGAATTTTGACAGTTCTTTATATATAATAGTTAGAAGTCCATTATTGGGTATGCGGCTTGCAATTACTTTCTCCTAGGCTGTAGCTTGTCTTTATATCCTCTTAATTGTGTCTTTCATAGAACAAAAATTAATTTTGACCAAGTCCAGTTTATCAGGTTTTCCTTTTATGAATCTTGCTTTTGGTGTCAAGTCTAAGAACTCTTCAACTGGCCCTGTGCCCCAAAGATTTTTTCCTAAAAGTATGTTTATTCCTGAAAGTTTTATGGTTTTAAGTCTGTGATTCATTTCAAATTAGGTTTTGTGTAAGGTGTGAAGTTTAGATGAAAGCTTTTTTTTTTTGGTCTTACTGATGTCTAATTCCTCTAGCTGCATTTGTTGAAAGGGCTATCCTTCCATTTAATTGCTTTGCATTTTTCTAAGAAATTAGTTGGACATGTTTGTGTGGATCTATTTTTGGGTTCTCTATTCTACTCCATTGATCTCTGTGTCTGCCCGTCTACCAGTACCACCCAATCTTGATTACTGTAGCTATATAGTAAGTCTTGAAATTTGGTAGAATTTCTCCCATTTTATTTTAAAAATTGTTTTAGCTATTCTTGGTCTTGTGTCTTTCCATATAAGTTTTAGAATAAGTTTGGTTATGTCTATAAAAAACCTTGGTAAAAATTTTATTACATCTATAGATCAATTTGGGAAGAATTGACATTTTTACTATGGAGTGTTTCTGCCATTGGATTTTAATAGATTGGAATGAGATTAGAAAGAAGTAGTTCTGTAGAGAAAATACTCAAATTACTTAAAATTGTATGGAGAGAATTCTTTGTAACTAGCAAAATGTTAAACTTTTTAGCCCTCCCTCCCTTTTTGATGTTAAAAAACTATCATTAATAGAGCTGTGAAAGTGGAAGCAATTGTTGATCCATTTCATTTCCTTTCAATTCTATTTATTTATCTGAGACAGGGTCTCACTCTGTCACCCAGGCTGGAGTGCCATGGTGTGATCTCTGCTTACTGCAACCTTTTCGTCCTGGGTTCAAGTGATTCTCCTGCCTCAGCCTCCCAAGTAGCTGTGACTGCAGGTGCGTGCCACCATGCCCAGCTAATTTTTTGTATTTTTAGTAGAGACAGGGTTTTGCCATGTTGGCCAGGCTGGTCTCAAACTCCTGGCCTTAAGTGATCTGCCCACCTTGGCCTCTCAAAGTGCTGGGATTACAGGCATGAGCCACCGCACCTGGCTATTCATTTATTTATAAAATTTTCACTCAACATCTTTATGAACTTCTGTTATGGGCCAGGCAGTGTTTTGGGCACCAGAATACAGTGGTAAAGGTCCCTAATCATTGACCTTACATTCTAATGAAGAGATAGTATATGAGTAATAACGATATACCTCAATTAAGTGCTATGGAGATAATCGAAACAGGTTGACCTTGAAATAGTGGGGTGGCTGATTGATTGATTAGACCAGGGATGGCCTCTGAAGAAATCTTATTTGTTTGTGGTGGTGAGATCTGAATGTCAAGAAAGAGCCAGCCTTTTGAAGAAAAGGGAGAAGACTATTCCAGGCAGAGGGAACAGCTAGTGGAACAGCTAGGGACCAGTGGGTGTGTGGAAGGAACTAAAAAGGAAGACAGGGTGTCTGGAGTGTAATGAGCAAAAGGGAGAGTAGTACAAATGAGGTTGGTGAGGTAGGCAGGGGCCAGATCACCTGGGACTTTGTAAGCCAAGGTAAGGAGTATGATTTTTATTCTGAGGGTGATGAGAAGCCACTGGAACGTTTCGATTAAGGGAGTGAAAAGGTTGCTGTATGGAGAGGGACCAGAACAAAAGCAGGAGGATGAATTAGGAAGCTATTTCAGACTAGGTGAAAGGTGATTATTCTAGGAAAGGATTCAGGATATATTTTGAAGGTAGAGTCAACAGGTTGTGTTCTGTATTTCATGGCCACAGGAAAAGGGAATCAAAGATAATGCCTAGATTTTTTTTTTTTCCTTTTAAAACTTGGGTGGATGACTATTGTTATTCAGTGAGATTGGTAAGACTTGGGAGAGGAACAAGGTATGTTTTGGAGAAAAAAAGAATTTTTTTTTTTTTTTTTTGTGCGGGGTGACAAGGTCTTGCTCTGTTACCCAGGCTGGAGTGCGGTGCCACGATCACGGCTCTCTGCAAGCTTGAGCTCCTGGACTCAAGTGACCCTCCCACCTCAGCCTCTCGAGTAGCTGGGATCACAGGCATGCGCACCACCACACCCAGCTAATTGAAAAAAATTCTTTTTTTAGAGACAAGTTCTCCCCTTGTTGCCCAGGCTAGTCTTGAACTCCTAGGCTCCAGGGATTCTCCTGCCTTAGCCTCCCAAAGTGCTGAGATTATAGGCGTGCACCACTGTGCCCAGTTGATAGTTCTTTTTTAATCACTTTATTTTTTAATTTTTTATTTTTGAGACGGAGTTTTGTTCTTGTTGCCCAGGCTGGAGTGCAATGGCGTGATCTTGGCTCACCGCAACCTCCGCCTCCCGGGTTCAAGCGATTCTCCTCTTCTCCCGAGTAGCTGGGATTACAGGCATGTGCTACCATGCCCAGCTAATTTTGTATTTTTAGTAGAGATCAGGTTTCTCCATGTTGGTCAGGCTGGTCGGGAACTCCCAACCTCAGGTGATCCGCCTGCCTCAGCCTCCCAAAGTGCTGGGATTACAGTTGTGAGCCACCATACCCTGCCAATCACTTTATGTTTTAACTGATGTCTGCCATCAATTGGATATACAAATTTGGAGTCCAGGTGGAGGTCAGGATTATTGATATAGTGTGGTGATTTGTATATAGACATTATACAGAGTTACGAAACTGGGAGAGGCCGCTGAGAAGACAATGTGATACCAGAGAAGGGGACCTGGGGCAGAGCCTTGGAGGATTGGCACATTACGATGTCTGGAGGAGGGGAATGCAGAGCCAAGAAAGCCTAGGATGGTTTAGCCATTGATGTTCTTATATGTTTGCGACTAAAGTTATAGAAAGATGAGGATATAGAAAAATGAATTCTGTCAGTGCCTTCTCTGAAACCTGAATTTTGTGATATCCATTGATTCTATCAATCCTGTTGAAAGGTAAGAGGAGACAAATAATAGAAACTCCTTTTTGTGAGAAAATTAGCTAGTGATATTTGCTTTTAGTGAAATGCTAGTAAAATACGTCCTCTGTGTTTCTATCTCCTTTTGCTTTGCCTCCTTGAATTCAAAGACTTGATAACATTAAAGAAAATGCAGGATCTCTAAATTTCAGTGTGGTGGGCAGACAATAACATTTTTATACATAATAATGTAATTAATTGTAATTAATGGTTTCATCAAGAAAGCATCATATACAGTATATTGTAACTACTCTGGGTCTAGCATAATGCTAAATTAAAGGAGACAAAAGGAATGTTAAATATAGACCTTGCTTTCATTGAATTTTGATGAAAGGAGACGTAAAAAAGTATAAGCTATGGTAGTTGAAAAGGATTTCTTGGAGGAGTTGGAACTTGAAGAATAAGTAGGACTTAGATGGGTAGAGGAGAAGAGCAAATCCCATAATAAAGTAAGGTATAGTGGAAAGAAAATGGGCTTATTTTTTTGATCAGAAGACCTGGTTTGAGTAAGGACTCACCTAATAGTTTGTGATGTTGGATGAATCACTTGACTTCTTTCAGCCTGTATTCCCTTAGGGGCATACCTGTACTTGCCTCATAGGTCTGCTGTGAAGATAAGACTGTTTATAGGTTCAACAGTAATAGTAATGTAGTAGTTCTAGTGTCAGGTGGCTAGTTTGCAGATACTCATTTTAGGAACATTTCATAAATTCAGATGCTACATTGAGTCATTTGTATTTATCAAATATTTTATAACTATCCTTTAAAACTTATGTGTATAGTTCCTAGCTCAGTGCCAGACATTTAGTAAATTGTAGGTGATATTATTACTCTGCTCTTGTTATAAGAATAGCATAGGAAAAAGAGATTACAGTCCTTGCCCTTCAGGAGTTCTTGCTTTCAGTAATAAGTCATATTCATAAGAAGTTGGGGGAAAATGCAAGACATTCTGTGCCCTGGTCCTAAATTTGTGGTGTCAGGTACAAATGAGGTCAGAGTAGGCTTGTCATTGGGATGGGCCTTTGTTTTGGCAGTGAGTCTAAGGAAAAAAAGCCCAGGAAAAAAGATTAGATTTGGATAGACAAGAGGAAAACCCAATAGGCATTCCATTGTAATTTTCTTTTTTTTTTGAGATGGAGTCTCGGAGTCTTGCTCTGTCGCCCAGGCTGGAGTGCAGTGGTGTGATCTTGGCTCACTGCAAGCTCCGCCTCTCAGGTTCACGCCATTCTCCCGCCTCAGCCTCCTGAGTAGCTGGGACTACAGGCGCCTGCCACCACGCCTGCCTAATTTTTTGTATTTTTAGTAGTATTTTGTATATTTTAGTAGTGTTAGCCAGGATGGTCTCCATCTCCTGACCTCGTGGTCCGCCTGCCTTGGCCTCCCAAAGTGCTGGGATTACAGACGTGAGCCACCGTGCCCGGCCTAGGCATTCCATATTAAGAAGATGTTTATTTATTTTTATTTATTTTTTTGAGACAGAGTCTTACTCTGTCGCCCAGGTTGGAGTGCAGTGGTGCAATCTCGGCTCACTGCAAGCTCCGCCTCCCTGGTTTACGCCATTCTCCTGCCTCAGCCTCCTGAGTAGTTGGGACTACAGGCGCCCGCCACCATGCCCGGCTAGTTTTTTGTATTTTTTTTAGTAGAGGTAGGGTTTCACCGTGTTAGTCAGAATGGTCTCCATCTCCTGACCTCGTGATCCACCCGTCTCGGCCTCCCAAAGTGCTGGGATTACAGGCTTGAGCCACCGCGCCCGGCCAGAAGATGTTTATTTTATGTATTTTTATTTTTAGGGTCAGCAAAGCATAAATGTTACTGCCACTGTTAAGGAAATCTTTAGTAATACTTAAAGATTCTCATTCTGAAACTTTTGTAATGTTATAATTGAATTTACCTTCCTGCCTCTACAGTTTACTGAACTTTTGCCTGCTCCCAGATGGCATTCTAATGTAGAATTTATTTTGGGGGGGTGTCTCTTTTTAAAAAATATGGAACTGTTTTTATTATATACTTAAGTGTAATTCTGTTATAGCTTTTCTCTTTTGTGTGTAAAAATAATAAAGCTCTGTTTCATGCTGTGAGATTTACTGTTAGAAAGGCAGGGCAAATTTCTGAAATTTCCTTGGGTAGTCTCCCTTCTCATCTTTAGCTTATTTGAATCTTAACTATTTATCAATTCATTTGCATATATGGGATGTTAGGATGACTCTTTGTTTTGAAAAACAGTGCTATCAGAGTTCCTGTACAGTCTGTGCTGAATTAGGGTGCCCTAGTACGATGTACTGTTCTCTCTTGGTCACTATAATGGTTTTGTAAGTAGCTAAACCCTAGGTCATGGTGCTTTTATGCAGCTGTCTTCCTTGGTTACTGAAAGTTGGATGGCTCTTAGTTTGCCTTTAAGGGAATCTAGGTTTAATTGTATTATCTCCTAGAACACTTTGCACCACCAAGTAGGTCGTAGAGAATCTTTGTTAGCATTCTAGTAGCGTTATTGATACATGATCACCTCACTGAAATTGTGCAGTATCATGTATTCTTTCATTGTATTTTTTAGAAATGGGAGTCTTGCTATGTTGCCTAGTCTGGTCTTGAACTCCTGGCGTCCAGCGATCCTCTGGTCTTGGCCTCCCAAAGTACTGGGATTACAGGCATGAGCTACCTCATTTGACCAGACTTCCAATAAGAAAAACTAACATTTACTGTTACTGCTGTGTGCTATGCACTTTGCTAAGCGGCTTTAAAATGTGGAGTTTTCTTTTCATTTAAACATCACAACAATTAAGTGAGGTGAGTCCTGCTTTTATTCTCATTTTACAGAGACAGGTTAAGTTCGGATCCCAAGGTTACACAGGTAGCAAGTGGTGGAGCAGGGATTTGAACCCAGGCAATCTGACTTCAGGGTCTATTCTCTTTTTTTTTTGAGACGGAGTCTCGCTCCATCGCCCAGGCTGGAGTGCAGTGGCCGGATCTCAGCTCACTGCAAGCTCCGCCTCCCGGGTTCACGCCGTTCTCCTGTCAGGGCCTATTCTCTTATCTACCATGCTTCACACTCCCCTCAGGTAACACCTTTCTGGGAAATTCTGTCCTATTGACAGCTTTACTTTTTGTGTGTTACCTTGTGTGTGTGAAGGCATTAAAAGCTTGTTCCTGTTTGGGATTTTATAGTTGCACCCTTCTCCCTTTGTAAGGGGTTTGCCATTGTATTAGTTAAGTAACCCAGTTGCTGAATTAGAGCCCTGAAATACAATAGCTGAAACCCCAGAATTCAGTGCACAATAGTTGAGGGCAGGTGTTCCATGTCAGCATGTGGCTGTCCTTTATAAATGCAGGCATTTGGGGATATAGGTGAATGGGGACTGTATCATCTTGAATGCACAGCTTTCAAGGTTGTTCTTGTTAGAAGCACAGGATAAGAAATTTTATCTTAAGCAAGTGAAGTGAAAGTTGTACAAATATAATTTCTCCTCCCTTCCATTGCTGAAGGCTTAGTCTCATTGCCTCATCTAGCTGCAGGGGATTGGGAATTGGAGTGCTCTTTCTCTTTGCTGACACTAGGAGGTAAGGTGTCATTCTGCACTATTTTGAGTATTTCATCAGTGTTGAAATGTTCTTGGGAGTGCATTTTCTGTTACAGAATGTAAAGGTGAGAGTTTTGTCCTAACTACAGCTCTGTTATTTGGAAGAAACAGGGTGGATTTTGGTAGTTAGCAATTCTCTACCACAGCTGTAACACAGTAGATTTCAGTAGGAATGTTAGAATAGCTCACTGCTATGGTTTGCAAGTGTTATTACACACATTCAACTCTTGCTTTTTTTTTTTTTTTCAGAGCATGCTTTCTCATTTTTTGCAATATTGCCCAGGCTGGAGTGCAGAGGCTCAATCTCGGTTCCCTGCTACAACCTCTGCCTCCTGGGTTCAAGTGATTCCACTGACTCAGCCTCCTGAGTAGCTGGAATTACAGGTGTGCGCCACCACGCCCAGCTAATTTTTGTATTTTTAGTAGAGATGGGGTTTTGCCATATTAACCAGGCTGGTCTCAAACTCCTGAAGCCTCAACTGTTTCTTCTTTTTTTTTTTGAGACGGAGTCTCGCTCTGTCGCCCAGGCTGGAGTGCAGTGGCGCAATCTCGGCTCACTGCAAGCTCCGCCTCCTCGGTTCACGCCATTCTCCTGCCTCAGCCTCCTGAGTAGCTGGGACTACAGGCGCCCACCATCACACCCAGCTAATTTTTTTGTCTTTTTTTTTTTTTAGTAGAGACGGGGTTTCACCATGTTAGCCAGGATGGTCTCGATCTCCTGACCTCGTGATCCGCCCGCCTCAGCCTCCCAGAGTGCTGGGATTACAAGTGTGAGCCACCGTGCCTGGCCTTGAGTATTTTCATATTCAAAGTGTGTTGAAATGTTCTTTCTAGTGTATGTTAAGTTGCAGAGTTTGTGGTAATCTGATTTAGAGATTGGAAGCTGTGGACTATGGCAAATATTAAGTATTTATTCAGATGGATTATTAATCAGAAAGTAAGGTGGAGCCTTTTACACATACCTATTTTAGTATAACAGGTAGCAGACTCATTCTGGTATTCTCATTTTTGATTATTTTTCTTGGAAGTGTGTTTTGCTGAGTGCGCTATTCCTAAGTCATTTCAGAAGTGACTTTGGTATCGCTGAATTGTGATAGATAGAAATAACATGATTTCCATTTAATTTTCCATAAACTACCCTTTAGACATTCTTTACAGCTTCAGTTTTGCTATGAAAGGGAAGAGATCAGACAAAGAAGTACCATTCTTTTTGCACGTGGTTAATGACCAGTAGCTCTCTGGGATAACTTTTTTTTTTTGCTGAAGTTGTCTCTTCATCCAGATTCTACTTAGATTTTCAGTTGTTTCTGGGATAACTGTTTTTTTTTTTGTTTTTTTTTGTTTTTTTTTGCTGAAGTTGTCTCAGTTCATACAGATTCTACTTAGATTTTCAGTTGTCTGACAATCACAATAGAAATAAAAGTGGCTGTATCATAAATTCAGTGAAGTCTAATTGGAACTAGCGTTCTTTCAATGGTTTTGCAAGAATACAGTTATCTGTATCTCTGTAATCCATTATTTTAACATATACATATTGATTTATTTACAAAATGAAAAAAAAAAACCCTGAATTAAAAAAGGCTCATCCTTCAAATTCTGTAGCTTTGTTTTGCCTACTTTTTAGAAAAGTTACACGTAAAATTTTGGCCTTCTACCACAGTCAAGGTATACTGACAAGTATGTCGTTAAAATTCTGTCATTGCCTCTTTATTTGCCTATGTTGATGGAACAACACTTTCAGGTCATTTTAGTGAAGTTCAGTTACAGTGGGTTATAAGGTATGTCATTTGAATACTGGTTGTAATGTGTTTCCTTTGTTCACTTGTATTTATAACCTGAATGCCCAGTACCAAAAAAAAAAAGAAACCAGTTGAACAGATACAAAAAAAAAAAATTTTTTTTTTTTTTTTTTTGAGATGGAGTCTGTTGCCCGGGCTGGAGTGCAGTGGCACGATCTCAGCTGACTGCGACCTCTGCCTCCCAGGTTCAAACGAGTCTCCTGCCTTGGCCTCCCAAGTAGCTGGGATAACAGGTGTGCACCCCCATGCCTGGCTAATTTTTGTATTTTTAGTAGAGGTGGGTTTACCAGGCTGGTCTTGAACTCCTGACCTCAAGTGATCTGCTTCCCTCAACCTCCCAATGTGCTGGGATTACAAGCATCAACCACCTTGCCCGGCCTGAACACATACAAAATGTTTATGCTGAGACTAGGCACTTTATCTACTATTACTTTTGGGGAAAAAAAAAACAAAACAAAACAGGATTTAAGACTACAAACTAGGATGGGAGGAACACTAGATTTTTAGTGATAAGTCCAGGATTTGAGTTTGAGCTTTGCTACAAAGTTACTTGGTGATCTTGGGCAGGATATTTTACCTCTTTGGGTCTTAGTTTTCTTTTTGGGAAGTAAGGATCCTGTACAGTATTAGTCTTTTTGACCAGTTTTAACAGTCTGTGATTCTCAGATTTTTCTGTCTTGTGAAGAGAAACTTAACAGTATTAAAGCTGCTAGTTCTCTCTTTTTTTTTTTGTCTTATGAATAGTCTTAGTAACAGAAAACTGGCTTGAATTATCCTATCTAGCTTTAATATGTTTTCTAAAACTAGTTTTAAAGGAGGCATGAAATTGGAAATATTTCGTTTTACATTTTTTTTTTTTTTTTGAGATGGAGTCTCGTTCTGTTGCCCAGGCTGGAGTGCAGTGGTGTGATCTCTGCTCACCACAAGCTCTGCCTCCCGGGTTCACGCCGTTCTCCTGCCTCAACCTTCCGAGTAGCTGGGACTACAGGCACCCGCCACCATGCCTGGCTAATTTTTTTTGTATTTTTAGTAGAGATGGGGTTTCACGTATTAGCCAGGATGGTCTCGATCTCCAGACCTCATAATCTGCCCACCTTGGCCTCCCTAAGTGCTGGTATTACAGGCGTGAGCCACCACGCCCAGCCTAGTTTTACATTTTAATTGTGCCTCACTGTTGTCACTTTAAAAGAAGCATGTGAACTGGAAAGACAAAACACTCTGAAAACATACTGTGCAATGAAAGGAGAGTCACCTATTATTAAAGTTCTTTGAATTCCCATTTCATGTCAGAGGGCAGTGAAATGAGCTAACGTTAGCATGTTTATTTATGTAGACTTTCCCATGTAAGTCAATGCAGATGTATTGCTGTTACATTTTTCTTCAAACATTTTATTATGAAAAAGTTGAAACATGCAAAAACTTGAAAGAATTGTATAGTGAACCTCCATATATTCTGCAATTAGCGCAGCCTATATTCTGCAGTTAACATTATCTTTCCTTAACTGTATCTTACATCTATCCATCTATTCACTCCAGTATTCAACCTTCATTACATCTTACTTTTTGCTTCATTTCAAAATAAGCTGCAGACATCCTTAGTTTACCCCTAAACATTTTGACGTGCATATAATTAGCTGGAGTTCAGTACTTGTTAATGCTTCTTAAAGTTCAAATTTGTATACATAAGCCAGGCATAGGGGCTCAGGCCTGTAACACTAATTATTCTTGGGAAGCTGATGTGGGAGGATTGCTTGAGGCCAGGGGTTTGAGACTAGCCTGGGCAACATAGTGAGACCCCCCGTCTCTAAAAAGATAAATTAGCCAGATGTGTTGGTATGCGCCTGTAGTCCAGCTACTTGGGAAGCTGATGTGAGAGGATCACTTGAGCCCAGGAGTACTAGGTTGCTGTGAGCTATGTTCACGCCGCTGCACTCCCAGCATGGATGACAAAGCAAGACCCGTCTTTAAAAAGGAGGAAAAATTTACATACATAAAAATGCGTAACTGTTAGTGTGCCTTGAATGACATTCATTAACTGAGCACCTGTCATTTTTCAGGGTTTTTGCTAGTCTTGCAGATAGAGAGATGAGTAAGACACAGTTTCTGCCTTCATGGTGCCAGTAGGATAAATAGAAGAGATGTCTAAAGAAGTAGTGTTTTATTTGGAACTTTTAGTTGCAAATAAGAATCAGCTGTCTTCTACAGCTAATAGGTGTTCCTTACAGAACCCGAGGGCAGGAATTCAGTGGGGCTTTGGGAAGGGCTGGAACCAAGGACCAGAAGGCTCACAGGACTGTTTTTTCCTAACTCTGCCCATTTCATTCTTTTTCTTCGAAGATCTACTTTTTCCTCTTTTCAGTACAAATGGTAGAACATGGCTGTCCCTAGAGCTTTTATTTTACATCTAACAATTCTCAGCCACATAGACATACCAGTTTTCTCTGTTAATTTCATTTCCGAATTCCTGGGAGGTAGAATATGATTGGCCCTACCCTGGTTCAGCTTGCTTGAGGGCTGAGCTGTTGGAAGCCAGCTTTTGTGGATGGAGTAAAGTAGAAGGGATAGAAGAGACAATTCCCAGAACAAGTATGGGGCTGTTGTAACCTGGGCTAACACTGAAAATGGTTTATAACTACAAATGTGATAAATACTGGTACAGAAAAGAACAGGCTGTAGAAATAGATGGAATAGGGACAGGGACAGCTTCCTGGAGAAATTGTTGGATAAGGTTTTTTTTTGTTTCCTTTTTTTTTTTTTTTGATATGGAATCTTACTCTATCACCCAGGCTGTAGTGCAGTGTGGTGTGATCTCGGCTCACTGCAACCTCCGCCTCCTGGTTCAAGTGATTCTCCTGCCTCAGCCTCCTGAGTAGCTGGAATTTCAAGCATGCACCACCAATCCTGGCTAATTTTTGTATTTTTAGTAGAGATGAGGTTTCACCATGTTGGCCAGGCTGGTCTCGAATTCCTGACCTCAAGTGATCCACCTGCCTCAACCTCCCAAAGTGCTGGTATTACAGGTGTGAGCCACTGCATCCAGCTGGCTAAGTTGGGTTTTGAAAGATGAATTCAAGTACAACAGTGGGAAGGAAGGATATTCTTTATAGAAGAACAGTAGGAGAAAGAAAGGAAATGGCATAGTGTGTTTAGGTAACTGTAAGGAGATTGGTACATTTGCAGTGTAAGTTTTGAAGTGGGGTAGGTTCATTAGAGACCAGAGAGAGAGGGAGATCCAGGCCAGTTCATGGAGAACCCTATCTTGTTAAGATATGGGGAGTCAGGGAAGGTGGGTGACAGATTTGTTTCCTTAAGAGATCATTTCATGGAATGAACTGGAGGCAAGTGGGGCACAGACAGAAAATCTTTTGAGAGCTTAGACTAAGAAAATGGCAGTAAAAAAGAGGAGGGGAGATACTTAGGTAGTAAAATCTTTAGTACCTGTGATTTATTTGATGTCAGGAGAAGGGGAGGAATCTTAAGATGATGTCCCTGGTCTCTTTACCTGAGTAACTGGATTAATTAGTGTACTAACCAAGATAAGAAATATGGGAGACTGTGGTGTTGGCAGTGTTATATTTCTTGATTTGGCTGATGACTACAAGGGTACTGTTTAAGGATATTAAATTGTGCTTATATGGTTTATGCATTTTTCCATTTGTAAGTTATATTTCACAATCTAAAAGACCAGAAAGGAACAAGAGAAAATAAGTTTGGGAAAGAAGATGCTGACTTTAGGATTGGACTTTTGCATTTGGAGTGTCCATGCAACCCTCCAGATGGAGATGTGTAGAAGGCAGTTGGAAGTGCAGCAAAATTGGAAGTGCAGTAGAGGAGTATGGGCTGCTGATACAGGTGAAAATAGTTCTCAAGCCTCGTTGTACATTAAAATATCTGCAGAGTTAAAAAAATGTTCATAACCTGGATTCCACCCCAGATGAATTAAATTGACCTCTAGGGGTGTGAGGGTACCATGTCTAGCTTAAAAAGCTCCCTGTGCATTTTCTTCTAATACACAGAGTTGAAGAACCACTGGGTTACAGAAAGATCACTTACTCCCTACATTCTGTGACTGACAGAGTTCTGCAAAGAGGATTTTGTAATTGCTTTAGAACTCAATATAGGTTTAACCTTTTTGTTTTGGGCACAATTATTGTACCCTGTGCTTTCCCCCTACTAATACCAGAAGTTTTAAAAAGTATGCATGCTTTTCATTAAAATAATGGTGCACATGTGTTCTTGAAAAAAGTATGTGGAAGACACAAGCTGTTTAGTTAAAGTGATTTTAAAACAGAAACTTTCCTGTTATTAACTGAAATGGCTATGTCTTACCTAGTTTTAATTATTAATAGTGTATAGCTTTTGTAGCCAAATATAGATTGCCTCATCAACTACAGTGTCTTTGAAAAATAAATATGGAAGACAGTGATGCGTAAATGAATTGGGTGATGTAGTCTGGAAGGCAGATATCTGTAAATGGTGAGCAACTGTCTGTGATGTATCTGATACGGAAATGACAATTGCTTACTTGTCTGTCTTTTCATTCCCTCACTGCATGGCTTTATAACCCATCAGGGTCCTGTATCTGTATCCATCAGTAAGTATTTATTAGCACTTACTGTCTTCCCAGAAGTGTATTAGGAAATGTATGTAAGTTACCAAATAAGTAACTAGATAAAATAGACAAAAATGCATGGGACTTGCACTAGGTTTGCCAGTGTTTGAGTTGGGAAAGGCTATGTAAATTACAGTTGAATGTCAAGTTATGTGATAATTATAAGAATAGAGTTGCTGTTCAGAGACTGGAATTATTTCTTGTGCTTGAGAGTAAAGAATGATTCTTGCAACACATTGGCCTTCTATTTTCTTGAGTGCTATTCATCTAGTGATCTTGTTTTCTGTGGACATCTATCAGACCATGGACCCCAGATCTGTTGATCCTACCGCTTTTTCATTGCCCTTTATATCCTTGACGTTCACATTCCCTTCCTCACTCAGCTTAAATTCCGCAGTCATTGTGCTGACTCCTCTGTATAGTCCTCAATTGCCATGCTTTAATCATACTTACTTGGCACAACTTACAACCCTGGTTAAATCTGACTCTCTTCCTAATCTGCACCTGTACCTGTGCATCTGAACATGGCTGGAAAACACATGCCTTCACACACCCTATGCTGAATGATCTTATTTATTTTTTAAAATTCATAACCTTGAACCTCAAATGGGTCCTTAATGCTCCTAGGCAATCATATGTACCTGGCCTGTTCACTCTGTCACACTATTAGACAGTTGTTTGGTTACCCCAACCCCTTCCTTTTAAAATCCATAATACCCTCTCTCCCATTCAACTGATGACCTTGCTTCTTCACTAAGAAAACTGGCCGGGCGCGGTGGCTCAAGCCTGTAATCCCAGCACTTTGGGAGGCCGAGACGGGTGGATCACGAGGTCAGGAGATCGAGACCATCCTGGCTAACGTGGTGAAACCCCGTCTCTACTAAAAAAATACAAAAAAATAGCTGGGCGAGGTGGCGGGCGCCTGTAGTCCCAGCTACTGGGGAGGCTGAGGCAGGAGAATGGCATAAACCTGGGAGGCGGAGCTTGAAGTGAGCTGAGATCTGGCCACTGCACTCCAGCCCGGGCGACAGAGCGAGACTCCGTCTCAAAAAAAAAAAAAAAAAAAAAAACTGGAGCATGTACTTGTGCATTCTGCCCTCATTCCTCTCACCATAGATAAACTATATGTGCTTCTCTGAAAGACAAGCTCTTCACTTGTGTACTAGATATTATCCTCTATCAACTACTCAAGGATATTGAACCGAGAATCCCTCTCCAGATTTTCCTACATCATCAATATTTTGTTTTCTGTGGGATCATTCATCAACATTTAAACATGTTATTTTTCCTACGTTAAAAATGTTTGATCCCACTTTCTTTGCCAGCTACTGTCTCATTTCTTTGCCCTTCTTTGTAGTGAAACATCTAGAAGGAGTAGTCTCTATTCAACTGTTTTTAATTTCTTTCATCTCATGATCCCTCTTCTATTTCTTTATTGAGATATGTCACATGCCCTAAAATTCGCTATTTTAAATGTATGATTCAGTGGTTTTTAGTATGTTTACAGAGTTGTACCTCCATCACCACTGTCCAATTCCAGAACATTTTCATCACTGAAAAAGAAACTCTGTACTCTTTAGCGGCCACTTGCTGTTTCACCCTTCTTCCAGTTCCTGGCAGCTACTAATCTACTTTCTGTCTGTGTGGATTTGCCTATTCTGGATGTTTCATGTAAATGAAATCATACAATATTTGGTCTTTTGTGACTAGCTTCTTTCCCTTAGCATAATGTTTTCAAGGTTCATGCATATTATAATATGTATGAATGTTTCATTCCTTCTTATGGCTAATATTCCATTTATGAGTATGCCACATTTTGTTTGTCCGTTCATCAGTTGATGGACACTTAGGTGGTTCTACATTTTGGCTGTTACAAAAATGCTGCCGTGAACTTTTGTGTTCAGATTTTTGTGTGGCTGTATCTTTTCAATTATTTTGGGTACATACTTAGTAAGGTAGACTTTCTGTGTCATGTTATAGCCCTTTTATTTAACATTTTGAGGAACTGCCAAATTGTTTTTCAAAAATGACTGTACCATTTTACATTTCCACCAGAGTTCAAGTTTCTTCATCTTGTTCTCTCTTAAGCCAACTTTAATCAGGTCTTTCCTCTATTTCCCAAACTTCTCAGCTGAATGTGCCCTTGACAAGGTCCTTAGTAACATCAAAGTACCTAAATTCAACAGTTAGTTCACAGTCCTCTTTTTGTTTGACCTGTGCACAGCATGCAACACAATTATTCATTCCTTTGCAATATACTTTTTTCACTTTTGGCTTCCAGGATACTGCATGTTGTGTGCCCCCCCCACCCCTGCTCCGCCAACACACACACACACACACACACACACACACACACACACACATTTTATTGGTCAATCTTTGTCAGTTTCTTTGTTATCTACTCCTTTCTCTCCTACCTTTAAAAATTGGAATGTCCATTGGGGATCTTTATCTAGACTTACACATCTGTAAGTACTATCCTTGAACTGGCTCTCAAGTTGATATCTCTAACCTAGATCTCTTCTTTTTGTCCTTCCGAGCCATGTATCCTGCTGCCTACCCACCAGGATGTTAGATGTTTTAAAAGGAACATGTCTAAAACTCAACTCCTTTTCTTTCTTTGAAAATATGCGCCACCCATAGTTCCCCCATCTCTGATCAAGGCAATGCCATCCTCCAGTTGTTCAGGCCCAAACCGATGGAGTTAACCTGCACTCCTTTTCTCCCATCCCACATCCAGACTGCTGGGAAGTTTTGTTGACCTCACCTTAAAGTATCTGCAGTGTCGTAACACTTCTTACCACCTCTACTGTTGCCATTATCCTCGTCTCATTATCATGTTTCACCTGGATCATTGTGATGGTTTCCTAATCCTCTGCTGTATCTTTACCTCCAACAGTCTAGCTCAACATAGTAGCCAGAATAATACTTCAAAAATATGTCAGATCAGGCTGGGTGCAGTGGCTCATGCCTGTAATCCCAGCACTTTGGGAGGCTGAGGTGGGTGAATGACCTGAGGTTGGGAGTTTGAGACCAGCCTGGCCAACATGATGAAACCCTGTCTCTACTAAAAATATAAAAATTAGCCAGGTGTGGGGTGCATACCTGTAATCCCAGCTACTTGGGAGACTGAGGCTCAAGAACAGCTTGAATCTGGGAGGCGGAGGTTGCAATGAGCTGAGATTGCGCTACTGCACTCCAGCCCGGGCGACAGAGTGAAACTCTGTGTCCAAAAAAAAGAAATATGTCAGATCATATGCATTTTCTGCTCAAAACCCTGCAGTGTCTCCCTGTTTTACTCAGTAACGGCCAAACTAGGCCCTACTTCATCTGACCCTGTTACCTCTCTGACTGCATCTGCTGTTGTTATCCCTTGGCTCACTGCATTCACCTCCTTGCTGTTCTTCAAACAGGTGTGTGTTAGACTCAGGGCCTTTGCACTTGATGTTCTTTCTGCTGGAAATGTTCTTTACCATTTTCAGATCTCCTCAAAGCTTACCATATTCAGTAAGCTTACCCTAGTTACCTTTAATTATGTAACTTACTCCTCCCACAATCTGGATTCCTCTTATTCTGCTCTTTTAAATTTTTGCATAATACTTAAAATTGATTGAGTACATTATTGACTTATGTTTATGATGGCCATGGTTTGAATGCATCTCCCAAAAACCATGTGTTGGAAACTTAATCCCCAGTGCAGCAACTTGGGGAGGTGAGACCTAATGGGAGGTGTTTAGGTCATGAGGAATTTACCCTCATGAATGGATTAATGCTGATTATAGAAGAACTTGAGGCTGTGAATTAGATCTCTTACTCTGTCTCACCCATGTGATGCCTTCTGCCATGTTATGCAGCAAGAAAGCTCTCACCAGATGTGGCCCCTCAGTCTTGGATTTCCAAGACTCCAGAACCATGAGCCAAATATATTTTCATTTATTATAAATTACCCAATCTGTGATATTCTGTTATAATAGCATAAAACAGACTAAGACAGTGATACATTATTCTTCCTCCCCCCCACCCCCCCACCCCCCAAGCTGAAGCTCCATGAGGGCAGGGATTTCTGTTTTGTTTACAGATGTAACCTAAGTGTCACAGTGCATGGCACATAGTAACTTTTCAAGATAATATTTGTGGAATAAGTAAATGGATGGCTATATGGCAGAGGTGGGGGTCTGAGGCAGGCCTTGAAAAATTTTGATAAATTTTTGGGGAGAAAAGGACAACTTAGTTTCTCTTATCTTTCCCAATCTTCTCTTTTCTGTGTCTTTAGCAAGATCTCTTTAACCTTCAAGGCATGGCATCTGAATTAGAACCTGAGTATGAATCTGCTTCTTAGTATATATGTGACCTTGAGGAAGATTTCTGGCCATTCTTGAGTCCCTTTTAATAATAAAAAGTCATTTTTATTGACATATACTTTGAATATAGTAAAATACATTCTTTTTGAGTATGCAGTTCTGTGAATTTTGACACTTAGTCATGCAACCACCATCAAGATATATTTCCATCACTACAGAATGTTCCTTTTGGTGCCATGTAGTCAGTTCCCTCCACCTAGGAGTTTCAGCTCCTAGAAACCATTGATCTGATTTCTTAAGTGTGACTCATTTTTAGTCAAACCGCTTTCATTTAGCCTCTGTGCTTGTAAGATGCATCTGTGTAATTGCATGTATCAGGAGTTCATTTCTTTTTATTGCCCAGAAGTATTCCAGTGTATGGATTTACCACAGTTTATTCATTTACCAGTTGATGGATTTTGGGGTTATTTCTAGTTTTTGGCCATTATGAGTAAAGTTGCTATAAACATTTTCATTTCTCTTGGGCAAATACCTTGGGTGTGGGAATGCTGGATTGTATGATAAGTGAATTTAACTTTATAAAAAACCACCAAACTATTTTTCAAAATTATTAGTTTTTTTTCACATTTATCACATGGGGTAATAGTCAAGACTTTTAGTTGCGAGCAATAGAAATTGAGTCTGGGAAAGAAACTTATGAATAGGGTGTTAGGTGGCTCACAGAATCTCTTGGAGGGCTGGAGAAATAGGCTGAGAAGTTAGTATCCAGGAACAAGATTCTAGGCACAGACACTGGAGGTTGAATCGCCAATACCATCAGGGGGTGCTAGACACTGTAAGTAGAATTACTGTCTCTGGAAACTGGACGAAGCTGCTGTGCTTGCTGCTTTCACTTGCCAGAATAGATTTTCTGAGGACCGAGCTTCTTTGAATCACCATCTGGAGGTAGGCTCTGCCTCATAAGGTGGGGGATTCCCCAGACATAGGAAAGAGGATTCAGATGTGGGGCTGAAAAAAGAAATAACATGTGTATACCACAACCTCCAGAGGTGGCTGTGATTAGATAGAATAATTTTCATGGTGTCTAGGAACTTACTAGAATGTAAATGCTAGTTTACGTTTCTGTTTTCCTTTTTCCCATCTGTCTTTTGTAAGTAAAATTTTTGTTAAAGTGTAAAACAAACTACATAAATCATAAGTGTGTATAGCTTGATGAATTTTCATGAAGTGAATTCATCCTTATAACCAGTACCCAAAAGAGATAGAACATTGCCAGCACCCATAAACTTCTCCTGTATCCTCATCTTCATCACTGCACACTCCCCACTCCACCACGTAATCACTGGTTTTGACTAGTTTTGCCTGTTTTCAAACTTTATATAATCAAAATTGTGTGTGTATGGTTTCTTTCTTTCAGCATTTCTTTCAATATTTGTGGACTTCATTTTTTGTTGATTTCATATTGTTCCATTGTGTGAGTATAATACTATCCATTGTATTATTGATGGACACGTGGGCTATTTCCAGTTTTTGACTAATACAAGTACTGCTGTGAACATATTTGCACGTCCTCTGGTTTACATATATGTGTTTCTGTAAGTAATGTAACATGGAGTGAAACTAATAAGTCATGGGTTCTGTGTATGTTCAGCTTTAGGAGAGACTGCTGAAAAGTTTTCTTAAGTATCTTTTTTCACTTTCCACTACTACCAGCAGTACATGTAAGTTCCAGTTGGTCACATCTTTTTGACATCTTACTCTGTTTTCAGTAGGACTTTGTACCCTAGTATAGTACTTGTTTGAGTCTACCTAATCAGTTACAAGTATCTCTTTCCTATAATGTTATTAACTCTTTGAGGTGGGATTTCTTGTTTTATCTTTTTCCTCTTAGTACCGAGTACAGGCCTAGAACACATAGTAAATGCTCAGTGAAAGTTGCATGAAAAGATGAATAAAGAGTATGTCTGTGGGTGGAAATTATCTTGGCATTTTTTAGAACAGAGAACTCACTGCTCTGACTGGAATTAGAAGTGATGGGAACAATGGGTGATAGGGTTGAATTAAGTCAGGTGGAATCTGATTCAGTAAGTAATAGGTAGCCCTGTTTAGTTCCTGAACTGCGAGAGAGTTAATGAAAGTATCACTTTACAGATTACTTTCTACCTAATAAAGGGAAAATAATTTTACAATATGGAGATCTGTCATTCACCACCTTAATGGGGTGATTAAAACTTAAGATCAAGGAGCTGGCATTAAGTACCCCCTGACTTGATGCAGTAAGAACTATGCAACATCACATCTTTGTTTAAATCATTGCCAGAAATGAAGAAACAATCAGAGAAATCAGAATGTGGAGCATTCTATAAAACACTTGGCCTGGATTCTTAAAAAAGACACTGAAGTATTTAGGGGTGAAGTCAAGATGTCTGTAACTTACTTTCAAATGGTTTCACAAAACACAGAGATACAGCAAATGTAGCAAATGTAGCAAAACGTTAACTATTGATGAACCTAAGTGAAGAGTACACAAGTGTTAATTGTAATGGTCTTTTAATTTTCCTGAGGGTTTTTATGTTTTCAAAATGTAGATTTTTAAAAGTTAATTGATAATAAAATATGACTCTGAAGGGTCTTAAGAGATCTTCTAATCCAACCCCTCATTTTACAAATGGGGAAAGTGTGACCCAGGGAGACTTGTCTGAGGACACATCAGCTGGTTACTGAGAGCTTGAAGAGCATGCCTATTCTCTTTTGCTGCCACCTGTGGAGGATGTGAGTGGCAGGATGTGGGAGGGATGGCAAAGGGACAGAGAGGGTCTTTGGGAGGAAGGACTCTCCGGAGTCATGGTAGGAAAGGGGCACCCCTTAGTTGGAGCATGTTGTGGGTCACAGCCACAGCCAAGATGAAGGAGATTATGACCTGAAACACAGGCAGGCCCAAGAGACCCAACCCTTCATCCAGCTTAGCTCCTCTTCTTTTCTCTTTTTTAAAAATTCTTTGTTGTTTTCTTTCTCTAGTTACTCTTTCCACTATCTTAAAAAAACAAACAAACAAAAAAAAACTTACCTCTATTTTATTGTCAGTTGGTCATTTTGCTTTTTCCACCAAGAATTAACATGATGTCATGGAAATAATATAAATTTTGGAGCTAGACAGACCTGATTTCAAATTCCAGTCCTGTGTACTAGCTCTACAACTTGGAAGTCACTCAACCCTGCTAAGTCTTGGTTTCTTCATTTTTGAAAAGTTACTTCTTCCTGCTTTGAAAGAAAGTGGCATTGTACTGGGGTATTTTAAAAAATAAATCATGTTTTCTCCTCAGTTATTTGGAAGTTAGTTATACAGTCCTTTTAGTGGTTTTCTTAGAAAATACAATGATACATTGTTGACTTGTTGGAGTCTATTGTTAATTGGTAACTGGTAGTACTGACAATGTCTGCATCTTAGAATACTTTAACTTCCTTTACCCTTTTTCAACTCACATGCCATTTTAGTTGTGTACATTATTGTATACATTTAAGCCCACAAGTTTAGTCATTCACTGTACAATGATGTTTCAATGACAGACTGTACAAATGTACAATGGTTCCATGAGATTATAAGATCATATTTTTACTGTACTTTTTCTGTGTGTGGATACATTTAGATTGTGTTACAGTTGCCTACAACAGTATTCAGTACAATAACTTGCTGTACAGGTTTGTAGCCTAGAAGCAATAGGCTTTAATAACCTAGGTATATAGAAGGCTATACCATCTGGGTTTGTATAAGTACACTTTATGATGTCACACAATGATGAACATTTGTGACACATTTCTCAGGTTGTATCACTTTTGTTAAGAGATGTGTCACTGTATTAAGTAATATTTGTCATTTAAAAAATACTGTTATAACTGCTCATATTCACTTAGATTTACCCGTATGCTTACCACTTTATTTGCTCTTTTTCCATCTGAATCTCTAATTTTTTATGTGTAATAATTTTCTTTCTGCCTGAAGAATACCCTTTAGAATTTTTTTTTTTTTTTTTTGAGACGGAGTCTTGCTCTGTCGCCCGGCCTGGAGTGCCTTGGCCGGATCTCAGCTCACTGCAGGCTCCGCCTCCCAGGTTTACGCCATTGTCCTGCCTCAGCCTCCCGAGTAGCTGGGACTACAGGCGCCCGCCACCTCGCCCGGCTAGTTTTTTGTATTTTTTAGTAGAGACGGGGTTTCACAGTGTTAGCCAGGATGGTCTCGATCTCCTGACCTCGTGATCCGCCCGTCTCGGCCTCCCACAGTGCTGGGATTACAGGCTTGAGCCACCACGCCCGGCCTAGAATTTCTTTTAATACAGGTTTACCTGTGGCATACTCTGTTTTTGTTTATCTGAAAGTTCCTTTGCAATCATTCCTGAAGGCTATATATTTACTAGATATAGAATTGTGTATCGGCAGTTATTTTCTTTAAGCACAGGGAAGCTCCCATTCCTCTGTTTTCTGGATCCATTGTTAATATTGAGAGCTGGCAGTGTGTCCCTCCTTTGAAGGTAACTGTCTTTTTTCTCTCATTTAAATTTTGTAGTGACTCTGTGAAATACAAGTTTTATTTTTGTTAGTACAGATGAGAATGAAAACTCTGGATAACTTTTCCCTTTCACACAGCTAGAAAATAGTGGATTTAAATCCAAGTCTGTGAGACTCAAAGCCTATACTTTCCCCCGCTTTGCCTTACTGCGTCTCACTAAATAAAAGTACACATTCATTGATTTAACAGTATTTATTGAGCTTCTCTTATATGTATAACTTTGCCGTGAACTGAGGTGGATATTGGATTTTGGGACATAATTCTGGCCTTCAATTTATAGTTTGGAGAAAAGCATGTTGAAAACATTCAATTTGTAATATGGGCAGTATGTGATTAATAGCTAAAATGGTGATAGCCTGTGGTAATTACTAAAAGAGTTTAATGCAAAGAGAATTTTACAATTGACTGGATATGTCAGAGAATATCCTGTGAAGGAGGTGGGACTTCGTCTGAACCCCAGGCAGAGTTTGTGGGGGGTTGAAATCGTAGAGGCTCTTTGAGTCAGGGGGAAGTTACGTGAATAAAGGCTTGGGGACTGAATGCTGGATTTGGGGGAATGGCAGCAAGGTTGGTTTGGCTCTAGCTGAAGTTTATAAATGTTGAAGATAAGGTTGTATGTGAGGTGGTGTCTCATGGAAATCGTAAACTCCTGTTCTCTGTCTTTTAGGGCATAGGGAGCCCTTGTAGAATTGTTTAGGGGTAGGGTGATACAGTGATTATTTACAGGGCAAGAGCTTGGCTTGGTTTTATCTTCCAACCTAAATCTCATTTATGACTTTGTCACTTCCTCATTTATACTATGCGTTAGTTAAATTTTTCAGGCCTCTATTTCCTCGTCCGTGAACTGGAAATAATAGTACTTATTTTATAGGGTTGTTGCAAGGATAAATGAAATGATATGTGCAATGTACTTAGAACAGTAAGCACTATGTAAATGTTAGGTGGCATTTTATTGTTATTGTTATTAAATTAGGTTATATATGTTAGTCTTCACCCTGATGCCTGGCACATGGTTAATCATAATTCTAGTCACCAATGGAATATATATGGGATAATTACTAACCAAATTATATTTTCCCACCCCTGCACCTTATATAGGAAATTTATATCCTTTAAAAGTCGTATTTAATATATAAATAAGCTGTATACTTCATTTAGGTTATTTCCTCATTGCATTGCTTTTGATTATGTTACATATCATTCCCAGTCCACTCTTCAACTCATTATATTTATAAAAATAATGGTGAAGAACACTGAAGAAAACCTTCTATGCTAAGAATGTGTAGTAAGAAGAGAGAGAAGGAGGTAATGTTAGTTAAATCTGTGATAAGACAGTGTATCATAGATAGAAGCTGTGAAGATGCCATGGGAAAGATGTAGGAATTGTGCTGGGTGCTGAATTTAGAAACATTATCTATGGGCATTGTTTAATTTGGTTTCTTTAGGAATTGTTTGCAGTGTGAGGATGCTCACTGAGCTTCCACCATAATACAAAGAATAAAAAACTGCCTTGTCTGTTAAAATTTTATTCCAAGAGAAATTGTATAAAGCCATTGAAGCATCTGGACTGACAAGTTAGAAATGCATTTAAGTGAAGGCTCAGTAATCTTTAAGAAGTTGAAAAGCAAATGTATGTGGCAGAGAAGCCGGTGTGGATTTGCAATACTAAATGCCAGCATCTTCAAATATTGTCAGTAAAGGACAGTGGGAAATAAGAATGGACACCACTTATATGTTTAAGTTTAAAATGGTTCAGCATTATATCAAATGCCTTTATTGAAAATAACCTAGCTAGTAGCTAATTATAATTTTAAGGGAGGTTTAACTTTATCTGGTGACTGTTTGCATTAATTAGAATGATTTCACGAGAGAATATCCCTTTATGTGGGCATGCTTTTAATTTCAGAGGAAGTAAACACATGGTGCTGTTTCTTAGGTTGTATTTCAGATCTTCTGTGATCTAATTGCCAATGTTTTAAACAAGTACCTTGTTTTAATTGACAACTTAGAAAAGACATTCTTTAAATACTGTCTTATTTTTCCCATTTCTTTTTCACATTCTTTGTGTTTCTTATAAATTGGCAAGGGAGTATTTTTGCATATGATTTGTTATTCTTGGAATAAGGTGCTTTTTTTTTCTTTCTGGTCTGTTTTCCTAACCTTTAACCATCCTGTTAACAGATGGTCAGATTATCCTTCTACTCTATCATTTTGAATAACTTTGTTTTGAAAAAGCCCAACTTCTAACAGTGACTTAATTTTTTACATGATAGTGTCAGTAACTCGTTCATTATGGCAGCTTTGATTCTTGAAGTTCCTTTTATTTTTTGGGTTGAGTTTGTATTTATATATCATACTAAATGGCAAGCCTGACTTTAAGTTATTGGGGGATTATTTCTTCCTGATACCGGTAGCTCAATTTTTAGTTGATTCATAGCATCTTGAGAAGCAGGTAAGGCAGGTATCTTTTACTTGAGGGCACTTAAAATTGTAGAGAACCATAGGTTTTGGCACCTAGCAGACTTGGATTTAAATTGTAGATTTTCCCTTGTGTGCCTTTGGACAAGTGACTTAACTGAGTTTCAGTTTGTAAACCTTAAAATGGGGACTGATCATATCACATTTACGTTGTAGAGTTGATGTAAATATTAACTTAGATAATTAATGTGAAGTGTCCTGTATACTCTATGGAACATGGGAGATAAAAAATGAAGGCTCACTTGCCAAGGTAATCAGTTTTACAAGATGGGACATGTAATTGTACATGATATCCTAGCTGCATTTGCTATTTATATGGGTAGTTCCCTTTATCTGGGAATAAAGCATCTTCAGAATGAATCGTGGTCAGGACCTCAGTTCAAGTACACTCTGTTAAGCTTGGATTTGCTTCTTCGTGACTAAAGGGTGGTAAGCACAACAGCTGTGGTCACGGCATATATTTGCATGGAGCATGATAGACATCTCTATGGCAAGACTGTCTGTTGTAAATTATGAGCCTAGCTGTGCTCCAGCTATAAAGAATGATGAGGAGTTGCACATATTCCCACCCTGAAGTATCAGGAGTTATAATTGGGTCATCAATCATTTATTCATTTGATTATTCACTTTGACAACTGTTTGAGAGCTTACTATCTAGGCATTGTGATATATACTAGGAGTATACAGCAAAGAGCAAAACACAGTATCTGCCTTCTAGGAACATGTAGTTACAGAGCTGGTAAAACATTAAGGCGAAATTAGTGCAGTGGGAGATAATGAGAGGTCTACTTAATTCAGTCCATGTCAGGAAAAGAATGGAGAAGGGGCTAGAGGTACAGCTCAAGATGAGAGGACGCGTCCTGCGGGAGAAGGCACTGTCTTAAGTTGAATGCAGGATAAGGGTGGAGGGTTTAAGATGCTAAGGATGATATTTTGAAAAATTTCATTCCAAGGGTTAAACATCTTATTTCTGTGAGTAGGTTATTGAGTAAGCATGGCTGAATCTAATTTTCAGCGGAAGAGTGGGAAATCAGATTTCCGAAATCTTTGTTCCACTGTTATCAGAGATTAAGAGTAGACCTAATTTTGTGCTTTGGAAAGATAAGAGTCCAGAATCTAGCTTGTAAGATGAGTGCCTTCTTGTTCATGGAGTTTTAGAATGTTACCAACACTGTATTTATTGAATTTATTTATTTTATTTGTTTGAGATGGAGTTTCTCTCTTGTCTCCCAAGCAGGAGTGCAGTGGCACGATCTCGGCTCACTGCAACCTCCGCCTCCTGGGTTCAAACTATTCTCCTGCCTCTGCCTCCCCAGTATCTTGGATCACAGGCATGCATCACCATGCCTGGCTAATTTTTATATTTTTAGTAGAGACTAGGTTTCACCATGTTGGCCAGGCTGGTCTCGACCTCCTGACCTCAGGTAATCCACCCACTTTGGACTCCCAAATTGCTGGGATTACAGGCGTGAGCCACCATGCCTGGCCTTATTGAATTTTTATGATTTGTATACAGTAGATATTTGTTAACTGAATAGTAAATGAGATTGGCATGGTTCTGGTTCTTACCCTAACCCCAGCTTTAAGAATTAAGATCAGAGTGGCTGTAATGATTGGGTGAGCTGTGTAAGTAATGGGCTTCAGACTGGGCACAGTGGCTCATGCCTATAATCCCAGAGCTTTGGAAGGCTGAGGCTGGAGAATCGCTTGAGCCCAGGAGTTGGAAACCAGCCTGGGCAACATAGCGAGAACCTGTCTCTACAATAAAACAATTAATCAGTCATGGTGGTGCATGCCTGTAGTCCTACCTACTTGGGAGGCGGAGGTGGGAGGATCGCTTGAGCCCAGGAGTTCGAGGCTGCAGTGATCTGTGATTGTGCCACTGCACTCCAACCTGGGTGACAGAGTGAGATCCCATCTCTTTAAGAAAAAAGTTAATAAATAAACTGGGTTTTGGCATCAGGCAACTCCACTGACTTAGTTACTTGCCTAAGACCACTAACCCAGGAACAGTAGAATCACTCCCCATACCAAGCGATTGTTAACGAGAGGAACAAAAACGTGGACACCAGAAACTATAATGTGAAGCAGTCTATAAAATTTTGTTTTAAAAACTCAGCCAGGATTTTGTACATATAGATACACCCACACACATATGAACACATGTACATAAATGTCAAGATTGATAATACTAAGATTTTCATATTCATTCATATCTGTATGAATATAGTATAGGTAGGTACAGGTGTCAGAGAGGAAATAAAACTTTTTTGAGAATGAAGAGGAGGGAGAATTAATGTTACACTTGGGATGGGATGAGGGAAGTCTTTCTGGAGAGGTCGCGTTTGACCTGACTCTCAATAGAAGGATGGTCTTTTTTGCAGAACCTTTCTTAGCATAATGAGTCATGAAGAGTCCCAGCTCTGTAGACAGGTGGTCTGATTCTTTTTTTTTCTCTTAATTTTTAATAAAAAAAATTATTTCCATAGGTTTTTGGGGAATAGGTAGTATTTGGATACATGAGTAAGTTCTTTAGCTGTGATTTGTGAGACTTTGGTGCACCCATCACCCAAGCAGTATACTGAACCTGATTTATAGTCTTTTATTGCTCACCACCCATCATTCTTACGCCTTTGCATCCTCATAGCTTAGCTCCCACTTATTAGTGAGAACATGCGATGTTTAGTTTTCCATTCCTGAGTTACCTCACTTAGAATAATGGTCTCCAGTCCCATCCAGGTTGTTGAGAATGTCATTCATTCCATTTTAGGGCTGAGTAGTATTCCATTGTTTGTGTGTGTGTGTGTGTGTGTGTGTGTGTGTGTGTGTGTATGTGTGTGTGTGTATATACATGTATATATACTACACTTTGTCCTCTCATTGATTGATGGGCATTTGGGCTGGTCCACATTTTTGCAATTTTGTGAATTGTGCTGCTGTAAACATGCATGTGCAAGTATCTTTTTCATATAATGACTTCTTTTCCTCTGAGTTGATACGCAGTAGTGCGATTGTTGGATCAAATGGTAGTTCTACTTTTAGTGATTCTTTTTTTTGGGACGTAGTCTTGCTTTGTCAACCAGGCTGGAGTGCAGTGGCGCAATCTTGGCTCATTGCAGTCTCCGCCTCCCAGGTTCAAGCAATTCTGCTGCCTTGGCCTCCTGAGTAGCTGGGACTACAGGTGCGCACCACCATGCCTGGCTAATTTTTGTATTTTTAGTAGAGACAGGGTTTCACCATGTTGGCCAGGCTGGTCTCAAACTCCTGACCTCAGGTGACCCATCCGCCTTGGCCTCCTAAAGTGCTGGGATTACAGGTATGAGCCGCCGCGACCAGCCGCAGGTGGTCTGATTCTAGTCCTGGCTCTGTCACAGACTAGCTGCTTGATCTCAGGTAAGTGACTTCATTCCTCTAAACTATTGTTTCCTCTGTCCAATTGGTATAATCATATTCTCCACAGTTTTTGAGGATTAAATGAAGTAATTCATGTAAAAGATGTAGCTGAGTATCTGGTCATTTTAACTATTACGATTTTGTGGGTAGGCCTTTTGAAGCTGAATTTAGTCAATTCTGTTCTCCTGCCTTAATAAAGTTACCAAGTTTCGAAAAACGAACCTGGTGGCTGTACTTTCCCATTTATCAGTTACACACTCTGAATAACTGAGATTTTGTCAGGATTCTTCTTGAATTGAAGAATTTGTTGCAGACTGAGAAAACACCAGTCACAAGTTCATTGCGTTGTATTGCTCTCCCTTGAGTTTCAGTCCACTGATTAGGTTGGAAGGGTGAGCTTCCCTGCTTATGTAAGACTGTACTTTTCAAACTACTTCTGTGACTGTTAGTAAGTGGACCTTCATTGTAGCTTTGGGGAGCACATAGGCGGGTGATGATTATTTTTCAGGAAACAGAATCTACAGAGCCAGGGAAAAGCCTTTATGGCTGAGTGGCCATTTCAATACTATAACCCTGGTCTCCTGACATAGTTCTATTTTTTTCTTTAATTTTCTGTGAAGTCTAGTCATTTGCACTTAATCTCTGCCATTTACTAGTTGCATGATCTTGTAAGAGTTTTACAATTTATGAGTCTGGCCCTTTCATCTGTGAAACATTGAGATTTTGAACCACACAGGAATGTCTTGATGCAGAATTTATTTTGCTTAATTTTTAATAAGAATTGCTTTGTATAATGCTGTATGGGAATATGTATTTGTGTGTTTAAGACTCAAATTTATTCACTTATTGGTGTCTTGCCTGGTAGGAAATGTCTCTATTTCTATATTGTCTTCAGTGTTCTTATCCTGCTTATCTGTGGATAATATTTTTGATAGTGATGTGAAGGATCTATCTTGAGAAAGCCAAGGACATCTGGGAATGTTTGATAGGCGAATAACAACTAAATAATTGAATCTGCTTCTCACATCATTACTGGCGTTGCTTGTTCTTTCCCCTTTTTCTCTCTCTTTTTTGGCTAGGGAGGGGGCTTAGGGGTATCAGTATTATTCAAATAGTTGGACAGTTTAAAATCTTGCAGCTAATAAATACACAAATTTTAGTAGTTTGAAGTTTGTTTTCCACTGGAAGTTCAGGCAGGAGATCCTTTTTACATATGAAAATCATTCTACAAATGCTTATCAATTATTAATATATACTGTTTTCCTCCTGATCCCCTGTCCGAGGTAGGTGAATATAAAGTTCTGTAAGTACCATATTGGAAATGACAAAATACGGTAATTGAAACTCATTAGAGCAAATTCTTTTTATAGTCTTTTTTTTTTTTTATTATACTTTAAGTTCTAGGGTACATGTGCATAACGTGCAGGTTTGTTACATATGATGTTGGTGTGCTGCACCCATCAACTCGTCAGCACCCATCAATTCGTCATTTATATCAGGTATAACTCCCAATGCCATCCCTCCCCCCTCCCCATGATAGGCCCCGATGTGTGATGTTCCCCTTCCCGAGTCCAAGTGATGTCATTGTTCAGTTCCCACCTATGAGTGAGAACATGCGGTGTTTGGTTTTCTGTTCTTGTGATAGTTTGCTAAGAATGATGGTTTCCAGCTGCATCCATGTCCCTACAAAGGACGCAAACTCATCGTTTTTTATGGCTGCATAATATTCCATGGTGTATATGTGCCACATTTTCTTAATCTAGTCTGTCACAGATGGACATTTGGGTTGATTCCAAGACTTTGCTATTGTGAATAGTGCCGCAATAAACATACGTGTGCATGTGTCTTTATAGCAGCATGACTTATAATCCTTTGGGTATATACCCAGTAATGGGATGGCTGGGTCAAATGGTACATCTACTTCTAGATCCTTGAGGAATCGCCATACTGTTTTCCATAATGGTTGAACTAGTTTACAATCCCACCAACAGTGGAAAAGTGTTCCTGTTTCTCCACATCCTCTCTAGCACCTGTTGTTTCCTGACTTTTGAATGATTGCCATTCTAACTGGTGTGAGATGGTATCTCATTGTGGTTTTGATTTGCATTTCTCTGATGGCGAGTGATGATGAGCATTTTTTCATGTGTCTGTTGGCTGTATGAATGTCTTCTTTTGAGAAATGTCTGTTCATATCCTTTGCCCACTTTTTGATGGGGTTGTTTGTTTTTTTCTTGTAAATTTGTTTGAGTTCATTGTAGATTCTGGATATTAGCCCTTTGTCAGATGAGTAGATTGCAAAAATTTTCTCCCATTCTGTAGGTTGCCTGTTCACTCTGATGGTAGTTTCTTTTGCTGTGCAGAAGCTCTTTAGTTTAATCATATCCCATTTGTCAATTTTGGCTTTTGCTGCCATTGCTTTTGGTGTTTTAGACACGAAGTCCTTGCCCATGCCTATGTCCTCAATGGTACCACCTAGGTTTTCTTCTAGGGTTTTTATGGTATTAGGTCTAACATTTAAGTCTCTAATCCATCTTGAATGACATGATTGTATATTTAGAAAACCCCATTGTCTCAGCCCAAAATCTCCTTAAGGTGATAAGTAACTTCAGCAAAGTCTCAGGATACAAAATTAATGTGCAAAAATCACAAGCATTCTTATACACCAGTAACAGACAAACAGAGAGCCAAATCATGAATGAACTTCCATTCACAGTTGCTTCAGAGAGAATAAAATACCTAGGAATCCAACTTACAAGGGATGTAAAGGACCTCTTCAAGGAGAACTACAAACCACTGCTCAGTGAAATAAAAGAGGACACTAACAAATGGAAGAACATACCATGCTCATGGATGGGAAGAATCAATATGGTGAAAATGGCCATACTGCCCAAAGTTATTTATAGATTCAATGCCATCCCCATCAAGCTACCAATGAGTTTCTTCACAGAATTGGAAAAAACGGCTTTAAAGTTCATATGGAACCAAAAAAGAGCCCGCATTGCCAAGACAATCCTAAGTCAAAAGAACAAAGCTGGAGGCATCACGCTACCTGACTTCAAACTATACTACAAGGCTACAGTAACCAAAACAGCATGGTACTGGTACCAAAACAGAGACATAGACCAATGGAACAGAACAGAGTCCTCAGAAATAATACCACACATCTACAGCCACCTGATCTTTGACAAACCTGAGAGAAACAAGAAATGGGGAAAGGACTCCCTATTTAATAAATGGTGCTGGGAAAATTGGCTAGCCATAAGTAGAAAGCTGAAACTGGATCCTTTCCTTACTCCTTATACGAAAATTAATTCAAGATGGATTAGAGTCTTTTTATAGTCTTACCTTCCCCTGAAGTGTTAAATGTATAACCATGCTTTTATTTATTAAGTGGCTGAGTTGTTAGGAAAATCCTAATGTTGAGTTTTCTAATAACTGAGAAAAATCTGTATTAAGGAAGAAGTTTTGCATTTTACTTTTCTTTTCCAGAGCAAAAGATTGGGAAAAATACTAAGGTTGACTTGAAAGTGTCATTCAGGAGTAAGAACGTTCTTTTTGAGTTGGTGTCTATTTTAGGGGTTAGGTGAGAAGTCATCTTGTAAAAAGCAAGATTATTTTCTATAGATTATGGAAGTATTTGTCCTCTTTCTAGTATGTAGCAAACTGAGTACTTATTCAGTTGCAGTTTATTAATACTATTGGATATACCATGAGTCAAATTATAGTCTGTAAATTATTACTCTGATGTGATAAGTTAGGAGGACACTATATTAGCAATTCAGTATTTTAAAGTTATCCATATTAGGAAAATAGTATAGCAACTCTTTATAGTTGAACCGATTTGGCCTAAATTTAAAAAATTATACATCAGTCAGGAAGACCAAAACTTAATTTAGCAAAAATTTGATATAGGCTGAGAAGCTTTTTAAAGAATTGGGTATAATGTGCACAGAATTAGATAATGGATTAGTCGTAATCCTTGTTTCTGACAAAGTTTCATTGGTCTGCAATAAGCACTTGTTTAACCACCACTGGGAGGGAAAATAAGGTAGGTACTTACTGTAATAACCTATATGTGACTTCCAGGTTTCCCCCACTATCCTATCGGCATGCCTTCCCTCGACAGAATTCAAGCTTGCATTTTGTATTCATCCTCTTTCTGTTTTTATATGTCTTTATCACATCTTTATGGATTCTTAGAAGGAATCCTTTTTTATTTTGATTTTTTTTTATAAAAAGGTTATTCTATGATGTAATTATTTGGGACTTAGTGTTTTTACTTAGTGTAATGCTAAAATTTATTCATATTGTTGCATGTCATTGTAGTTCATTCACTTTGTCAAATAATCTGTTATCTTAATGTACACAGTTTAATTCATTTACCTGTGAATGGACGTTTCACATTTTTTCCGGGTTTTTGCTATTGTGAACAGTTTTGCTGTGAACATTCTAATATGTGTCTCTTGTTTGTACATGTGTGAGTTTCTCTTGGCGTATACCTAGGAGTAAAATCCCTGCATAATAGGCTGTGGGACTGTTCAATTTGTGGAAGTAAGACTGAACATTTTTTCCCACCGTCAATACGTAAAAAGCCCCTGTGGGTTCACATTTTTTCCAGTTCTTGGTATTTTTAGACTTCTAATGTTTTTGGAACTCGAATAGATGTAAAATGGTATTTCATTTTTATTGCATTTAGTTGATTTTTTTTTTTTTTTTTTTTTGAGACGGATTCTTGCTCTGTCGCCCAGACTGGAGTGCAGTGGCATGGTCTCGGCTCACTGCAACCTCTGCCTCCCGGGTTCAAGTGATTCTTATACCTCAGCCTCCTGAGTAGCTGGGATTACAGGCGCCCACCACTGTGCCCAGCTAATTTTTGTGTATTTTTAGTAGAGATGGGGTTTCACCATCTTGGCCAGGCTGGTCTTGAACTCCTGACCTCGTGATCCACCTGCCTCAGCCTCCTCAAGTGCTGGGATTAGAGGCGTGAGCCACCGCCCCCGGCCTGCTTGATCATTTTTTATAATAATGTTTCTTCTATTTTTATTGGTTTTGTGTTTTACCTTCTGTGAAATGCTTGTTCTTGCCTTTTTTTTTTTCTGTTTTTTTTTTTCTTCCCCTACTTCTGGATTTTTTTTTTTCTTTTCTTTTGGATTTTAAGACTTCTTTTTATATTCTTGATGTTTATCTTTTGTTGGATGTATGTATTCCAAAAATCTTGTTTGTAACTTGTCTTTTCACCATCTTAGGGTATTTTTTGATGACCAAAAGTTCTGGATTTTAATACTCAGATTTATTTTATAGTTACACTTTTGTGTCTTTAAGAAATAATTGACTTTTGTTTCTCTCGTTTTGTATGCCCATTTCTGTTAACTCTATAGCTGACACTTATTTAAAGGCTTGAGATTGCAGTGGTAGAGTAGATGAAAAGGAAGAAGATAGTTTAAGAAAATGAAACAACAGGAAGCATTTTCAAATGTACTGATATGTATTACTACAAATTGCTCATTCCCAACCCCTGAATAGAAAATAAGCCTCTGTTAAAAGTTAGATTCACATTTTTTTTTAAATACAAGTATCTGAATAAGGTTCACTGGTCTGCTGCCATGACTTTGCCCTAAACTCTCAGCAGCCTATATGGTTTTTGAATGATTTACCCTTTCTCTGAACCTTGTTTATACATATATATATATATTTTTTTTGGTATGGCAACCATTGGTGAGAAAAATGAGTATGACCTGTGTAATTTATCTAGACAAACTTATTATTTATTTTGAAAATTATTTTTATTGCTGAGTTTCATTCTGCTGATCAACATTGAATGGTAAATACCCATATCTCCTGTCACTTCCATGTATGCACTCTGTTCTCTAGCCGATTTGAAATCTGGAAACCTCCCTTACCAACACACATGTGCACACATACATGTACACGTATACCCCGTACTCTTTTAGAGCCATCCACTTTACATGTTGTTTCTGCTGTTGGGAGAGTGTACATGGTGAACTTCTTGTGGTTTACTAATAAGAGTATGATTGTTGCCATCACAAAAATAACATAATGTATAGTACTTTATCAAATGCTTTTACGTTTTTTCTTTTTTTTTTTTGAGACGGAGTCTCGCTCTGTCGCCCAGGCTGGAGTGCAGTGGCCAGATCTCAGCTCACTGCAAGCTCCGCCTCCCGGGTTTATGCCATTCTCCTGCCTCAGCCTCCCGACATTTTTTCATTTAATTCTTAGCACAAATCTATGTGATTAGCTGGGCAGGTTATCATCCCACTTTAGGGTGTGTTGTTAATACCGAAGCTTGAAGACATAAAGTCAAGTGCTTTCCTGGTATTTGTAGATGCCTAGTAAGTATTTGTTGGTTAGATGGATGAATAAATGGCTAGTTATGCTCACCCTAATGTTCTTTTGATTACACCATAGCATCATATTTAACTGTGCCCCAGCTGAGGTCTTGATATATAGTAGAAACTAGAATGTTTATTGACTAAGACTTCTAAGTATTATGAGTAACTAGTTCTAGAGTAGCCTTCTTGCCATAAACAACTATGAAACTCAACAAAATATATGTGGGGACATTTTCAGGCTTTGGGCAACAGGCAGCACAGGATTGTAATCTTGACATTGATGATGAGAGCTCGGTGATTACTCCTGTTCTCTGCCTGAGGACAATTTGCTGAACTGGAGTGCAAGCAGAGCGTGGTCACCTAACCATGCCACGGAGGCAGAGGTTAGAGTTGGGTACACTTGAGACAGCTAACGTCTTCGGGGAAGGGAACCAGACAAGAAGAAACTGTACAAGAGAGGTTCCCAAATGTTTGTGTATGAGCCTCTTGTGAATTCTTGGCAGAGTGTTGGGCTATCCATGATTGGGAAAGACTGTGGAGGGTTTATCAGGTGGCTGCCACAGGATTGGCAGTGGAACAAATACTAGAAGTATGTGGCTAGGGGATGTTATAACTTTGTCCCAGCCACAATTGAGAGACCTCCCAGGCATCTGAATGAAATGCTAGGGAGACCGTGTGGTAAAGCTGGGATAAGCAATACTATTAAATCATAGCCATACTTATTAATGTATATATTGTTTATAGATGCTTTTATACTACAATGGCAAGGGTCAGTAGTTGCCACAGAGACTGTGTGGCCCACAGAACTACAATATTTACTATTTTGCCCCTTAAGAAAAAGTTTGCTGACTCCTGCCCTAGAGTAAGTCCTATTCTAGGACTCTCCTGATGACTAACTGTGCACTAGCTAAGGTCTGTAAGCAAATTCTAACAAAATCTGCAGGGAAGGCAGAACTTGGCAGCTGAGTTCTACCAGGTTACAGGACTTGGGAAGCATCTTGGGCTTACCATAGATCTGTCCTAACAAAAGTTTTACTGGAGTTAAAATTAGAATGTTTTGGAACAGTATTACCTTCTTTTGTGCTTTTTGCAACCTTCATAGTAGTGACAGTGACTTTAGCCAGCACCCTCTAATACTTTGAATGTCTTGTTTACTCACCTAGATAATTCTGTGTTGGAATATGTCTCATTCCACTTAAAAAAAAAAAATCTTACAATCTTCTTTGATGGAGAACTTTATTACATCTTCTACTCAATATCAACGTTTAGTTTACATTGAGTACTTATTTTGCTAGTACTGGAAGGCTAAAACCAACGCTAAAGTAGCTTCTTGCTAAAGAGGAGCAAAGTTCGTTTTGTTTCTGCGTATCTTAACATATTCACATGATTTTAAAAATATTTTGAAATTAGAAATTGTTTAAAACTTATAGACAGAATAGAATATGATAAACAACTGTGTATTCGCCACAAATATATCTCTTATATTCTAATGTTTTACCAAACTTGTTTCATATTTTTTACCCTAAGAAATAGTAGCTCAGATATGTATTATGTGTATATCCCTCCTTGATGTGTTCTTTTTTTGAACTTTTTATTGTACTTTAAGTTCTGGGATACATGTGCAGAAGTTGCAGGTTTGTTACATAGGTATGCATGTGGCCATGGTGGTTTGCTGCACCCATCAACCTGTCATCTACATTAGGTATTTCTCCTAATGCTATCCCTCCCCTAGCCCCCCCCCCCGCTTCCCTGATGTGTTCTAATCCTTCTTTACCGAAGGTACCCACTCTCCTGAATTTTTTGTCATTACTTTGAATGTTTTTTATACTAAAAAAGTATGTCTGTATCTCTCTCCATAAATGATATGTAACATTATCTTACATTTTTTGAAGCTTATATTCAGGGTATCACTTTGTTCATGCTATTCTGCAACTAGCCTTTTCCTCCAGCATTGTTTTTGACTTTAGATATGATGAAATGGATCACTGTCATTCATAAACCGTGCAGTGTATATCTTTATTCTCTTGTTGAAGGACATTTAGATTGCCAGTATTTTGTGATTATGCACAAAATCAGTGCTACAGTAAATGTTGTTGTTGTCTGTCTTACTGGTTTTCTGTGTTGAAGTTACTCTAGGTGCTGTAACCAGAAGCAGTGTCTTTGCGTATAGGGTATCCACATCTTTGAAGTTATCAGTTATTATTAAATTGCTCCTCGAGCTGTTTTTTTTTATTCTTTTACAGTTTCACCTGCTTTGGTTTTATGCAATTAGACATAATGGACTTTTCAAAGCAGATATGCTGTGCCTGAAGAAAATATGACATGAAAATCTCATTTTACCACAGAAACATGGAAAGTTGGTTGTTTAGATTCTTGATAAATCTGTTCATGTTTTAAAAAATCTTCTTTGCCGGGTACGGTGGCTCATGCCTGTAATCCCAGCACTTTGGGAGGCCAAGACAGGCAGATCACCTGAGGTCAGGAGTTCGCGACCAGCCTGACCAACATGGTGAAACCCTGTCTCTACTAAAAATACAAAATTAGCCGAGTGTGGTGGTGGGCGCCTGTAATCCCAGCTACTCAGGAGACTGAGGCAGGAGAATTGCTTGAACAGGGGAGGCGGAGGTTGTAGTGAACCGAGATTGTGCTATTGCACTCCAGCTTGGGCAAGCAGAGTGAAACCCATCTCAAAAATAAAAAAAAAGAAAGAAAAAATATCTTATTGTGGAAATGTTCAGACATACACAAGTAGCAAGAACCCCAGTGGATCATAAAGAGCCCCCTGTCATTTATTTTCAATACCTATCAACATATGGCCAACTGTATTTTACTTCCTTGCCCCTGCAACTGGATAATTTTTTAAAAATCCCAGATTTCCACATACGTTCATCTGTAAGTAGTTTGGCATGTATCTCTAAAAGGTATGACTCTCTCATCCCCAAATGAAACTCACATAATGCCATTATCACACTCCAGAATTAATTCCCAAATGTCAAATATTCAGTGTCCAAATTTCCCCAGTTGGCTGTTTTTTAGCTTTACGGTATTTAAAGTATGATTACATTGCAGAAACATATACTTTTAAGGAATAGTTTTAATTGATCTCATAGGAATATACTTGCAGATTTCTCATGTATCATAGAATCATATTTAAGTAGACTTAAAAAAGTAGAAAGTAATCTAGGTGTGGTTCACTCCTTTTCCTTTATAAACGATGGAATTGAGGCTCAGAATTGAGGTTTGTTCACAATTGGTGAGCACATTAGGAGTCGAGCTGGAACTATAATACAGATCTTTTGACCCCGATCTATTGCTTTTACACCAATTACATTGGATGGCCTATCTTAGATTCTTCTTTTGTCCGTTACCTCAGAATTATTTTTTCCAGTGGCTTTTCATAAATATCACTAGTACTAATCTTGTGATTTATGTCAGGTTTTAAAAGGAGTTTGTGAAAGGGTTGAATTATAATATCAACACTTGAGCCAAAGATATTGAATTGTTCTGAAAAGCTACTTGTCTTTTCTGACCTAGATACACAGTTTCCAACTGTGGCAGAGGATGCCAGAAAGAGAAGAATGCGTATTAGCAGGAGCCTGGAAATTAAATTACTGTTTTACTGAAGGATCTAATATACTTATTAATTTTTAGCACTTTTAAGTAGTATAAGAGAATTTTCCTGTATGGACACAATATTGGTGAATCTGTGTTTTTTTTTTGTAGGTTAAAACCTATTTATTTTGCCAAGCTAAAAATAAAATGACTTCTACTTGTTTCAAAACTGGTAATTCGTTAACATTACTGCTTGCTTATGACTGGATTACAGGTTCTAAGTTCCTTTTGCAAACTTGCCTCATTAAGAGAAATAATTGTGTCCATTCTGTCTCCAGATTATGGGTTTTGTTTTGTTTCGTTTTGTTTTGCCATGCTTTGTGGTACAGAACAGCAACAGAAGGTCTTTTGAGAATCAAAGACACTGTTTTAAGCTTGTTTACCAAGCTATTGGTTTACCCTTCAGTGTTAAGTGTGCTTCAGCAGGCAGAGGAGTACAGAGAATATTTGAATTCTTTTTGTTTTTGAGATGGAGTTTTGCTCTTGTTGCCCAGCTGGAGTGCAGTGGTGCGATCTCGGCTCTGTACAACCTCCGCCTCCCAGGTTCAAACAATTCTCCTGCCTCAGCCTCTCGAGTAGCTGCGATTACAGGCGCCTGCCACCACACTCGGCTACTTTTTGTATTTTTAGTAGAGACGGGGTTTTGCCATGTTGGCCAGGCTGGTCTTGAACTCTGGGCCTCAGGTGATCCGCCCGCCTCGGCCTCCCAAAGTGCTGGGATTACAGGCATATGAGCTACCGTGCCCGGCCAAATATTTGACTTCTTAACTGTTTCTTGGCACATTACCCCTTTTTCCTTTTGGTCAGATTGTCACAAAATCTGTAAATTCTAAAAATAGTCTGATGACCTCTATTACTCCCTTTTAGTTTGAAAAAAATAAATAGCTAGAGTCATGTACTGTTCTGGTGCCATTTCATGTTTGATTGTGGTTTAAAGGAATAGATGCCAACTTGAGCTTTTTAAAGATCACTGTGTGAAATCAAGTATCTATCTGCTCTTTGATTTGTTTGTGGAGACAGTGATGTGAATTGGAAAAGATGATGGGGACCCCAATTCTAGGGTTAGTTCTGCAAGTACTTCGCTGTGTGATCATAGACAAATCATTTAACATCTTTGTATATTTGTGCTTTCCCATTTTAAAAGATTATAAAACAAATTTGTTCTTTACTACTTTTCAGGATCATGTGAGCATTGAATGTGATTCTGTAAGGGAAAATATTTGAGAAATTCGTTGTGTTTCTCCTTTATGCCAGACATTGTTCTAGGTGTGCAATACAGAGTAAACAAAGGCACCATCTGCCAGTGGTAAATCCTATGCAGAAAAATAAAACAGATGTGCTTTGGGAGAGGCTGCTGTGAGAGAGGTTGCTTTTTTTTTTTTTTTTTTTTTGAGACAGAGTCTTGCTCTGTTGACCAGGCTGGAGTGCAGCAGTGGCACGATCTTGGCTCACTGCAACCTCCGCCTCACAGGTTCAAGCAGTTCTCTTGCGTCAGACTCCCGAGTAGCTGAGACTACAGGCGCCCGCCACCATGCCTGGATAATTTTTCTAATTTTAGTAGAGATGGGGCTTCACCATATTGGTCAGGCTGGTCACGAACTTTTGACATCAGGTGATGCACCTGCCTTTGCCTCCCAAAGTGCTGGGATTGCAGGTGTGAGCCACTGCGCCTGGCCAAGGTCGCTATTTTACATAGGGTGGTCAGAGATAGTCTCATAAGATGACATTTGAGCAGACACCTAAGATGACATTTGAGCAGACACCTGAAGAAGTGAGAGAAAGGGTGATGTGGATATTGGGGGCACACTAGCAAGTGGAAAGGCTCTAAGGTGGGAGCCTCAGCAAGGATACTAGTGTGAATAGAGCACAGTGAGTGAGGAATAGTGATAGAGGTTGAGGCCAAGAAGTTAATGGGAATCAGATTATTAGGGCCTTATAGCCTTAATTATTATGAAGTATTTACTCAGAGACAGGAAACTATTAGAAGGTTTTGAACAGAGGAACACCGTTACCTAATTTAGATTCTTTTTTTTCTTTTTTTAGGGATGGGATCTTGCTGTGTTGCCCAGGCTGCCATGCAATGGAGTGATCATAGCTCACGACAGCCTCAAACTCCCAGGCTCAAGTGATCCTCCTGCCTCAGCCTCCCAAGTAGCTAGGACTAAAGGCACATGCCACTGTGCCTGGCTAAATTTTTTGTAGAGAGAGGATCTTGTTATATTGCCCAGGCTGTCTTGAACTCTTGGCCTCAAGCAGTCCTCCCATCTTAGCCTCCCAAAGTGTTAGGATTACAGGTGTGAGTCACTGTGCCTGGATGCTAATATAGATTAGCAGGAATACTCTGAATGCTTTTGCTGAGAATAAACTCTGGGGAAGGGTTTATTTTCAGGTGGGGCAGTAAGATGACTAGTTGGAAGGCAACGTATAATCCAAGTGAGAGATGGTCATTGCTCCGACCAGGTTGGTTATAGTGGATGTGGTTAAAAGTCATCAGATTTTATTTTATTTTTATTTTTTAGATTTTTAAATTTTAATTTTCAGTGTTTAAGCGTATATAGTAGGTGTATTTATTTATGGAGTAGATGTGATGTTCTGATAGGCATACAATGGATAATAATCACATTAGGGTAAATGGGGCATGTATCACTTTAAGTATTTTTCATTTCTTTATGTAACAGATATTCCAATTATACTCTTTTATTTATTTTTAAATGTACAGTAAATTTTTGTTAACTGAGGAAGGAAAGAATTCTGAAGCCAGTAAGACAAAACCATCAGATAACCTACAAAGGAAAACCTATCAAAGTAACAGCAGACTTCTCAGCAGAAACCTTACAAGCCAAAAGAGATTGGGGTCTTGTGTTCAACCTCCTTAAACAGAACAACTGTCAGCCAAGAATTTTTTATCCTACAAAACTAAGTTTTGTAAATGAAGGAGGAATAAAGTCATTTTAAACAAATGCCAGGGGAATTTGTCCCTACCAAACCAGCACTACAAGAAATGCTAAAAGGAGTTCTAAACCTTGAAACAAAAGCCTGATATGCACCAAAACAGAAAGCTTAAAACCCATAGAATCTGTAAAACAATTACACAATGAAACAAACAAACTAGGTAACAACGTGATGAAGAGAATGATACTTCACATCTCAGTATTAGCATTGAATGTCAGTGGCCTAAACGCTCCACCTAACAGATGCAGAATGGATACAGAATCCAAATATCTGCTGTCTTCAAGAAATTCATGGAACATAGAAGGAGTCCTATAAACTCAGAAAAGTGGAAAAAGGTCTTCCACATAAATGAAAACCAAAAGCAAACAGGAGTAGCTATTATTAGACAAAACAAACTTCAGAGCAGCAACAGTAAAGACAAATATAGTCAGTATATAATGATAATCAATTCAACAAGATTTTACAATTTTAAAGTTATACGCACCTAACACTGGAGCTCCTGGATTTGTAAAACAATTACTACTAGACCTAAGAAATGATAGACAGCAAAACAATAGTAGTGGTAGATTTCAGTACACCACTGACAGCACTAGTCAGATCTTTGCGACTAAAAGTCAACTGAGAAACAATGGATTCAAATGACATGCTAGAACAAATGGACTGATATTTAGAGAACATTCTACCAAAGATCTGCAGAATATACATTTTTATCAGCACATGGAACATTGTCCAAGATAGATCATATGATAGGCCACAAAGCAAGTCTCAATAAATTTTTAAAAATCGAAATTATATCCAGTATCCATGCAGACCACAGTGGCATAAAACTAGAAATCAACTTTGGTTTGTACTAGTCAAAGAAGTGTTCTGGAAGTACTAGTCAAAAAGGAACTCTCAAAACCATACAAATACATGAAAATTAAATATTCTGCTCCTGAATGATATCTGGGTTAACAATGAAACCAAGATGGAAATTTAAAAATTCTTTGAATTGAATGATAATAATGAGACAAGTTATCAAAACCTTTGGGATACAGCAAAAGCAGTGCTGAGGGAAAGCTTATAGCACTAAATGCCTACATCAAAAAGTCTGAAAGAGCACAAATTGACAACCTAATGTCACACCTCAAGGAACTGGAGAAACAGCAAACTAAAAGCTAGAAGAAGAAAATAAGTAACAAAGATCAGAGCAGAACTAAATGAAATTCAAGCACACACACAAAAATATAAAAGATGAGTGAAACATGCTGTCGCTTTGAAAAAATAGAATTGGTAGACCATGAGCTAGATTAATCAAGAAGAGAGAAGACCCAAATAAGCTCAATTAGAAATGAAACTGGTGACATTGCAGTTGACATCACAGAAATACAAAAGATCATTCCAGACTACTATGAACACCTTTATGTGCACAAACTAGAAAAGCCAGAGGAAATGGACAAATTCCTGGAAACATACAACCTTGCTAGATTAAATCAGGAAGAAATAAAACCTTGAACAGACCAATAATAAGCATTGAGACTGAATCAGCAATTTAAAAATTGCCAACCAAAAAAAGGCCCAGGACCAGATGGATTCACACAGCTGAATTCTACCAGACATTCAAAAACTTGGTAACAATCCTACTGACACTATTCCAAAAGATTGAGAGAAGGAATCCTCCCTAGATCATTCTATGAAACCAGTATCACCCTAATTAGAAAACTAGGAAAGGACACAACAACAGAAGAAAACTGCAGATCTATTATTGCGATGAACATAGATGCAAAAATCCTCAACAAAATATTATCTAACTGAATCCAACAACACATCAAAAAGATAATTCATCATGATCAAGTGGGTTTCATGGCAGAATGGGTACAGAATCGAAATATCTGCTGTCTTCAAGAAACTCATCTAGTAGGAGTAGTTTAACATATGCAAGTCAGTAAATGTGATACAACACATAAACAGAATTAAAAACCTTATGATCATCTCAATAGATGCAGAAAAAGCATTTGACAAAATCCCGCATACTTTATGATTAAAAACTGTCAACAAACTATTGAGAGTAGGCATAGAAGGGACCTACCTTAAAATAATAAAAGCCATCTATGACATACGCACAGCCAACATCATGTAGAATGGGGAAAAGTTGAAAGCATTCCCCCAAGAACAGGAACAAGACAAGGACGCCCACTTTCACCACTCCTATTAAACATAGTTCTGGATGTACTAGCCAGATCAATTAGGCAAGAGAATGAAATAAAGGGTATGCAAATTGGAAAAGAGAGAGTCAGATTATTGCTGTTTGCAGATGATATGATTGTGTGGCTAGAAAGTCATAAAGACTGTTAGATAAACAAATTCACTAAAGTCTCAGGTTACAAAATCAGTGTACACAGATCGATAGCACTGCTATACACCAACAGCGATCAAGCTTAGAATCAAATCAAGAACTCAGTCCCTTTTTATAACATCTGCAAATAAAATACAATACCTAGGAATATACCTAACCAAGGAGGTGAAAGATCTCTACAAGGAGAAGTACAAAGCACTGCTGAAAGAAACTGTAGATGATACAAATGGAAACACATCCCATGCTCATGGATTGGAAGAATCAATATTGTGAAAATGACTATGCTGCCCAAAGCAATCTACAGATTCAGTGCAATTCCCACCAAAATACGAACATGATTTTTCACAGAATTAGAAAAAACAATCCTAAAATTCCTGTGGAACCAAAAAAGAGCCTGTGTAGTCAAAGCCATTCTAAGCAAAAATAACGAATCTGGAGGCATCACATTACCAGACTTCAAACTGTACTACAAGGATACAGTTACTAAAATAGTATATGGTGCTGGTATAAAAGTAGGCACATAGGCTAGGCGCGGTGGCTTGCGCCTGCAATTCCAGCACTTTGGGAGGCCAAGGCAGGCAGATCACAGGTCAAAAGATCAAGACCACCCTGGCCAACATGATGAAACCCCATCTCTACTGAAAATTAGCCAGGTGTGGTGGCACGTGCCTGTAGTCCCAGCTACTTGGGAGGCTGAGACAAGAGATTCGCTTGAACCCAGGAGGCAGAGGCTGCAGTGAGCCCAGATCGTGCCACTGCACTCCAGCCTGGCAACAGAGCGAGACTCGGTCTCAAAAATAAAAGTAGGCACATAGACAAATGAAACAGAATAGAGAGCCCAGAAATAAGCCAAATATGTACAGCCAAGTGATCCTTGATGAGGCATACATAAACATAAATTGGGGAATGGACACTATTTAATAAATGGTCCTGGGAAAACTGTCAAGCCACATGTAGTAGATGAATGAAACTGTCTCTCACTATATACAAAAATCAAGATGGAACAAGGACTTAAATATAAGACCTGAGACCATAAAAATTCTAGAAGATAATGTTGGAAAAATTCTTCTAGACCTTGGCCCAGGCAAAGAATTTATGGTGAAGACTCCAAAAGCAAATGCAACAAAAACGAAAATAAATAAATGAGACCTTATTAAACTAAAAAGCTTCTGCACAGCAAAAGAAATAAGAGTAAACAGACAACCCACACAATAGGAGAAAATATTTGCAAACTACACATCCAACCAAGGACTAGTATCCAGAATCTATAAGGAACTCAAATCAAGGGAAAAAAAAAAAAAAAATTCCCATTTAAAAGCAGACCAGAGGCTGGGCGCCGTGGCTCATACCTGTAGTCCCAGAACTTTGGAAGGCTGAGGCAGGCGGATCACCTGATGTCAGGAGTTCAAGACCAGCCTGGCCAATGTGGTGAAAATGTATCTCTACAAAAATACAAAAAATATTAGCCTGGCATGATGGCAGGTGCCTGTTAGCTACTCAGGAGGCTGAGGTGGGAGATTTGCTTGAACCTAGGAAGTGGAGATTGCAGTGAGCTGAGATCGTGCCATTGCACTTCAGCCTGGGTGACGGAGTGGGACTCTGTCTCAAAAAAAAAAAAAAAAGTAAGCAAAAGACATGAATAGACGTTTCTGTAAAGAAAATATACAAATGGCCAGGATACATATGAAAAAAATACTCAACATCACTAATCATCAGGGAAATGCAGATTAAAACCACAGTGAGATACCACCCTACTCCTGAAAGAATGGTCATTATTAAAAATACAAAAGGGCCAGGCTTGGTGGCTCACGCCTGTAATCCCAGCACTTTGAGAGGCCTATGCAAACAGGTAACTTGAGGTCAGGAGTTCGAGACAAGCCTGGCCAACAGGGTAAAACCCTGTCTCTACTAAAAATACAAAAATTAGCTGGACGTGGTGGCAGGTGCCTGTAATCCCAGCTACTCAGGAAGCTGAGGCAGGAGAATCACTTGATCCTGAAGGTGGTTGCAGTGAGCTGAGATTGCGCTGCTGCATTCCAGCCTGGGTGACAGAGCGAGACTCCATCTAAAAAAAAGGTGTGTTTCACAGCAACTTGTGTGGAGCTAGAGGCCATTATTCTGAGTGAAGTATCACAGGAGTGGAAAGCCAAGCTATGAGTAAGTGAAAACTGAGCTATGCGTACCCAAAGTCATACAGAGTGATGTAATGAACTTTAGAGACTCAGAAGAGGGACGGCAGGAGGGGAGCCTGGGATTTAAAAAAATAACTACACATTAGGTACAACGTACACCACTTGGGTGATGAGTGCAGTAAAATTTCAGAATTTACCATTATATAATTCATCCATGTAACAAAAGCCACTTGTACCCCAAAAGGAATTGAAATAAAAAAAATTACTGACTGTAATCACCCTGTTGTGTTATCAAATACTAGACTGTTCATTCTATTTAACTATGTTTTTTATACCCGTTAACTATCTCCACTTCTTCCCCACCCTCTTGGCCTCTGATAACTACCATTCTGCTCTCTTATTTCTTTGAGTTTGTTTAATTGTTAGCTTCCACAAATGAGTGAGAACGTTCAAAGTTTGTTTTTCTGTGCCTGGCTTACTTCATTTAACATAATGACCTCCAGTTCCATCCATGTTGTTGCAGATAACAGGATCTCATTCTTTTTTTTGTGGCAGAGTAGTACTCCATTATGTATATGTACCACATTTACTTTATGCATACGTCTCTTAGTGGACATTTAGGTTGCTTCCAATCTTGGCTATTGTTAATAGTGCTGTGGTAAACACGGGAGTGCAGTTACCTTTTTGATGTACTGATTCATTTTGTTTTGGGTATACACCTAGCTGTGAGATTGCTGAATCATATGGTAGTTCCATGTCTAGTTTTTTGAGGAACCTTCAAACTGTTCTCCAAACTGGTTTTTCTAACTTACATTGCTACCAACAGTATACAAGGGTTTCCTTTTCTGTATACCCTTGCCAGCATTTGTTATTGCCTGCTTTTTGGGTAAAAACCATTTTAACTGGGATAAGATTATATCTTATTATATTTTGCTTTGCACTTCTCTGATGGTCAGCGATGTTGAGTACAGTTTCATACACCTGTTTGCCATTAGTATGCCTTCTTTTGAGAAATACCTATTCAAATTTTTTGCCCATTTTTTAATTGGGTTATTAGATTTTTTTTCCTATTGAGTTGTTTGAGCTCCCTATATATTTTGGTTATTAATCCCTTGTCAGATGGATAGTTTGCAAATATTTTCTTCCATTCTTTGGGTTGTCGCTTTACTTTGTTGATTGTTTACTTTGTTTTGCAGAAGGTTTTCAACCTGATGTGATCCCATTTGTCCATTTTTGCCTTGGTTGCCTTTGCTGTGGGGCATTACTCAATACAGCATTACCCAGTCCAATGTCCTGGATAGTTTCCCAGCGTTTTCTTTTAGTAGTTTCATAGTTTCAGGCCTTAGATTTAATTATTTAATCCACTTTGATTTGATTTTTGTATATGATGAGAGATGGGGTCTAATTTCATTCTTTTGCATATGGATATCCAGTTTTCCCAGCACCATTTATTGAACACCCTGTCCTTTCCATAGTGTATGTTCTTTGCACCTTTGTCACAAATGAGTCCACTGTAGATGTATGGATTTACTTCTGGGTTCTCTATTATGTTCCATTGGTCTTTGTGTCTGTCTTTATGCCAGCACCATGCTGTTTTGGTTACAACAGCTCTATTGTATAATTTGAAGTCAGATAATGTGATTCCTCCAGTTTTGTTCTTTTTACTCATGATAGCTTTGGCTCGTCTGGGTCTTTTGTGGTACTGTGTAAATTTTAGGATTTTATTTTTTTCTATTTCTGTGAAGAGTGTCGTAAGTATTTTAATAGAGATTGCATTGAACCTATAGATCGCTTTGGGTGGTATGGACATTTTAACAATATTGGTGCTTCCAATCCATGACTATCTCTTCAATTTTTTTGTGTCCTCTTCAATTTCTTCCATCAGCACTTTATAGTATTCATTGTAGAGATCTTTCACTTCTTTGGTTAAGTTTAGTCCTAGGTATTTAGTTTTATTCAAAGCCATTATAAATGGGATTATTTTCTTGATTTCTTTCAGAGTGTTTGCTGTTGGCATATAGAAATGCTACTGATTTTTGTATGTTGATTTTGTATCCTGCAACTTTACTGAATCTGTTTATCAGTTCTAATAGTTTTTTGGTGCAGTTTTCAGATTTTTGCAAATATGAGATCATATTATCTGCAATTAAGGATTTGGTGTCTTCCTTTCCAGTTTGGATGCCCCTTATTTCTTTCTCTTGTCTGATTATTCTGGCTAGGACTTCCCAGTGGTCAGATTTTAGATAGTGTTGTAAGGTATAGGTAACAGGATTTGATGATGGATCAGATGTGAGATGTGGGAGGAAGAAAGGAGTCAGGAGTGACTTTCAAGTTTTTGGCATGAACAATTGAAGGGATGAAGTAGTTGCCTTTTCTTGAGGGAGGGAAGACCAGGAGGAGCAAAGTTGTGTGGTTTTTGTTTTGCTTTGACACATTAGGTTTAAGATGCTTATTAAACATCCAAGTGGATGTGTTGATTATTTATTTGAATGGGAATTTGGAACTCAGGTCCATATGAATTTGGGAGATCCTTAGTATATGGATGGTATTTAAAGTTTCAAACCTAGATGACATTGCCAAGGGGATGTTGAAGGTAAGATAGAGAAGAGATGAAGTCTGAGGGCTGAGTCATGAGGCACTTCAGCATTTAGAGGTTGTGAAGATAAAGAAGAAAAGGATACAAGGGAGTAATTTATAAAGTAGGAGGAGAACTAAGAGAGTGGTGTCTTGGATGGAAGCCAAGGGAAGTAAAGTGTAGGGAACAGTCAACTGTGTCACCTGTTGCTGAGAAGTCAACTAAGAGGAGGACTGAGAATTGTTCACAGCATTAAATACCATGGAAATCCTAGGGACCTTGACAAGAGCCGTTTTAATGGTGCATTGGGATGAGAGGCTGATTGGGCTGGATTTAAGAGAGAATGGAAAGAGAGGAAATAAAAACCCAAAGTGTAAACTCAGTTGTGCTCTAAAATGAGAGCAGAGAATTGGGCTAGTAGCTGTAGCAAAGCTAGAGGTCAAGGAAGGTTTTTAATGTTTTTTCCCTTTTTATTTTTATAGATGGGTGCTATTACAACATGTGGGAATGCTGATAGAAGTGATCTAGTAGAATGGGGAAAATTGATGATACAGGAGAGGAGAGAGAGAAGAGGGGATGATTACTGAGTGACATCCCAAGTAGGCAAAAGGAGGTGGGATCTAGTAGAGTTTGAGTTCAGGTATTTGCATTAGATAGGAATGGGGACAGTTCATCTATAACAACAGGAAGGAAGAATATATGGTTAATGATGCAGCAAGGTTGGCAATTTGCATGAAGTAGGAAGCAGGGTGACCTGTTGAATGTGAGGAGGTAGTAGTATAGATGTTTGAAGAGACAAGAGAAGTGTGAGAAAATCATTAGGAGAGTTGAGGAAGTGAATGAACATTTAACTTTTTCATTGAGGCTCCTACTTGCATTTTAGGTGGGACAGATCTTGAATATTGCAGGATATTTCACATTCCAGGGTACCAAATGGCAGGGTTACCTACCTGGTCATTCTTACAGCCAAAAAAACTTGACTTCACGTTTTCAGATCCCTTTAGAACTATTGATTATTGGGCCTTTTGAGGCTAACAGTTATGAAAAAGACTAATTAGCATGATTATGTGATACTTTTTTTTCTTAGTTATATTTAATGGCACTTGGTTAATGGTGTGGTATGGCCAAGAGGGTTGGATTTAACAGAGTTAGAGTTTTGCCAGGAGCAATTGCTGGTGTGAATGATAAATGATGGATCACGTAATTTCGGTTGGATAAGTACAGAAATGAGGGCATGAAAAGGATGAGGGACTGAGAAAGGTGGTAGCATTAGCGATTATAGGTCCTGGTGGGGCGTGTTTGTCTACAATAGGAAAGAAGATGAGAACATTGGAGGAAAGGAATACAAGGACTGGAGAAGCCAGAATTTTAGAAGGGTCATCTCTGCAGTTATTAAAATTCTAATATTTATGCCGGAAGTAAAGCTGAGTGTGTGTCACTGAGCTAAGTACAGTACTAAAGTCCTGAAGGAATGGAAGAGGGTTTGGGGGATTAATCCGACATGGATAAGTCAAATAAGTAATGAAATCTGTTGCTGGAGGATGAGTCAGAAATTCCCTGTTAGTCACTGTGGTGATGACTGCCGTGGAAATAATGGGAAGAGATGGTGACCTTTTGGATGGAACTTCCTTAGATTCTGTGGTTATGGCACTCTAAGGAAGGATAAATTTAGGGTTGAATTCAAATTCTATTGAGCCTCTGCTGAGTGCAGGGTGATGTACTAGGTGCTGTGGAGATAATAGTAAATCTTATCATTAAAACTGAGTAACAGAAATATAAAGGAAGCTGAAAAAGTACTGGATGGCTCCAAGGAGGAAGGAATTATATAAACTAAAGTATTAGGTAAGGCTTCATGGAGGGGTAGATTTGAGATGGGCATTTGATGAATAGAACAATGACAAATCAGGATGGTGTAGTGGCTGCAGTCCAGGTAAGGGAGTCGTTTAACTTCAAGATTAGCAGTAGCACACTGCAAGGTGTTCTGGAGTAGAGTCATTATTCCCGTGTTGACTGGAGCTATGGTGGTGAGAGAAATGACAAGAATTACGTTAGGACCACTGAATATTTGAGTTTAGTGCCAGTTGCTTAGGTAATTAGTGGTTCAAAGGTTTTGAAGAGGAGTCTGATGTTCTCAAGGTAAAATTTTCCTCAGTGATGGGCTGAAAATGGTAATAGTATAGTGTAGGAGAGGATAAATCCCCGTAAATGGTAAAACATAGTAAAACAACTTTACATAGTAGTATACAAGACTTCCAAATATGTAAGTATCCTTGAATTACTACATATCTATGGTAGTAAAACAAGGATTAAAACAAGATTCCTGTTCCTATGCAGTATCCCCCCTTCCCTTTTTAAAAATTGAGACAGGGGTCTCTGTATATTGGCTAGGCTGGGTTTGAACTTCTGAGCTCAAATGATCCTCCCACCTCAGCCTCCCGAGTAGCTGGGACTATAGGCCTGTGTCACTCCACCCAGCCCTTTGTTTATGTTTTAATTTAGACATCTTGCCTCCTTTGTAATTTTTCTTCAGTTGACTTTCCAAACAGCAGTCTCGTTTTCCTCCCATCTCTCAGGTTACTCCTTCTCTGAGTATAGTTGTGCTTCTCCTTTTGCTTTTTATGTATTCATTGGTACACCCACTCCCTTGGCCATTTTGTGCCTTCACATACTAAACTACTGAAAACTACCAAATGTATATCCTAATCCAGACCTCTCTGCTGAACACTAGGTCCATCCAGGAAATTCTTGGATGTCTAATAAATACCTCAAATTCAATGTCAACATGTCCAAAGCTGAATTTCTGACCTATTCCCAAAATCGCCTCTCTCTGGTGCCTTCCTTAACTCAATTGCTCAGGCCAGTAACCTTGAAGTCAATCCTGATGCCTCCAGTTCCTTCACGTCTCACATCCAATCTATTGGAAATGCTGTGGCTTTTACCTTCAAAATATATCCAGATCACTAAACCTCCTTAAGTGGCCTCCTTCCTTCCACTCTTATACAGTGTTTTCAACATAGTAACCATAGTGATCTTTTAAAGATATAACTTAGATGTTGTCATTCTGTGCTGAAAACCCTTTAAGGGCTCCCCATCTCAGAGTAAAAGCTACAGTCTTCAAAGTGACCAGAAGGACCCTAAATTAGGACTTGACAAACTGACCCATGACCAAATTTGGCCCATTGCCTGTTTTTGTATGACCAGTGAGCTAGGAATGGTTTTTATACTTAAGTGGTTAAAAAATATCAAAAATCGATCTTTTTTGATGTGAAAATTACATGTAATTCAAATGTCAGTGTCCATAGTTAAGTTTTATTGGAACAGAGCCACACCCATTTGTTCACATATTGTGTATGGCTACATTTGCACCACAAAGGCAGAGTTGAGTAGTAGAGACCTTATGGCATGAAAAGCCTGATGTGTTTACTATCTGGCACTTTAAAGAAAAAGTTTGCCAGCCTCTGCCATATATGGTCTGGTCCCATCACCCCCACCTTTCTGACCTCTCTGCCCTCGTCTTCCAACCCACCCCACTGCAGGCACTTTGGACTCATTATTCTTCTTCCACTTAATGCAGGCACACCCTTCCTTGGGACCACTGCTTTAACTCTTTCCCCTCCAGAAGTCCTCAATTCATAGATTATCTGCATGGCTAACTGTTCACCCCATCAAGTCTTTGCTTAGGTGCCACCTTTGCAGTGAACCCTTAACTATCTGTTTAAAATTGCACTCCCCCTCCATGTATTAGCTGTGTGTGCTTACTCCGTTGCCTTCTCTACTTCCTTGCTTTTCCAAGCATTTCACACCTTCTAACATACTGCTTAATTTTCTTGTTTTTTGATTATTTCCCTCTTCTGGACTTAAACCACAAGGGCAAAGATTTTTGTCTGTTTTGTTCACTGTTGATAGCCAAAGTGCCTAGGACAGTGCCGGGGATGTTACAGGTGTTCAGTAAATACTTGTTGAAATACATTGAATTTTTGGTTCTTTCATCAAGTGAGTCATCTGTCTGGCTGAATGTTGTTTTGTCACATAAGGTGCCAGTGATTGGGAAGGACTAATAACTGTTTATTTTAGTGAAGAGATGTGTTTTTCTGTTATCTACTCCTTTGATTGGTTATTCAATAAGAGCTTTTCCATTTTGCTCGCTGACAGTCAATATTCAGGAATCTCATTCGGGTTCGACTTAGCTGGCTCATTCAGTATATTTTAGGTTTGGATTATAGCCATCACATCATCTTTGTACATACCGTTAGTTGAGAAAAGACCTTTTGGCCTCTGCCCATTATTGCAAGCCTTCAAGTGATATGGTAGAATAGAGCTTTTCCACCATTGTAGGTGTTTTTGGGTAAGGAGGAATAGCTGGAGTTTGGAACTGGGTGAGGATTTTATATTAGCTGTTGATTAGTAATTGATAGGTTTAACCTTCTTGCATGTGCCTTTTTCTTTTTTTAACATAAAAAGGAAACTTCCAGAAGAAAATATGGAAACTCAATGTTCTTTTCACATTAGTATTGCATAGAAATACTGCCACCATGTAGAGAAAGTTGAATTTATTTGAAGGGATTTGGGGAGAGTATTGGATTTATTATGTATTTGCTCTTTTTTTTTTTTTTTTGAGATGGAGTCTCACTCTGTTGCCCAGGGTAGAGTGCAGTGGCACGATCTTGGCTCACTGCAACCTCTGCCTCCTGGGTTCAAGTGATTCTCCTGCCTCAGTCTCCCGAGTGGCTGGGATTACAGGTATGTGCCACCACATTTGGTTAATTTTTGTATTTTTAGTAGAGACAAGGTTTCACCATATTGAGCAGGCTGGCCTTGAACTCTTGACCTCAAGTCAACCCACCTCGGCCTCCCAAAGTGCTGGGATTACAGGTGTGAGCCACCGCGCCTGGCCCCTTAGTGTCTTCTGAGTTGATTCATCTTTGTATTCGCCATACTACCAGGCGTATACATACAAATTAATAGGCAATTAGTAAGTATGTATTTACTTGTAAATTTCACATAATTTATCTTAAAGTGATCTTCTTGGAGAGCCAGTGAGGTGTCTTTTTCTAATTTTTTCTTGCCCATATTTAATATAGTAGATGTGTGGTGGTTCTTTCATAATGAAATAAAGCCTGTTTTTTTTTACATAGCTTGTTTTAGAGAGGTGGCTTGTATTAGTATTAGCAAAATTGAAGGTTTCCTATTCAGTTACTGTTTTGAGAGTAAATTTACTGGATTCCATAACAAACTGTTTACAAAACATTACTTGGGATTTTTAAAGAAGGTATTTTTATATTCTCTCTCCATTGTATTTTAGGAAAACAAAATCCCTAAATATTTAAGTTTCATAGTTTGAATATAGATAGCATAGTTGTTTGTTTTCAGATTTTTTTGAGATGGAGTTGCGCTCTGTCACCCAGGCTGGACTGCATTGGTGCAATCTCAGCTCACTGCAAGCTTCACCTCCTGGGTTCACGCCATTCTCCTGCCTCAGCCTCTCAAGTAGCTGGGACTACAGGTGCCCACCACCATGCCTGGCTAATTTTTTGTATTTTTTAGTAGAGACGGGGTTTCACCATGTTAGCCAGGATGGCCTCGATCTCCTGACCTTGTGGTCCGCCCACCTCGACCTCCCAGAGTGCTGGGATTAACAGGCATGAGCCACCGCACCTGGCCTAGTTTTGAGATTTACCCAAAAACTTGGAAAACTTATGTCTACACAGAAACCTGCACATGAATGTTTTTGGGAATTTATTCATAAAAGCCAAAATTTGGAATCAGTCAAGATGTCCTTCAGTAGGTGAATGGATAAATTGTGGTATATCCATACAACAGAATATTATTCAGCAATGAAAAGAAATGAGCTATCTATGAAAAGATGGAGAAACCTGAAATGCATATTGCCAAGTGAAAGAAGCTAGTCTCAAAAGACTACATATGATATATAATTCCAACTATATGACATTCTTGAAAAGGCAGAATTATAGACTGTGGTAAAAATTAGTGGTTACCAAGGGCTTGGGGGTGGGGAAGGTGGGTCAAATAGGTGGAACACAGGGGATTTTCAGGGGTATTAAACTGAAACTGTTTTGTATGATACTGTAATGGTGAATGCATGTCATTTGTAAAACATCCATAGAATGTACAATGCAAAGAGTGAACCCTAATGTAAACGATGAACTTTAGTCAATAATAATGTATCAACATTGGTTTATCAATGGTAACAATGTTACCACATTAAGGTAATATGCTCAGAACAGGAGAAACTATATGTGGTGGGTAGCGGGGAGAAGAGGTATATGGGAGTTCTTTCCACTTTCCACTCAACTTTTCTATAAACCTAAAGCTGCTCTAAAGAATAATCTCCATTAATTGAAAAAATGTGCTCAATTAAAAAGCGACACACATTCCTTTATATGTAATGCCACCTTCTGTGTAAGCTGTTCTTACTAAGGAGAACATAGTTAATATTTTTCTAGGCTCAGTTTTTCAGAGAAATGTACATATATCTGATGTATAAACAAAATGTTTTTGTTTGACAGGAAATTTGAGATGTGTTTTTTCCCCCTGAAACCATTTATTGAGTGTATACTATTTGTAAGCTATTATTAGGTTTTTTGTATAACCTGTCCATTTAGTTTGGAGTAGATACTAGTCACCCCATTTCATGGGTGAGAAAACTCTGACTCAGATAAGGGAAGTGGTAAAGCTAATACTTGACTCCAAAACCTCTGTGCTCTATGGCCACATAGACTTTTTTTTTTTTTTTTTTGTGGAAATAGCTGAAGTTTGTCCTCTATAGGAAATGTAAGTCCTTTAGAGCCAAAACAATATTACAGAGGATTGTCTAGATATGAATCTTGGCTCTACTGTTTATAGTCTTATTTAGGTTGTGTTATCTGTTTATGCTTCAGTGTCCTTATGTGTTAATTGGAGACAGTAATTGAGATTGTTGGGAGACTTGAGTTAATATATGAAAAGTCTTAGAACAGTGCCAAGTAGAAGTGTCTGAGCTACATACATGTTATCTCCTAATTAATAGTGGAATTATTTCTCATTTTGTTGAGAAAGGAAACAGACACCCAAGGAAATTAAGTGACTCTTTGAGTCGCATAGCTTCTAAGGGCACATAGCTATTAACTAGCAAAGTTAGTTTTTTAAAAAATTTTAAGACCAGAATTTTATCCCCTAAGTTGACTTTTTTTTTTTTTTAAAAAAGAAAAACTCTTAAAAGCGATTGTAGTTTCTCCATGTCAGTTTAGAGTAAACCAGATATATTAAAAATTTGGCCTTTTTCTCAATCAGATTGATAAGTAGTGGGGAAAAAGCATTGGTCTATAATTCAGATTCCAGACCATGTCTTGTCCCTGGTTTGCTGATTCTGTTTCATTTGTAAAATGAAGGTAGAGTTGGTCAGATGATTTTTAAGTTTGTTTTAAAGCACCAGTAGAACATACCGTGAAATTACAGTGAATAGAGATACAGTTTTTTTTTTTTTTTTCCCTGAGTTATTGCACTATGCTGTCACACTCTGAAGTTCCCAGAGGTTCTTGATGTTAGGGTAGTTACCCTCCATGCTAAATGACTGTGGAGTGCTGTACTTTTTTTTATTGGTGATCCATGATTTTTCCACTGCATCTGACGCTGTTTCACATAGTATTGTTCTTCCTTTTCTGCCTTCAATCTATTCAATTATTTTGAGACCAGGGTCTTGCTCTGTCGCTCAGGCTGGAGTGCAGTGGCGTGTTCATGGCTCACTGTGGCCTCACCCTACTGGGCTCAAGTGATCCTTCCACCTCAGCTTCCTGAGCACCTGGGACTACAGGCATGTGCCACTATGCCCACCTAATTTGTTAATTTTTTTTGTAGAGTTGGGGTCTCACTGTGTTGCCCAGGCTGCTCTTGAACTCCTAGGTTCAAGTGATCCTCCTGGCCTCAGCCTCCCAAAGTGCTGGGATTACAAGCATGAGCCCCCATGCCTGGCTGGCTCCACTTTTTTTTTTTGAGACGGAGTCTTGCTCTGTCACCCAGGCTGGAGTGTAGTGGCGTGATCTTGGTTGACTGCAAGCTCCGCCTCCCAGGTTCACGCCATTCTCCTGCCTCAGCCTCCTGAGTAGCTGGGACTGCAGGGGCCCGCCACCACGCCTGGCTAATTTTTTTGTATTTTTAGTTTTTGTATTGTTAGTTTCACTCTATTAGCCAGGATGGTCTAGAACTGGCTTCACTTATACAAAGAAAGCTTGTGTACTTTGTTTCAGTTATTGACTGAACACATAGCAGTCCTTTTTGGCTGCTGGATTCACAGCTAAATAGTGAATAGCCGAATCCCTTAGAATGGAGTAGGGTTGGGAATGGGAGATGCTGAAGACTTTAGTTATATAGTAAGGTCTTTATATGAAAGGTATAATTTTAGTATTATATTTAGTATTATGTTATTTAGATAGAGCATTTTTGAGCTATCTCTTGTGGGATCATATTTTAATCCCTGTTTTTGTCCAAAAGGATCCCATGAATTGCAGCACTTGTGCATTCCTTTTTTTTTTTTTTTTGAGACGGAGTCTCGCTCTGTCACCCAGGCTGGAGTGCAGTGGCCAGATCTCAGCTCACTGCAAGCTCCGCCTCCCGGGTTCACGCCATTCTCCTGCCTCAGCCTCCCGAGTAGCTGGGACTACAGGTGCCCACCACCTCGCCCGGCTAGTGTTTTGTATTTTTCAGTAGAGACGGGGTTTCACCGTGTTAGCCAGGATGGTCTCGATCTCCTGACCTCGTGATCCGCCCGTCTCGGCCTCCCAAAGTGCTGGGATTACAGGCTTGAGCCACCGCGCCTGGCCTGTGCATTCCTTCTTTAATGTGGTGTGAGTAATAATAAAGTCAGTCCCATTTATTAGAACCTGTTCTGTTAAATAGTATCATTATTTTTTTTAAAGAGATAGGGTCTCGCTTTGTTGCCCAGTCTGATCTCGAACTTCTGGTTTCAAGCAATCCTCCCATCTTGGCCTCCCAAAACACTGGGATTACAGGCATGAGTCACCTCACTTGGCCTAACTGATAATATTAAGAAACTGTTACTGACAATAGGGTGTTTCCTTATTAAAGGACAGTTAGTTTAAAGGAAAGATATTTAAATGAAGAGAAAGTTATTTTCTTTGTGAATTTATATGATATATGGTATGTAAATTATGTCATCTTATAGCCACATAGTTAAAGCGTGTGCTATATTTCGATGTTAGCTCTGCTCTTTTTTTTTTTTATAGATTTTTTTCTCCTATTCTTGTAGCTGAGTTTATAATAAGGTATTTCATCCATGCTCAGAAAAGTTTACTTTTAGTCTGTCTGGAATAAAATCTCATAAAAGTGGAACAAAATAGATAACAATGATTAGGCCTCTGGATAGAAATAATGCGGTGGCATTCTGGTGAGAGACATCCAGGGGTAATGAAGTCAGGATCTAGTGAATATTCAGGAGTCTGGCATAGCAGTGCATACAGGCCCAGGGATAAATAGGGTCTTTTGGGAGTTAGGGAGTAGAGCCAAAAAAGCATGCTGAATTTTAGACTGAAAAAAAATTAAAGAACATTGTGCCAACATGTACTCTTTAACGGCAGTATCCACTGTAAAAGCATCATGGAATAATCATTGGTGGTGGTGTATTTTCAGGTGTCTTTACTGAATTTTCAGATGGATCTGAGCAATGCCAATTTCTAATTGAAAGTCTGATGGTTAATTGCAACATTGTTGCAATTAACTATATGGAGAAACTCCATATAGTTTCTCCTGTGAAGTCAGTAGTAGTGTTACTCTTTCAGGTGGTGCTTCTTGACTGAATTTCTTTGCAGATGTATTTATCTCATTGAGTACAAGTCAGCCATCTGCCACACTGTAGCTATAGGAGGCTGGCTTTTCTGGCCATATCACCTAGGGTCCTGGGCCCAGACCTTCAAATATGTGTTAGCTTTTTGTTCAAACTGAGGGAATTTTCCTCTATTGAGTTTCTTTCTTTTTTATCAGGAACATGTTTATGGGCTGCACACTCAGATTGGAAGCTAATAGTAAATAAGCATTTTTGAAGTTGTTTTCCTCTTCTCTTGCAGGTGTGTTCGAGAGAACAAGCCTTCAAACATATTTGCTATATTGACACTGAGCTGTCAGGGGACTCAGGCTTATGAGGAGGTATTGTTACACAAAACAGTGTCTAGTGAAGACGACAAGAAAGAGGGGAAAAGATCGGAAAAAGAAGCTAAAATACTATAGAAAACCATGGTAGGTTATGGTGGATATTTTCATAATTTAGTTGCAAAAGACTCTAGTAATTTAAAATTGGAAATGTTAACAGTGAGGGCAAATGAAAAACAATGGTGTTAATTTTTGGCTTTAGTGTATCATATAAAGATGGCACTCTACTATTCAAAGCGAATGAATTCAGATTTATTACAAGCCCTGTAAACCACAAGGTAGGGCCCCGTGAGCCTGTAGACCATGAATTATTAAAGGAGGAAATGCTCATAAATAATATTTTCTAATAAAACTGGCATTAGCAAACTGATACAAATAGCTAAGTTTTTAAGTTCAGTTTTTTTCTCGTGGAAATTAAAAATTCTGAACCAGTCCTTTAATTAGTGATATGAATGATGTAGAAGTTTGTAATACGTGTGAATGTTTAACTGAAAAAGCCACCTCTTTCACATACTTTTAAAATAAATAGGGTCAAGTGCTGAGTATAGTAGGTGCACTGAATTGAGAATCAAAGAAACCTTGCTTTTTGTAAAGAGTTCAGACCTAAATTGAATTTGTGATGTTAGATGAGGTCATAATCTCTGGTGCCTAGGCTTTTAATTGGTAAAATGTGCTGATTTTTTTTCCCCTTAGTAATACTAAGTAATACTAAAAAAAAACTCATAATATGAGTTCTGGAGGGTGTTATGTGAATTTTTTTCTCCCAAGTATAAGTTAGAAAAGGTTTCTTTTTTTCTTTTTTTTTCTTTTTTAAGACGGAGTCTCACCCTGTCACCCAGGCTACAGTGCAATGGCGTGATCTCGGCTCACTGCAACCTCCATCTCCCAAATTCAAGCGATTATCCCTGCCTTAGACTCCTGAGTAGCTGGGATTACAGGTGCCTGCCACCATGCCCAGCTAATTTTTTGTATTTTTACAAAAGTAGAGACGGGGTTTCGCCATGTTGACCAGGTTGGTCTCGATCTGACCCCAGGTGATCCACCTGCCTCAGCCTCCCAAAGTGCTGGGATTACTACAGGCATCAGCCACCGTGCCCGGCCAAGATTTTAAAAACACATTACAAATGAGAGAAAAAGCAGAAAATATTAATCACCAGTATGTTTGGAATATGTTGTTTAGCTGGTCTGTTGGTGATTATGTTTTTTGATTTTTTTTTTTTTTTTTGAGACAAGGTCTTGCTCTGTTGTGCAGGCTGGAGTGCAGTGACATGATCATAGCTCACTGCAAACTCCAACTCCTTGGGCTCAAAGTATCTTCTTTCTTTAAGCCTCCCAAGTAGCTAGGCCTTATAGGTGCATGCCACCACATCTGGCAAATGTTTAAATTTTTTGTAGAGACAGGGTTTTGCTTTGTTGCCCACGCTGGTCTGGAACGCCTTGGCTCAAGGAGTCCTGCTGCTGCCTTAGCCTTCCAAAGTGCTGGGATTATAGGCATGAGGCACCATGCCCAGCCTGGTGGTGTTTTTTTTAAATGTTACTTGCTTTTAAAAATATTTGTGCCGAGGATTATAACTTAATCAGCTGACTCCTTGGAGAAGAAATTCTGGTATTTTAGATCTAGATGGTGGGAACAAATGTTAACTTGGGATTTTCCCTGTCATTTAGTTATGTGGTGAAATGTGAAAAAACCACACTGATTCTTTTGTAGCTTATCATGTGAATTATTTACCTATCATTCCGCTCATTTCTTATTGTCTTGATGTTCTTAACAACTAAAAGAAATGCTTTATTATTTGTCAGAGTGGATGAAGATGTCTTCCTTAGTTTATTCTTTTTAAATTCAGCTTAGATTTTCTGTTGTATAAATTTTGTGTTTTTATATAATTTAATTGATGAGTATTTTCTGGTTTCTCTTATTACTTGCCTTTTAGATCTCAGATTGCAATGAGAATTTTCTCTTTCTGCATAGTTCTGATAAAATTTTTTGTCTTTTTTTTTTTTTAAGAAAGGGAGTCTCGCTCTGTTGCCCAGGCTGGAGTGCAATGGCACGATCTCGGTTCACTGCATTCTCTGCCTCCCAGGTTCAAGTGATTGTCCTGCCTCAGCTTCCTGAGTAGCTAGGATTCCATGTGTGCGCTACCACACCTGGCTGATTTTTGTTTTTTTTTAGTAGAGATGGGGTTTCACCATGTTGGCCAACTCCTTGACCTCTGATGATCCATCCTCCTCGGCCTCCCAAAGTGTTGGGATTACAGGTGTGAGCCACTGTGCCCAGTCTGATTTATTTTTTTTAATACTCAAAGAATGTCTGTTGTTTAGCGCTTATTTGAGTAAGTAAGATTTCTCTGCATTTCTTCAGTTTTTCCTGTCACCGTTTTTTTTTTTTTTTTTTTTTTGAGATGAAGTTTTGCTCTTGTTGCACAGGCTGGAGTACAATGGCGTGATCTCAGCTCACGGCAACTTCTGCCTCCTGGGTTCAAGCGATTCTCCTGCCTCACCCTCCCAAGTAGCTGGCATTACAGGCATGCACCACCATGCCTGGCTAAATTTATATTTTTACTAGAGACAAAGTTTCTTTGTGTTGGTCAGACTGGTCTCAAATTCCTGACCTCAGGTGATCTGTCTGCCTTGCCCTCCCAAAGTGCTGGGATTACAGGCGTGGGCCACCATGCCCGGCCTGTCTACTGTTGTATCATAATGCTTATCCTGTCACATCCAGTAGAATATTAGATGTCACATTTTTAGATTTAACACTGGCAGTGTTATTTGTGTGATAAATGACAAATGTTTATGTAATGTAGCAGTATGCAGTTTTGCTCAGGTGTGGCCAGAGTGCAGGACCAGGTAATTTAGTAAGTACATAAGCCTAGCTAACAGCCTAGCATTTCCAACTCTTTTGTTCTCTAGTACTTATTTTGGGATATATGAATATGTCTCACTAAGTGTTTAAAAAATTTGTGTCTTTGTGGCAAACTGCACCAGTTGGAAAACTGGTTGTGGACATTGAGCAGGAAAAACATCTGGACAGGTGATTTTTATTGAGAAAAAGAAAAGCTTTATAATCTGTTTTAGCTCTGTTTTTATATAATGATAGAGGTTTTCAAATGATTACCTTTTCAACCAAAGTTTTCTTTGCTTTATAGAGGACAGTGACACTATAGCGTTAATTTACTGTTATCCAAAAATAATGTGATTTTTAAACATAGATATTCAGACAAGAACAAAAGAGACAAGACTGTTCATAAAAATTGAGAATGTTTTAGTTTGCGATGGACTTCAAAACAAAATATTTACCATGTACTAACACATAATTTCATGTAAGTAAAGACAGTATAACCAGCTTTTAAATAGAATATTTTAGGCTTTATGGAAAACTCAATAAGTTATCCTTGTTCATTTTGCTGTGTATTGGTATAAGTGTCTTCATGATATTTGTAAATTTGGAAAAATTTAAAGGTTTTTGCATGTGTGACTCATGAGTGTATAGAATCTACTCTGTTAAATTTTCATGAAATTCATTCATTTTCTGGGTGCTGGTCTGTTCCACTGATTTGATATTTCATTTTAGTTAATGGTACCACCCATCCATCTTTGTAGAGTATTTCTTGATAGTCTCATTTATGTTTTTCCCCAAATGAGCTTTAAAATGATTTTTGTTGCAGTTTAAGTAAATCAATCCTGAGGAGATTTTGATTGAGAATATAATATATTTGAAAGTTAGCTTGTCATTTTGCAGTGTGTATTTTTCCCACTCTGCATTTGGAATGTGTCCCACTAATCTATTTAAAAAATTAAAGCCTTGCACCAAAGGTTTGAATGTCAAATAGTGAACATTATTTTAATGTTTTTTAAATAGTTTTCTTATAGTGTTCACAGATAACTTTTTATTTTGTATTATTCTATATTGTGAAATCCCACATTCTAAAATTTAAATAGAGATATGGGTCTTACTCTGTTGCCCAGGTCAGAGTTCAGTGACACAGTGGTAGCTCACTTAACCTTGAACTCCTGGGCTCTAGGGATCCTCTTGCCTCAGCCTCCTGAGTAGCTAGGACTATAGGTGCCTGCTACCATGTCCAGCTAACTTTTTTTATGTTTTGGAGAGATTGTATCTTGCTACATTACTAGCCAGGCTGGTCTCCAACTTCTGGCCTTCAAGCAATCCTCCCACTTCAGCCTCCCAAAGTGCTGGATTATAGGCATGAGCCACCATGCCCAGCCCTGAAATCTTAATTTTTTTAAGGTTAGAAGTCTTTGGCAGTTTGGAAAGGTTAGAAGTCTTTGGCAGTTTATGAGTCACTCACCATCCTGCATTTCTGGGACTCTCTTGAAGCTAAGAAGTGTCTAATTCTTATAGATGATGCATGATGTGGATGACATTTTTTGAAGTATTATTCAGAATATGTCAGTTCAGCTAAAAGATAACTTTATTCATTTATTTTAGAGACAAAGTTCACTCTGTTGCCCAGGCTGGAGTGCGGTGGCGTGATCTCGGCTCACTGCAACCTCTGCCTCCTCAGTAGCGGGACTATAGGTGCATGCCACGACACCCGGCTAATTTTGTATTTTTAGTAGAGACGGGGTTTTACCATGTCAGCCCGGCTGGTCTCAAACTTCTGACCTCAAGTGATCTGCCCACCTCAGTCTCCCAAAGTGCTGGGATTGCAGGCATGTGCCACCGTGCCTGGCCAAGATAACATTATTTATAAATAATGCCAAGAGTGACTGAGGTGAACCTTACCAAAACATGAGTGGAAGATCTCTTGTTTTCTGGTGAGGAGAAGAGTTCAATAGAATGCAGTTTTACTTCCCACTCTTGAGCAGTTTTTTCTTGTTTCAGTATTAACTCTCTTTCACAGTAGACAATCAGTGCTATGGATTGGCTAAAGATATAGTTGTATATTATCCTTTTCAGGTGATGTTTCTTTTGTTGAAGTAATTGTTTTCATTCTTCTTAACAGAGATCTATCCGATCTTTTGCTAATGATGATCGCCATGTTATGGTGAAACATTCAACAATCTATCCATCTCCGGAGGAACTTGAAGCTGTTCAGAATATGGTATCTACTGTTGAATGTGCTCTTAAACATGTCTCAGATTGGTTGGATGAAACAAATAAAGGCACAAAAACAGAGGGTGAGACAGAAGCAAAGAAAGATGAGGCCGGAGAAAACTATTCCAAGTGAGTGTGGACTGACCTCTGGGGCGCTGTGCTAGAGTGCACAGCAAAGCTCTAAGGTCTGCTGGATTGAGTGTGTGTTAATGCTGTTTTTTGGATTTTGTCTTATGCTTATATAAGACTATAACCAAGGAAGTAAATGTTACATGGAGATTTGCTGAGTTAAATTTGAAAGGAAAGCAAGAAAAGAATAAAGATTAGAGCCAGAGAAAGAAAATGGACCTGTTTAGGATCCCTTTTGAGAGAACACCAAGTCCTTTAAAATCATTATGTTTGAAAGTTATGATCTTTTTCCTGTGTTCATTCAGCCTCCTAAATTTCGAAATAAATAGTAGTGTTTTTGATCTCTGGGGAGATCATGAAGTATCATTTTTGTAAGGCATTTAAAAATCCTCGTGTAGAAGAAAGAGTGTAGGAAAATATATTTTAAAGGTATTTTTTACTGTATCTACCTCATTGATTCCCAGGAATTTAGCAGTGTCTCGCATATCTTAATTGCTGTTTGTATATTTGTGGATTGGATAAAGATCTAATGGGAGCCACACCCTTCAACAATTATAGTAGCATATTCTAAGTGCTGTGACAACAATAGATTAGTGAAACTGAAATGGTACCTGGAGTTAGATTATAACCTTTTTATGCCAGGCTAAGCTTAAAGTTGCTGTTTTGAGCAGTTGTCACTATGATTGGAATAAGTGTCTAACTTTGAAAGATGGAGCTCATTTGACTATACTGTATGAATAAATTTAAAAACATTGCTTTGGCTACAATTTGTAAATGAAAGAGGTTACAGAGTTTTTGCAGCTTTTAACTTTAAATCAATGTGGTAAATAATAGTAGGAAAGTATTGATAAATGGATTTTCTTCACTGAAAGATAGTATAACCTTTTTTATCTTCAGATGAAAGATAATCAGTGTGTCAATTTTATTGCTGAAGAGCATAATTTTTTTTTTTTTTTTAACTACAGGCAGTTTATACATTGTGTCTGGTCATAGTCTTGTCAGTTTGAAGGTTCTTGGAAATGTAGTGTAATTTTTCTCATATATGATGTCTGTACAAATGTTACTGTTAGAGTTCATGTTCATTAGTAGTAGTATCTAATTATTTAGTTCTATGTGTATCTCAGCTCTTGTGCAAGTTAAATAGTCATGCATTCCAGATTTAAATTGCACTTTGCTACATGTTTATGTCATGTTAAAAACTTTTTTTTATTGTGGTAAAATATATAACATAAGATTTGCTATTTTTACTAACTTTAAGTGTACATTTCAGTGAAGTTTAGGTCTTTTTAATTTTCTAATTTTGTTGCTTCTCAAGCCTGGCATATTTTGGAAAGCACTCCTATAGACTTGCTTAACTGGATGAGGTCTGTGATTTAAAGACTTTTACAGGATAATATGCTCCACGCTTTTATTTGAAGTTTTATTTTTATTTTTATTTTTTTAGAGATAGGGTGCTCTGTTGCTCAGGCTGGAGTGTAGTGGTGTGATCATAGCTTATTGTAGCCTTGAACTCCTGGGCTCAAGTGATCCTCCTGCATCAGCCTCTTGAATAGCTAGGACTGTAAGTGTGTGCTATCAAGCCTCGCTAATTTAAAAAACAATTTTTTTTTTGAGAGACAGCATCTTGCTACATTGCCCAATCTAGTCTCAAATTCCTGACCTGAAGCAATCCTCCTGCCTTGGCCTCACAAAGTGCTGGAATTACAGACATGAGCCACCATGCCATGCCTGGATTTTAAAATACACTTCTGTGTGTGGATGCTCTTGGTTGTCTATATACAGTCTTTCTGTTTTGTGGAACAGTCCCTGGTTGAGCCCTTGCCTGTGATCCTTCCCATGTGGTGGAACTCAAGGAGTGCAGAATGATTCTATTCTTATATCAGAGGCAGGCATGTCTTCCAAGGACAGAGTTGTATTCTGGTAATAAACATATATTGTGCGCCTGGTGAGTGTTAACCACTCTGAAGGACACAGAGATGGGTGGGGGGTAGCTTGTATTTATTAAGCAATTAAGCATTTTCCATTGCCAGGCACTGTTAGGCAGCTTTTACCTGTGCTCTCTTAATTTGACTTAATGCTTTACCTTTTTAAAAATGGATTCAAAAGTCAACTTATACAAGGTCCTACAATATATATTATTAGGAATATTATAATTTTGTTAATTTTAAGAAATTTACATATACTAAATTCAAATACATTGGGTTGCTTGCTTTACAGTAATTGCTATGTTCCGGTTTTTAAATTCAAATTCAACTGTTTGAATTAGGAATTTATTTTCTGCTCAATCATGCTGTCTTCTACCTGTGGGCTGACAAGACCAAGTATATCATAATTATGGTTTAGAATTTAATAACTGAGCTAATAATAGCTACTGTTTATTGAGTGCCAACTATTGTACTACAGTACTTTTCCTATTATCTTGCAACAAATCTACTAGTCTCTAATATTATTATCTTCCTTCCTCCACTCCTGTTTTACTTGTGAAACTTCCTGTGCTCCAAACTTGGCTATAAAAAAACGAGTGACTCAGAATCATTAACAAACTTTAACTGGCTTAAGGCTACTTAGTAAATACGTGTGGTTGAGCCAGGATTCATATTCAAGTTTCTCTGACTCCAGATCCAGGTTTCTTAGCATCTATGCTTCCATTTCCTGTGAATAACATGTGAAAGTACAGAGCAGGGAGAGACGATGATGTGCTGGTTCTGGGAGTCTGCAAAAGCTCTGTGAAGGAGGTAGCACTTGGAATAGGCTCAGAGGATGGATGAGTGGATAGGGTTTTGGCAGGTGGTGAAAGTGAAAGAAAAAAAATAAATCTCAGCACTGATCTAGGTATAAGAAAGTATAGGAATTGTTTGAGGAGTAACAACTGTTACTTACTGAGCTGTTAGTATCTATTGGGCTCTGGCCAAAGTTTATTACATATATTCTCACTACCACTCTGTGAGAAAGGTATTATTCCTGTTTTACAAATGAGGAAGCAGGTTTAAAAGAAGTCAAGTTATTTGAAATTTGTCCAGTGTCACACAGTAAGTAGCAGAGCCAGGATTTGAACCAGGAAGCGATGTCATTTTCTAAATTGCTTTCCAATATGGTAGGTGTCCAAATGTTTAGTGGGACACCAAGGAAATAGTAGGTAGAGTGTTATCCAATCTGTGCCTTTGGAAGATTATTCTGGTTGCTGTATACGGTACTTTGGAGATGACAGAGGTCAGTCAGAAAGGCCAGTGAGGAGGAGGTTATTGAGGTGGTCTACATGAGAGGTAATAAAAGCCTGAAGAAACTGGTTTGCAAGTTTGATGGTGATTATACAGGGAGAATTTATAAACCATTACAATATTAGATTTGGAAAAATGAGAGGACAAGGATACAGAGGAAGAAGAAATCAAAGATGACTGATTCTCTATTGTTAATATCAGACAATTGCTTACACTTGGGTCACCTGCTTTAAAATGCTTTTTATGTCTATATTTATACCACCTTTATCGTTTTTCATTGATTTAATGTTTATTGAATCTCTATAAGTATGCCAGGCACTGAACCCATGGCTGGATTATTTATAACTTCCTTTCTAGTTTCCACTGCCACAATTTGTTTCTCTCCTTTCTCCCTTTCCATTTTATTCTCAACTCTACTGATTCTTACCCAACTCTGCTGATTCTTTGCTTATAGTTAGAATGACTGTTTTCCATCTAGGCAGATCAAGATTCTGCTGAAGTCAGACTTTCAGTTTGCCTTGCTTGACATCTCTAATTTTGACCTCTCCCTTTTCTGAACTTGGGAAGCAATCATGTAATGTAAAGGACCTGAATGTTGTGGTCAAAACAACTTAGGTTTGAATTTAGGCTTTGCCATTTTACTTTCGTGGTGAACTTGAACAATTAACTTTTCTGAGGCTCACATTTCTTGTCTTCCAAATGGAGGCTTGTAGTAAGATTTAAGTGAGAATATGTGATACCTGTTTGTGCTCAGATGTTACTTTCTTTTCCCCTTTTAAGCAGGGCACTTACACTGTTACTGCTTTTGTTGCTTAACTACAGAGTAAGCCTCAGGAGCAAGAGAGACTGTAACTCCTGTAATATGTTTGCCATACTCAAACACTTGCTTATTTGTTGAAAGACGGTTAAGCTTAGTTAATATTTTCACTTGTGATTAAGGGAAATGAACCAATAAGAAACTTTTAGAATTAAAATCAAGGATAGATGAGCACTCTTCTTATGCACCATTCATGAGTTGATGTTCTTTGAGTGTTTGCTCTTTTAGCTACTCCTGGGTTTGGAATACATATGCTGGCAGTTTAATCTTTCCTTCCTTAGCTCTATACTTTTATCACATTTTTCTCCTTTCCCCATAAGCTGATATAGAATGGGAGGCACTTTAGAATGATATAGTTGGGAGGAACTTTAGCTCATCTAGCCAATAGTCATTTTACTGTTGTGGATACTGAGTCAGCAGGCACCAGGAGTAGAATCCAGGTCTTTTCGATTTCTGTGCTGATGTTCTTTCCCAATATACCATGGTATTCATGTTCCTCACAAATTCCCTAATTACTCCTAAAACAGAAGGAAGTTTATTTTATTTTTATTTTTTGAGACAGGATCTCATTCTGTCACCCAGGCTGGAGTGCAGTGGTGCAAACATGGTTCAGTGCAGCCTCAAACTCCTGGGCTCAATCGTCTCTTCTTAGCTTCCTGAGTAGCTGGCACTACAGGTGCATGCCACTATGCCTGGCTAATTTTTTAAAATTTTTTTGTGGTGACAGGGTCTTTCTCTGTTGGCCCAGGTTCGTCTTGAACTACTGGGCTCAAGTGATCCTCCTGTGTTGACCTCCCAAAGTGTTGGGATTACAGGCATGAGCCACTGCACCTGGCCAGAAGGAAATTTAAAAAGAACAATTTGAAAAAATATTTAAGAGGATGCAGTATTTTTTAGTTTTCTTAAGCAATGTGAATGTAGTAAAGAATTACAAGATCTGTAGTATGAAATATGTTCCCCATTGAATCCTTGAGGAAAGATAGATACTTTATAAGCCTCAAATCTGAGACTTAATTTTGTGGATACCTGGATGTCTGGATTTACATACTCCCTTATCAGTTCATAAGGATATTCAGGAAGCCAAGTGATGATTAAGTTATAGTTTGGGAAATAGGTTGTGAAAGTAATCATGCAGACTTTTATTTTTAGGGATCAAGGTGGTCGGACATTGTGTGGTGTAATGAGGATTGGCCTGGTTGCAAAAGGCTTGCTGATTAAAGATGATATGGACTTGGAGCTGGTTTTAATGTGCAAAGACAAACCCACAGAGACCCTGTTAAATACAGTCAAAGATAATCTTCCTATTCAGATTCAGGTGAGTACAGTTTAACTGCACCTCTAGGCGAATTTGTAAAAAGGTGAAAATAGGTAGTGACTTTGAAAAAATTATTAACCAGAATTGATAATAGCAAGGATAGACACAGACAAAATAAGTACTGCTACTCTGGGTCAATGACTAGTTCATCACAGTTAAAGCAAACTTCTGGTGATTTGTACTCAGGATATATTTACTAAATTAAGATGGCCGTTAAGGAACTGTCTTAAACTTTTCCGTTGTGTCTTGCTGAGAATCTTCATTTTTTCCACACTAGATCTCACCATTATAAAGTTCTTGGAAGGGTTGGTATAATGCAGAAAATAATTGGAAGATTGAAAACAACCTAGACTAGATACTTTCTAGAGACTAAGAGACTTTCTTACCAATGAGAGACTTTCATAGAAAGTAATTTTTAAAACTGAAGACTCAGTTTTTTGTCACCTGTTAATGGGAAATTAACAGTTTTTGTTCTGTTAACGGGAAATCACTGTTCATTTCTTGTCTCCAAACCTTTTTTACACTGGGATGCATTTAGAAAAATTTGATGTTGGCATGTTCCCTGAAGGATGCTGCTGAAGGCTGAAGCCTCCTTAGGGATGAAGGTAACCATTCTGGGGTTCTGGTCATTGTAGGACCTGCCCTGCCAGCCTACCCCAAGGACTCATTGCATCACTGGGAATCTGTGATCATCTTTCAGTATCAGATGCATATTGTCTGTGGTCCAATTAAATTATAGCTTTTGATAATTTTTATCAAAAGCTATAATTTAATTTCTATAATAATAATTATAATAATTTCTATCAATGTCATAGAAATAAATGTTGGTCCATAGGTCCAAACTTGTGAATTGTTGAATGCTTCCCTCCACCACTCACTTCTTAAAATTTAGTTTCTTTTATTTGTATATCTTTTAAAAGGGGTCTTTTTTTAAGATGTATGAATTCTAAGTTTGTTTTTATTTGCTTTGTTACTAGATCATTTTCTTTTATATTCACCAACTGACCCTCAAAACCATCTCTGATTTTTTAGTACCATTCTTGACACTCAGATTTATTTTACTGATTGGCACATTCTCCTGTATTAATTTTGAGGACACTATTTTATCATTTTGTCTTCATATATGGTTTTTAACGTGACAGAACATACTTGGCTTTTCCACTTTCAATTTTGATGGAGAAATGTTTTCTGGTCTTTCATAGGGTTGAATTTATTTACCTTTCCCTCCCTTTTAAAAAAATCCTTTTGTGATCATTTGGGGGAAGGAGAGTGGAATATAGCTTTATGTATTAAACATGGAGTAAAGCTTTACTAAGTGGAAAGCTCATTAATGGGCTTTCTGGCTAACTATATTTGTAGTTTATTAGAATATTAATAAAGTTCCCATTTCAATTTTTTATGTTGTTTTAGCATTTAATCTGTATTTCTGCTGTTAGTATAGTAAACATCGTTACTCTTAAATCTTGAATTATCAGAATCAGATATACTCGTGGCTTTTTCACCCACCTCACCCCCTTTCTGTTCTTTTCATGAATCTTGTTTCTTATGAGAATGATCATATTCCTCATCCTCAGATGTTGCAGCATTGAAAAGGGGTTGAGAACCAGTGCAATAGTAAATTGGAGTTTGTATTCAGAAAATCTGTCACATCTTTCCTGTTTTGAAGATACAGAAGATTGGGCCAAGCTTTAGTTGGCATTGTTCGAGCTTTCTCTGTGCAGATCACAACTTTGTGAACTCCACATTGTTTCTCTCTTGAGTGAGGGTGTTTATTTATGAGCACCGCAGTTTAAAAATGTTCTTTTCTAGTTAGCAAGTATTCAAGGAGGTTACCCTAGAGGGTGTACAGGGTATACACACCATCTCACATTTGGAAGGTTTTTAGGCTAAAGAAGACTGAAAACGATATAAATATCTTGAGGTCTTCGAAATGTTATCTGGCAGAAGGTAAAAGAGGTGTGAACTCTTAAGACTAATGGTGGAAATTAGGAGAAGTATCTTTCAATTTAACATAGCCAGTAGATTTCTCCAACAATAAATCTATGTTTGGGTAAAGGTACATTTTCTTGTAAAATGGGGATGATGATTGTACACTAATCTCAGATTAAAATATATACATAGGCCGGGCGCGGTGGCTCAAGCCTGTAATCCCAGCACTTTGGGAGGCCGAGACGGGCGGATCACGAGGTCAGGAGATCGAGACCATCCTGGCTAACACAGTGAAACCCGTCTCTACTAAAAAAATACAAAAAACTAGCCGGGCGAGGTGGCGGGCGCCTGTAGTCCCAGCTACTCGGGAGGCTGAGGCAGGAGAATGGCGTAAACCCGGGAGGCGGAGCTTGCAGTGAGCTGAGATCCGGCCACAGCACTCCAGCCTGGGGGACAGAGTGAGACTCTGTCTCAAAAAAAAAAAATAAAATAAAATAAAATAAAATACATGTACACACATGCCCACATATATACACATATGTGTACGTGTATTGTTACTAATAATATTCATGAAATTGTTTTAAGTGTGACTTTTACAATTAAACCTTTCTCCCCGAGCACGCTTTGCCCCCGCCTCCCCCCGCCCTGCCCAGTTTTCATGTTGTTTGTGTGGAAAACCAGTATCTGATATGATATTATTTTCTTATGGACCAAAAATCTTTTTCCTGAGCACTTAACATAGCAAACCTTTCAGTTATCTAACTACTTTAGTTAGCTGAGGTTATACCTTACCTTTTCTCTTCATATTCTTTCCTAAGATGATTTTAGAACTTCTTTGAGCAAAGGAGGAGGAGGATGACTAAAACCAGAAATCACTTAAAATTAGTCTAGCACAAAATGCATATCATATTTATTATTTTGGGTGTGTCTTATGGTGATCGACATGCATAATTGAAAAATGAAATTCAGTTTATTCTTTGATAGACATCTTTAATGCTCTTTTAGTGACAAAATGAATGTGAGCTGTTTTTTGCAGTTTCTTTATATTCTGGTTCTTTTATCTACTGTATGGCCTTTCCCTTCCTTGGCTTCCTCTATTCAAAAGTAGGATAACGAGTTTTCCCTTTCCTACTTTTTTGGGATAGTTTAATGATAAAATGCTATTTTTATGTAAGTGACTTTGAATTCTTTGAATACACGCTGATGAGCAGGGACCTGGTAGTGTCTCCGTTCAGCCTGGCTACTGTATGTCAGGTAATAGATACTGAATTTCAACACTAAGAAAAAAAGCCCTGTGTAACTTATTAAATCATATATTTAATGTATAATAATATAGTAAGCATAACTTAATATATAATTCTGATTGGGTGATTACTGTGTGGGAGGCCCCTACTTAAATTGTATATTTGTTTATATTTGTATGTTAAAAGAAGCAATGTAGGTTTTCTGTAGATGTCAGATGACTTGTCCCATAGCGGTAGGTCCCTTTGGAAGATCTCTGAGACCTGTTATCAGAGAAGGGAAGAAGTTACTTGTTTATACTCATTGTTTCCTCCTGGTGAGTGACTGTGCAGAGATGCTTTTTCATTCGTGCTTATTTGGTGCTCTTTGAAAAGCTCCATAATCTTATAAATTTTTGCCAAGTAGGAGTTCCTGTTTAGGCTGTTCTACAAAAAGAGCTATTGTTTTGGAGAGCAGTCCCAGCTATTTATTATTTTATAATAGTTCTCTGTATTAATTGTAAGAACAATAATTTACCATTTATCACATACTGATGCTGTTGGCATTTTACTTTCAAATATTAGAATGGTTTTAAATATTGTTTCATAATTGTATGGATGGTTGACATTGTGATTGCTTTGTAAAGAATGGAGAAGGAGGGTTTTCTTGGAAGTTGGGAGGTGAGAAAAGTGTTATCCCCAGTAAAGAACTAGTTACAGGCTTTCTTTGCCGTTTGAGCACGGTAATATTAATAGTTAATAACATTTGAGAACTTAGTACAACCATTCGTTTTTTTTCTTCTGAGATTTCAGTCTAATTAACTGGGTGATTTTGAAATCTTGGTGACTTTCAGAAACTCACAGAAGAGAAGTATCAAGTGGAACAATGTGTAAATGAGGCATCTATTATAATTCGGAATACAAAAGAGCCCACACTAACTTTGAAGGTGATACTTACCTCACCTCTAATTAGGGACGAATTGGAGAAGAAGGATGGAGGTACACATGCATATATATGTATATATTTGTTGTTTGTTTTCTTCATGTAAAAGCTATGTTAACAATGTTTTATGGATTTAGGAAATAACAGCCTTTGTTTTATGCCGCTCTATTTAATAGTATTTTAAATGGCTTTGTTTCTACATAATCAGTATATTTTGCAAAAATTTATGAATTCAAAATATGTTATTTCAAAAACCTGTACTTGTTCGTTTTAACTCTGCTTTAATTTTTATACTATTTACTGTTCTGGTTTACTTTGTCTAGTATTGCGTTAAGTTATTGGTATCAGCCAACTTATTCTATGTAGTTTGTCTTAATGGTCAGATTTCAGGATTAAATGTGGTCCAAAACATTTTATTTTCAAATTTACTCATTGTTCCAAAATTACTTGCATCCTGGTTGGGCGTGGTGGCTCATGCCTGTAATCCCAGCACTTTGGGAGGCCGAGGTGGGTGGGTTGCTTGGGGCCAGGAGTTCGAGACAAACCTGGCCAACTTGGCGAAACCCCGTCTACTGAAAATACAAAAAAATTAGCCAGGCGTGATGGTGGGTGCCTGTAATCCCAGCTACTCGGGAGGCTGAGACACGAGAATTGCTTGAACCCAGGAAGTGGAGGTTTCAGTGAGCTGAGATCACAACACTGCACTCCAGCCTGGGTGACAGAGCAAGACTCCACCCAAAAAAAAAAAAAAGAATTACTTGCATCATATTGCTCTTGACTTCTAATAGCTATATAATCTTGTAAGATTTGTACATGTCTGTGTCTAGACTTGTTTTATAGTGTAAGGGATGTAAATTGGGTGATTGAATTTTTTTAATGGATAATGTTCAGTAAATTTTTTCTAGGAGGTTTGTGACCCTGTTAACATTTTGAATATGATTTATGTGAGAATCATTCTTTAAACTGACTTTCTTCTGAAGTTAAGAAGAATTGCTGTCTGGCAATGTCATCCTCATAAAAGTAGAGTGAGAAATCTATTCAGTTATTGGTAGTTTTGAGAAGTTCATGATGGGGTTGTGGTGGGCTGCTATTTCTGATGTTTTTATCCTGTCAAGTTAGCTTGTTTCTGCCTCTCATTCCCTTGAAACTTGCCAGGTGGTATTTCTCCTGTGTCAAACCTTTGACCAACTGGCCACTCTGTCATGACAGTTTAGAGGCAGTGCAGCCTATCTGGGCCAGTGGGGACTCCCTGTTGCTATTTTTCATCACCAGACTTCAAACAAGTCCCATTGCTTACTCCCTTACCTGAAATACCAGTGCCACAATAAATATTGATCAGTTTCTTAGTTTATTTAAACTTGGTGATAAGGGTAGAGAAAAAGGTAACAGTAAAGTTGGAATTTTAATTTTTGAGAGACGTGACTCATAGAATCACTTAAAGTGGTAGACTCTTTTTAAAAAAAAATGCTTTTTGGGATAACTAAAATCATCTATATCATAACTCAACAGATACAAACCAGACACATTTATGAGTCATATTTTAAAATCAAAGGGCATCCAATCTATAATTGAGCTTATGCCTATGCATTAAAATTTTTTTGCTGTATGTAGTATCTATAGCACCTCTGAAGAACCAATCTTAAATGGCTTAATTTTTTTAACAGCTTTACAGTTCACCATTAACTGTAGAACTATAAAATGATTTCTGAAGTGTCAAGATAAATGTTAATTATGGTAAGATGTGTTCTACTTGACCCTCTAGTGTAAAACCAACCATTTCTAAGTAGTGTTGTAATTATAGGTATTATTAAAAATTATTTGAGTATATAGGGAGATGAGAAAAAGACTGAAGTTGCCAAAGGCTAGGTTAATTACATGTTTGCTTATATCTGTCAGCATCCCTTTCATTTCTTTTTTGAAAATATTAAGGGAACTTCAGTCATCATTATTCCTGTGGTTTTGTGTACTTACATGAGATTTTGTCATAGCTTTCAGTGATACCTTTCAACTTGGTCTGTTGCCTTTAACTTCTGTTTAGAGAAGCTGAAAACATTCCTAGTATGTTGTACCCTTGCTAGAACACTATTATAGAGTAGATTTGTAATAAAGTAAGAGAGTCATAGTCTCTGTTCAAGGTGTTTGAATTACTGAAGGATCCAAAGACCTCTATGAGCTGATTCTCATCAGCTGTTATATGGGATCAGGTAAGGTGAAGAAATCAGCTTTGATCTAAAGTTTTATACATCTTACTTTTTTTTTTGAATGACAGAAAGATTTGCTTTGCTGTTGTCCTTAACATCCCAGCCCTGTTGACTCACTTGATATCTTTTATAGTTTGCTCATTTTGTCTAACCTGGGCTTTGTCAAAGACAATTTTTTTTTTTTTTTTTTTTTGAGACGGAGTCTCTCTCTGTGGCCCAGGCTGGAGTGCAGTGGCCGGATCTCAGCTCACTGCAAGCTCCGCCTCCCGAGCAGCTGGGACTACAGGCACCCGCTACCTCGCCCAGCTAGTTTTTTGTATTTGTTTTTAGTAGAGACGGGGTTTCACCGTGTTAGCCAGGCTGGTCTCGATCTCCTGACCTCGTGATGTGCCCGTCTCGGCCTCCCAAAGTGCTGGGATTACAGGCTTGAGCCACCGTGTCCAGCCGTCAAAGACAATTTTTGATCTTTGCTACTGGTTTGCATTTTCCCGGGCAACTTGGAGGATCTGGTCTATCCTTATGCACTTCAGACCTGGGCTGTATCATTCTATTTTCTCACACTAGACAGCTCCTCATCCCCTTGATGCAATTCTTTTCAGTTGCATGGAATAAAAGCACAAGATTCATTCAGGTCCCAGGAATTTGTGGGGCTGAAAGTTATCCTTTTTTCTCCTAATTTATACTCTTTTTTTTTTTCTCCAAGTTAAAAACAAATCTATTGTAACTTTTTTCTTGGAGACTTTTTCCTATAGTATCTCAACTTTCCTTCACCTACCCCCACCCAAACAAACTGTTCACAATACATACACACTTCACATCTTTCTTTTCTCTCTCTTAACTTGCCACATATTTAGGTAAAATCTAAAAAAGAAAAAAAAAAAAAAAGGCATGGTTGAGAGCAGACAGAACCAGAGGACTAGGGCGTGAAACTTACTTCCTCAGAATTGTGCAGAATGGATCTAAGTACCTACTCCTTTCAAATCACAATTTACATTTTAAATTGCCATAATACAGAGTGAATCTCTTTGGTATTGTTTACTGTTTCATAGATAAGTTTCCTCCCATGTTGTCCGTCTTCTTTCTGTATTCTAACCCTTTACTTGAAGGCCCTGTAGAATAACTGTATCCCCATTACTACATGTTTCCTGCTAATGAAGGCATAGAAGCACAGATCTTGGTGTGCAGCAGTCTTTTGTTTGGCTTATTTTGTTGTTGTTGTTGTTGTTGTTGTTGGAGACAGTCTTGGTTTGTTGCCCAGGCTGGAGTGCAGTTGCATGATTTCAGCTCACTGTGACCTCTGCCTCCCGTGTTCAAGCAATTCTTGTGCCTCAGCCCCCTGGGTAGCTGGGAGTTTAGGCTCATGCCACCATGCCTGGCTAATTTTTTCTATTTTAGTAGAGACGAGGTTTTGCCATGTTGCCCAGACTGGCCTCGAATTCCTGAGCTCAGGCAGTTTGCCCGCCTCGGCCTCCCAAACTGCTACGATTACAGGTGTGAGTCAGCATGCCTGGCCTTGTTTGACTCTTAACTCCATTAGTTGCTATTGCTGTGTGACCCTAGGTAGGTTTCCTCATTTTAAAGTGTGGATTATAAATACCTTAGAAAGTTGTTTTAAGTGAGAGAATTTATGTAATGTGACTTATACAGTAACTGGAACAAAGCAGTTGCTCAGTAAATAGTAGTTGTCAACTTATTGAACCCACCTACTCAAACTGCCTTAACAGTGAAAATCATGTGCACATGGTGGGTCAGAAGAAGTCAACCCAAGCACAGTTAAACTCTTCAACACCCAGTGATGTGTAGTATTAGAATCAGTATACTGGTTTATGCAGTGCTAATGATAAAAACCTGGTATATTGTATCTTATAATTCAGGTGTCTTTTTGCCTGTCCTTTATCCTTAGCATCTCTAAGGGTACCTGATACATAGTAGATGATTTTTTAAAAAGCCCTATAAATCTGTTAAGTGAATTAACATAGTCAGCATATTGTCTGATTAAATAGGACTCTCCAGTGTGTAAGAAGTATTAATGGGCATCTCATAGCTCAAGTAATATATATTGAAGATTCATCTCTGTTAAGATATTTTTATAACCTACCATGTGATAAGCACTTCCTCATATATGATTTATTTTAAAAGCCCTCACACAGCCCTATGGGGTGGCTAATTGCCATTTTATAAATGAGGAAAATCTCACATTTTACCCAGCTCCCCTGACTAGTCTAGTATGCAGGCCACTTCCCATTATTGTCTAGGATTACTGCATGAGTGGTTAGGCTGATCTGGTCATTCTGAGCTTCACACAGAGTCTCAATTTCTTTTGTTGCTTGTGATTTTAAATTAGAAATATATTTGCTATTGAAGGGGGTGATAAATTATCTGCTTATTTATGATGCAATTTGAAACCAGGTGGATAAGGAAACTACAGAGACACTTGTGGCTTAGACTAAGACACACCTCTCTCCTCAGTACTGGGGCAGATTTTCAGGGACTCTCAGAGAAGTTGCCTCATAGTCCCTTCATATTGGTGCCAGTGCGAACTCGCTTTTCGTGGCAGAAATTCACTAGCATGTGTCTTGCTAGGATCGAGGCAGTAGGTTTTACAGCACAACCATCATAAGTGTGATGATTATGATGCAGCAGGCTTTATTTTCCTGCCTTCCCTAGTTTCTGGATCTATGTTATCCAGGGCAAACTTCTTTTTTTTTTCTTTTTCTGAGACAGAGTCTTGCTCTGTCGCCAGGCTGGAGTGGAGTGCAGTGGTGTGATTTCAGCTCACTGCAACATCCGCCTCCCGGGTTCAAGAGATTCTTCTGCCTCAGCCTCCTGAATAGCTGGGACTATAGGCACCGACCACCATGCCCAGCTAATTTTTATGTTTTCAGTAGAGATGGGGTTTCACCATGTTGGCCAGGATGGTCTCGTTCTCTTAACCTTGTGATCTGCCTGCATTGGCCTCCCAAAGTGCTGGGATTACAGGTGTGCGCCACTGTACCCGGTCAATCCAGGGCAAACTTTTAGGCACTGTCTTTCCAGTGGCAGACTGCCACTGAAGAAAAGCCATACCAAGTGACGTTAGTCACATAAATTAGGAGAACAGTGCTTTCTCTGTTCTACCTTATTGCTACCTTTACCTGTTTATATTATTATGTGCCCATGTTTTGCATGGACAGTGGCTTGGGACATGTCTTTTCTCCAGAAAGCGTCAAGGAATCGAGGGAGAAGGGGCTGCCAGGATATTCTTAGGCTAATTAGAAAATTCTGTCAGCATAGACTTGGTAGCTCCGTTTCATCCTGATTGTCAAGGAGCCCCTCATGATACTGAGCTCAATTATTTTAACTTTGAAGAGCCTGGGTTCCAGAGATATAACTCCTGTTTAATGTAATCATGTTTTGTTTTTTTGCCTGCCCCATCTCCAGGCTAGTGTTTTGTTAACAGGGATGGATAGCTAGCTTTGCATGTAAGGCGTTGAGAGAAACCAACCAACATTTCCTGTAGGATAGTGTGATTCTGGTCACTGATTTAACCTCTAACCAAATGAACATGGTTAGGCATAATAGACTTTCTAGTGCTTCCGTTGCCAGAATGTTGTATGTACCTTCATGCCCTGATGCTGGGTTACCGAGTAGTAGATTTTCTTAAAAGCTGTATTTCTGGCCGGGTGCGGTGGCTCACACCTGTAATCGCAGCACTTTGGGAGGCTGAGGCGGGCATATCACCTGAGGTCAGGAGTTTGAGACCAGTCTGGCCAACATGGTGAAACCCCGTCTCTACTAAAAATGCAAAAAATTAGCAGGGCATGGTGGCGCACCTGTAGTCCCAGCTATTTGGGAGGCCGAGGCACGAGAATTGCTTGAACCCAGGAGGCAGAGGTTGCAGTGAGCCAAGATCGCACCACTGCACTCCAGCGGGGAGACAAGAGTGAGATTCTGTGTCAAAAAAAAAAAAAAAAAACCCGCTATATTTCTTTGTTTTTGGCATTTTTGTCACCTTCCAACCCCTGCCTCCCATGCTCTTCCTTATCTGTTTCACTGGTCACTGTAGGAGATAATGAAATGGCTCACAGTTCTATTGTTTCTAATTAAGAACTCCAAGATGTGTTAGAAAAGTTTTGATCCTCCTCAAAATTTAAACGCCTACATTAAAGTTCAGAAATATTAAACTTGAGATTCTGCTACCAGGAGTAGCAGTGTTTTCCCAGCAGCAGCTTTGTGATTGCCAGATTAAATGAAGTTATTTTCACAGGAATGAAAACATACATAAAACTGTATATTATTAATTATATAAAGGAAACAGGCAATCTATGCTTATAGATAGCACTGTACTACTGTATGAATTTATATTGTTTTAATATTAAGAACTTTGAAAAAATAAAATGAGATGAATTATTATATCTCCTCTACTGTTTTCTACCTCCTGAATATTGAAGCCATTTTGGATCTTTTGATTTTCTGACTATCAGAGCATGAAGAAACATGGTCATTCTGATGGTGATGGTGCAAGTCTTCTGTTCAGTGCCTGTCCCTTTCATCTCTTTTTCGTAGAATCTGTTGTCTTCAAATGTTGACTGTCTGTAGCAAGCTGCTGTCTCAGTTTTCTAAAATAAGAGTTTGTGGTTACAATCTGACTTTGGGATGAAATAACTTATCAAAATATTTTTGCCATTGTCTCCCATTAAAAATATCTGTGTTACAATCAGAGTAAGATGCTGATTACAAGCTCTGATCCCTGGATGAAAGTATTAGAAAGTACAATAAGAATTTTGGCTTACCTTGCCTTTTCCTATCCTCTGCCTTACTTCCCTCTTCCATTGTCTCCCTCTTCCTGACATTCCTACTTGGTAAGATGATAGAATAAAATTTAGCTTGTCATAGTATTCATTTAAAAATTGACATCTTAAAAAATAAGATCCATACTGTTTATTGGGATTACATTACTTAGCAGTCAGTCAACCTTTGTCATATCTAACTTTTAAGAGATTCTAAACATTCATTTATAGTAGTTTGTTTTATCTGATATGTGAGCTTTACACAGATGCTTGTATTGACCACAGTTAAGCATTTTGACATAGAAACATTAAGCTGAGCTACTTGTGTATTTTGCATCACTATAAAGACAAAATTGAGCTATATCACCTATGAAATGAATACCCATGTTACATTTGTTTATATTTATAAATCAGAGTAATAATCCTTTTTGAGGCTTCCCATTTTATGAGTAAAAGGGAGTAATGAAACATTGTATTCTGATTTTGTTAGCAGTGGTTAATGGGAAACAATGCAAATAACTGGTGTGGAGCTCACCTGGTCAGAAAATAAGTGTGTGGCACTTCAGCATTTACAGTGTCATGGCCAGTAAAGAGAACCACAGTTCTTCCTTTAATAAATTTGTTTTCTATTGGCGTTATGCCTTTTTTAGTTAATGACATTTCATCAATTAGAATAAACATTGACTAGGTGTGATGGCTCACGTCTGTAGTCCCAGCATTTTGGGAGGCCAAGGCAGGCAGATTGCTTGAGTCCAGGAGTTCGAGACCAGCCTAGGTAACATAGTGAGATCCCATATCTACAAAAAAATTAGCTGGGCATGGTGGCACATGCCTGTAGTCCCAGCTACTCAGGAGGGTGAGGTGGGAGGATCACTCGAGCGTGGGAGGAGGAGGTTGCAGTGAGCTGAGATCATGCCAGTGCACTCCAGCCTGGGTGACAGAGGAAGAACCTGTCTCAAAAAAAGGAAAAAAACCCAACAACAAAATAAACATTGATTGCTGTAGTAGGATCCTCTGATAATTGAAGGAATCAAAAAGTATCATTGTTCTTGCCTCCCATTTAGAAATACATACATTGTATTAGTTGGCCCACACAAATGCACTACCTCTATCCGATCTGTTACTGTCATGGCAATGCTGGGAAGAAGTGTTAGTGGGTTGTCTTATATTTAAGAGAATTCTTAAAGAGAATGGTAAATCTTAATTGTATTAAACAAAGAATTATTACTCAAGAAGCATTTGCATATTGTGTACATTTAAGTAATGTACCAACCCCCAAAATTTAAAAGCCCATTTTTCAGTAGCTTAGAGGAGATAAATTTGGCTGTCTAAACTGGAATTTCGTATCATATGACGTCTTCTCAAATATGTGTATTTGCTGCTTTGGGCCGTTTCATCCAACTAAGGCAAGCTGAATAGCCATAATTAAATAGTATTCTTTGTTGCTTTTTATTTTAAAAAGGCATATAAAACTTGAAACATAGTTCACTGTATTTTATATTTGTAATTTTAATAAGTTTGATTTAGAATGGGGAATTCCAAAGTGATACTTGAGTTCTCAATCATGGGGTGAAGTTTCTGTTAATGGTTATCTTGTTGAATGAGTTTAACTAGTGTAAAAAAATTGTCATCCTCAGTATATTCTCAGTATATCTCATTGATATGAGACATAATTGATTTCCAGTGTTCCTTAAAATTGGATAAAAAGAGATTTCTTCTGTTAAAAAAGTTGTTAATGCTATTGGTCCCAGATTTCCCTTCTTTACATCCTGCCAAAGGAAAAAGTGCTATGTACTTATTTTGTGCCCTGAGATGTTATACATGCTTAATAAGATCCCAGACTGTAAGTAGCAGCTGTCATTGATTTGTTTACAGAATGAATTTTTCATGCTTCATTGTATTTGTGCACAGAACTACTCTGATGACTCTTAACTTAAATAATAATCATAGTGCACATAATTTTTTTAAAAAGCAACACAGCCAAATCAGGAAATTTTCTGGGAGTCTTATTAGTTCACTCAAATGCTATTATTCTTTTTATTTTTTATTGTTTGATAATTTCATAGGAATCCCTTGGTCAAATTGTATCTGTCTCTCTTTATCCCATTTTACCGTTAGAAAATGTTTCGATGAAAGATCCTCCGGACTTATTGGACAGGCAGAAATGCCTGAACGCCTTGGCGTCTCTTCGACATGCCAAATGGTTTCAGGTTGGCTTTTTGTTACTATCTTATTGTTATTAAGCTTTGCACAAGTTTCATTTGGAACACCTGCCACTTAATTGGTTTCTGTGTACTACATAAAATGAGGGGGTGCTTTCTAGCTCATAGTGTTGTTGTTGGAGTAATTGAGTTAATTTAGATATGTGCCTAGTATAGCTTCTGTAGTTCATGATGTTTTATTATCATATAATTCTTTTTGGCCTAGTATTCTGAATTTCAGATGGTTTCTTATAAAATCAAACATGAGTGAGAAAAGATAAAGATTAAATTAGTTGGTTGCCTGGAGTGGGGTTGCCATGAGACTAAGAAATTAATTTTAATATTATGATCCTTTTATTTTAAAAATGTACCTTTTAAACCTCAATTTTACTACTTTTGATTAATTGGTTTTTTTTTTTTTGGTTTGCTTGATAACTGATGAATAATTTGCTACTTAGTATTCACTTGAAAGAACCTGCCCAAAATGAAGAATAGATCTCAATAGGGATATCTGGAATCATTTTGTTTGTTTTAGGCAAGGGCAAATGGATTAAAATCATGTGTAATTGTCCTCCGCATTCTGCGTGATTTGTGCAACAGAGTCCCCACATGGGCACCATTGAAAGGATGGGTAAGTACTTAAATATGGCTAACAGCAAATTTGGAAGCTGCAGCAGAGAAAATCCTGTAGAAATGAGATGTTACTTGAAAATGACTGTCTCCTAAGTTAGCTAAGGCATGCATTATGTATGTTTGCCATGAAAAAAAAAAAGCATCTTTTTAAATGAATCCTTCTTTTGTGCATATAACCTGCCTCTTCTACTTCGTTGTATTCATGTTACAGAGCTTGAAATATCTTTTTCTGACAAAAAGGTTTTATACCTTTTAGAAGTGAGTGTCTTCTTACACTGGTGGTTAATCACTTACTGTTCACCTGCTGCCCACAAAAGCCTCCTTGGCTGACCCATTTCTCTTTTGGTGCCCCCTTGCATTACCATGAAAATTACCCAATAGACCGGTATAAGGATCCTATACCTCTGTAGCTTTCTCTTTGAGTGGAGACATTTACAAATAAGTTCATGTTAGTAATTAAAATCAAGCAAACAGTACACTTAACCCCATATGGATATCATTTCTATATGTTGTAAAATTGACTTACTTGGAAATTATGCCTGCTCCAATCAAGACAACTTAAGAACATTATGAAACAATTTAAATAAAGCCATGAAAGATCATTTTATAAACGAATGTAGCAGTGATTACTTTGACAAAATATCATGAGTTCTTAGTTTATTGAATCTGGAGATTTGGTCCTTTGTTTGTTCTAATTGTAATACTTGAGACAGGCTGTCTGAAATGAAGTCTTATTATTATATTGAAATATTTGTGGTTTGTGTACTTCGTAAGTGGGAGATAGTGGGCTGGGTTTTGCACACTGGCTAGTTATTAGCTATTACTAACTTATGTGAGGGCTTGTTAAGTCTTTGTTAAATGAATTAGAGACCATAGTTTCTTTAGTGATCGTTTCTGGGTAAATAAATATAAAGTTTTTGTTACAAAAATGTCTTCTGAAGATACAATCTTAAAAATGCTTGATTTAAAAACTCTGCCCAGGGTAAAGGTTGATAATCATGGGGAAAATGTTAAGTGGGCCCTAAATATTAAATTGAATTGCACTCTTTGGCCTCCCTTGTAGATAGAAATGTTAGCTCACATTTAACTGGAATCCTTTTAACCCTTGGTGCATGTACTAATTTGTAATTTAATATCTTCTAGCCACTAGAACTTATATGTGAAAAGTCTATAGGTACTTGTAATAGACCTTTGGGCGCTGGGGAGGCCTTGAGACGAGTAATGGAGTGTTTGGCATCTGGAATACTACTTCCTGGTAAGGGTTTCAAACTCTGGAAGCAGAACAATCAGCAAATCTCAGTTTAGTTTATTTTTCTAAATATATGCCAAGTTTGTCCTCTACACAGGAAAATGTTGCATAGGAGTTCTTTTGCTTGGAATTTTGACAACTAGAATGCGTGTTGGAAAAGTGCTATAAAACTGTTTTTCAATAATTATAATTTGTATTTTATATGTACTAACATAAAGGGTACTAATAATATATTGTGTCTGCTTTGAATTTGCTTTACCTCGAACTCCGAATTTGAAATTGCAGATGTTTAGTTAACATGTATGAAGTTCATTCTGTTTGTAGTCTGGTTTTAAATTTGGAAGAATTAAATTTGGTCTTATTTTCCATATGTAATCCCTTTTAAGATTTGGGCTGATTCATTGTGCTGTTTGTAAATTCTCAGAGTAAGACTCAGTTTTGGCCTTAGATATACAATGACTTCCAGTATAAAATGAGGACATACAAGTGCTAACATGTTGAAAATGAGAGTGTGTCCTTTTTACTCCACTTAACTGAGCAGACTTTTAACTTAGTTCCTCAGTTTTGTTTTCATTTTCTCTTCATTCTCCCCAACTGTCTCTTTCTTGTTTCAGTTTACTGAATTCTAAATTCAGTTCTAAATGATACTTGTGTTTTTCCTTTGCCAAAGGTGGTCCTGGTCTTCATGATCCTTGTGAGCGAGACCCAACAGATGCTCTGAGCTATATGACCATCCAACAAAAAGAAGATATTACCCACAGTGCACAGGTAGAAGATTGAGCATGCCACTCTGACTTACTAGCGAGATAAAATAACTTGATTTTCTCAATTGTTGTGTTCGAACACTTTTTTCTTGTGTGTTGTTAGGGACTTCTGCTGTTATAATGTCAGAATTTATGAGTATCTTTTTAGCTAGATGTTCTAAGGGCTTTATGAATGGCTACTGAAATGTGATTAAATATAATGCTTTGTTCTTTAGCACGCACTCAGACTATCAGCCTTTGGCCAGATTTACAAAGTGCTGGAGATGGACCCCCTTCCATCTAGTAAGCCTTTTCAGAAGTATTCCTGGTCAGTTACTGATAAAGAAGGTGAGTATGGAAGTTTTTTATTAGGGTTGGGGGTTGGCACTGGTAGAGATGATCATGGGATGCATCTCTTTTTACAACTTGGGGAACTTAATAATTGTGCATCCAAATCATGTATAAGAAGCTTTCTTCCTGACTGATGTGGGTTGGCTGTGTCCCCACCCAAATCTCATGTTGAATTGTAGTTCCCGTAATCCCCAGAAGTTGTGGGACGGACCCGGTGGAAGGTAATTGAATCATGGAGGCGGTTACCTCCATGCTGTTCTTGTAATAGTGAGTGAGTTCTCACAGGATCTGATGGTTTTATAAGAGGCTTTTCCCCAACTTCACTCTGCACATCTGCCATTGTGTGAAGAAGGATGTGTTTGCTTCCCTTTCTGCCATGATTGTAAGTTTCCTGAGGCCTCTCCAGTTATGTGGAACTGTGAGTCCATTAAACCTCTTTCCTTTATAAATTGCCCAGTCACTGGTATGTCTTTATTAGTAGCATGAGAATGAACTAATATAGTAAATAGAACGGACTAATACACTGACTTTCTTCTCTTCTGTTCCCATCAGGTAACATCAGCTGATGTAACATAATCATGTTTTCTTATTAGTGACTAACTCATTTGGCTATGTTGACCAGATGCCATTACTGCATAGACTATCTTTTCAGAACCCCTGGTCTAAGGAGAATAAGTCAGCCATAAGCTAGGAGGAGACATTATCACGATCACTAATCAGTTTGATTATCTTTCTCATGCTTGAAAATGTTATCTAACGGTGAAGGAAAGAACAAAAATACAGGGGAGAAGAAAAGCGTATTGGAAAATTCAGGACTATCTTCCATTTGTATTAGTCTGTTGAATTCAGAGTTTCAGTGGAAAGAATGTAGCTTTTGGGGTCAGTATGACCTGGGTTCCAATCATAGCTCCACCACTTCCTAGTTTTAGGCCTTGAGCAATTAGCTTATCTCTCTCACTAGGGATACTGCCCTCTTTCTTATTTTATTGACTCTTGTCCGGTTAAAATGCCTGACTTAGTGCCTAGAGTACAGTGGATACTCAAATGTGAATCCACTTACTGCCTTCCTTAGGCCTCAAAAATATTTTTCCCCTCCCTTTCTCTCCTTTTAAACTAGAAAGTGGAATATTTAATACCAGATATTCTTCACCTGGAATGCAGCCTACCTCTAACAATGGAAATTATTCTACTTTTAGATATCACCAAAATAGTGCAGTTGCCCAGTCTGCTTATTTAGATGACAGAATTCCAGTGGGTCTGAAGACTTTCAGAGAGTCTACAAGATCAGAGCTGTTTAATAGTAATAATAATATTAAGAGTTCCCCCCCCCTTTTCACTTTCTTTCCTAAGTGTATAGTTTCCAGAGGCTACATGTGACATGTGATGAGATCATTGCTCTGATGGCTAATGGAATGTTTTCTTTTCTATATTCTTGTGTTTAAAATTGGTTTATTTTCAGTATGCTCAGTATTGACAGATATTACCCACAAAGCATAGCACTTTGGGTGCTCAATAATTTTTTGATAGTGTGAAGTACTCCTCAGCTAAAAAGTTTGAGAATCAGTGCCTCACTGTAAACTCCTCAGGGGAAAGAATCCTCCAGATTCTACCCTATGATTATTATAAACCAATGCTCAATGTAACTTGAGGAATGAAGGCCATTTTCTTCCAGCAGGTGCTTGCTTAGTGGTGAAGAAATTATTGAAAGGGATTTACATACCCATGTGACATCAAGCATTGTCTGTGGAACGATTGAATAAAAATGTTACAAATATATTTAGATGCTTATGATTAGTATCAGCAAATTTTATTTCAGTCACCAAATTCACAACCACTCTTTTGGTTTTATATTTTCCCCTTCACTGGATAGTAAAAGTATGTTTACTATTATGTGACTTAGTTTTTTTTTTAACTTTAAAGATCTTTCTCAAAAGTTTGGGAACTGCTGGTTTGTCAGTTGATAGCGTAAAATAGAACCAGACTACCCGTGTTCCTGTTCTGGTTCTGTCAAAGTTACATGGCTTGGGCAAGTCACTTGACCATTTTGTGCTTTGGCTATACAATGATCTCTCCAATACTTTCATGCTTTCAGCACCTAGCTTCCTGACATTCACGTTTAAACTTTGTTCCTGTTATTCTTGGTGATTTCCGTATGCATCTCAGATGATTTTTTTTTCAAGACTCTAATGTCTCAGTTCTGTGACTTCTTCTCTTACACATATTTTATCTTCTGCCTTACCTTGGTTACTTATGCTATGGACATAGCCTAGTTCTTGTCTTCATCAGTAACTGTACCTGTATTATTTCCGTAATTATGTTTTCAAGAATCCCACTTTTCAATCTCTTGTCATTACTGTGTCTCCTACCCTTATTTCAGTTCTGAAATCTTGTCATTGATTCCAGTACCTTTGCATAGTCCTTCATCCTCCTCGTGTTCTCTCTTCTGTCCTTACCGTGCTTGTACTACATGATCCTTGATTATCTCTCCCTAGCACATACCTTCACTTCCTTGATCCTCTGTTTCTGGAAAAATTCTAACTGTTTGAAATCCATCTCTCTACCTTCTCTGTGTCTGTACTGGGTTGTTCAACGTGGTTGGAGAACAGCCATCTTGACTGTTCTCCCTTTAAGTCAGTGACACTAATCTAATAGGGACTATTTGTGTTGCCAGGCAATCCTGTAAGTTTGAGACTTCTCCAGTTTCCTAGATAACTGTTTCACATTTTCTCACATTTCACACCTCCTTCTCTACCTCCTTACTCATCTGATGAGTTTGTTTGCTTCCGTTTTCTCAGATAAATAATTAAGAGATAACTTCTATATATTCTCATCACTGTCTCCAAGCCCCACTGCATCAACTCCTATCTTTGCTTTTCCCTCCCTTGCCTATGCAGAAACTGCCTTGCCTCTTAAGACTGACCTTTCTACTTATCCACTATATCACATCCCCTCTTGCCTACCAGTGGACATTATTCCAGAAATTATCTCTTCTCTCACCAGCGTCAGTTCCTCCCTGTCTACTGAATGCTTCTCATCAGCCTAAAAACCTGCTGCAGTGTCTCCCATCTGAAAGACAAAAGCCCAGCAAACTCTCCCTTCATTCCGTAGGTCCCGCAACAGAGTTGCGTTTCTTTCCTCTTTATAAGCAGCACTTTGGGAAAGAGCAGCCTTTTTCTCTTTTCTCCATTTCCTCAGTTTGAATTCTCATTGAACCTGTTCTAATCAAGTTTTCTTCCTCACCACTTGCATGAAGTATCCCTTGTGACCGTCACGTTACTGCATTCACTGGTTAGTTTTCAGTCCTCATCTTAGCCATTTTCAGCAACATTTGACACAGAGGAACACTTTTCTCTCCCATATTTATTTTATAATGAGATATAGTGCATATATAGAAAAGTACAAAAAATACAGTTTAAAAAATAATTATTTTTTTCAAACCCATAAAACCAGTGCCATGGTTAAGAAACAGAACTTTATCAGTGCCCCAGAAGCCATCCGTTTTATCCTTCTCATTACCTTCCTGTACGAAGAAGTACCATTTCTGACTTTCTGAAAATAAATCCATTTCCTAGATTTTCTTTACTAATTTTCCACCTGTGTATGCTTTCCTAAATAATTTGAGTTTGCCTGGAACTTTCCAGAAATGGGTCCTAGGTTTAATCTTTTGTAACTGGCTTCTTTCTCTTCAGCATTCTTTGGGATTAATTTATGTCGCTGCACATAGATATAGTTCATTTTAATAGGTATGTAGTATCCATTATGAATATACTACAGGTTACTCATTCTACTTTTGAAGGACATTTAGGTTCTTTAGTTTTGACAACCACCTGCCGTGTTGCCATGAGCATTCTTCTGCATGCCTCCTAAGGTATACACATAAACACCCTAGTAAATGGTTGCACATACCAATTTACACTCCCACCAGCAGTATATGAAAATTCCTGTTTCCCTGTATCCTCAACAACATTTGGTATTGCCACATTTTCTGAAATGAAATACCACTTTTCATTTGACTTCCACGTCATCAGCTTCCTTGGTTCTTCTAGCTCTGTTGCCATCTCCTCAGCTGTCTTTGTTCTTTCTCGTCTTCCTGACTTCTGAATGTTAAAGTGTCCTAGGGTTCAGTCCTCAGACCATTTCTCTTTATTTACACTGATGCTTTGGGGGACCTCATTTAGTCTCTTGTCTTCAAATTCCTTTTTATACTGAAGATTGTCCCAAATTAATACTTCCATCCTAGACTACCAGCTCTTGAACTCAGACCCAAATATCAAAATGCCTCCTCAGTATAGCTACATCATGTCCAGCAGTCATCTCAAACTTAAGATGTCTAAGATCTAAGCTCCTGCCTTTGCTCTCCCTTTGCTCTTCTCTTTCTATAGTTATCTCTGTCCCAGGCATTGGAAACTCTCTGTTTGCTCAGGCCCAGATTCTTCGAGTTGCCCTTGAATCCCCTCTTTCGTTCACCGATATCCCAAACGTCAGCAAATCCTTTTTGGTTTTAAAGTGTGTCCAGGCTGGGTGGTAGCTCACACCTGTAATCCCAGAACTTTGGGAGGCTGAAGTGGGCAGATCACTTGAGACCAGGAGTTCAAGATCAGCCTAGCCAACATGGCGAAACCCCATCTCTACTGAAAACATAAAAATTAGCTGGGCATGGTGGCATGTGCCTATAATCCCAGCTACACGGGAGGCTGAGGCAAGAGAATCGTTTGAATCCGGGAGGCAGAGGTTGCAGTGAGCCCAGATCATGCCACTACACTCCAGCCTTGGTGACAGAGTGAGACTCTATCTCAAAAAAAAAAAATAAAATAAAAATAGAATTTAGCTTCTTCACTGCTAACATCCTTATCTAAGCTGCCATCATCTCTTGCCTGGATTCTTGCAGTCACCTCCTGTCTGGTCTTTTTGCTTCTGTTCTTGCCCCTCTATCTGTTCTCCACAAAGAAGCAATTCTCTTTGTGGAGAACGCCACCCTCCCTTCAACGTTTTATCTTAAAATACTTGCATATTCATAGGTAGTTGTAAAGATGATAAGGAGAGGTCCCGTTTACCCTTCACCCAGTTTCTCTTGATGGCTATATCTATGTAAATTTATAGTACAATATCAAAACCAGGAAATTGACAGTGATACAATGCGTGTGTATAAGTTTTATGCCATTTGTTACATGTGTAGATTTCTGTAGCCACCACCACAATCAACATACAGAACTGTTCCAGCACCATTAAGATCTCCTTCATGCTGCCCCTTTATAGTCATACCCGCCTGTCTCTGCTCAGTCATCCCTAATCTAATCCCTGGAAACCACTAAGATTTATCTAGCGCCATAATTTTATCATTTCAGTGATTTTATATAAATGGAATTCTACAATAAGTGACCTTTTGCGATTTTTTTTTTTTTTTTTTTTTACACTCAGCATAATGCCCTTAGGGTCCATCCAGGTTGTTGTATGTGTCAATAGTTTGTACCTTCTTGTTCAGTAGTATTCCATGGTATGAATGAGCTAAAGAGTTTATTTAACTACTTACCCTATTGTAGGACATTTAGTTAGTTTCCAGTTTGGGCTTTTTACAGTTGAAGCTTCTATGAATACTCTCATATATATGTGTGTGTGTGTGTGTATGTATATATATATATATATAAAATTTATAAAACGTAGGTTTTTGTGGGCGAGTTGCAAAAACACAGGTATTTGTGTGTTAGATTTGCCACCAATTCTGTGTTTTGGCTTCAAGGTTATGCTGGCTTCATAAAGTGAGTTAGGACATGTGCCTTCTTTTTCTATTGTTTGGAAAAGTTTGCATAAATTTGATGTTAGTTTCTCCTTAACTGTTGGAAGAATTAATCAGGGAAGCCATTGGCATGTGTTTTCTTTGTGGAAATATTTTAAATTATGGATCTAATTCCCTTAATAAGCATAGGACTTCCATCTTCTTATGACAGTTTTGGTAAGCTGTGCTTTTCTAAGAATTTATCCATTTCACCTAAATTTTAAAATATTTTGGAATAAAGTAATTTATTTATTTATTTATTTATTTATTTTTTGAGACGGAGTCTTGCTCTGTCACCCAGGCTGGAGTGCAGTGGCCTGATCTCAGCTCACTGCAAGCTCTGCCTCCCGGGTTTACACCATTCTCCTGCCTCAACCTCCCGAGTAGCTGGGACTACAGGCGCCCGCCACCTCGCCTGGCTATTTTTTTTGTATTTTTTAGTAGAGACGGGGTTTCACTGTGTTAGCCAGGATGGTCTCGATCTCCTGACCTCGTGATCCGCCCGTCTCGGCCTCCCAAAGTGCTGGGATTACAGGCTTGAGCCACCGCGCCCGGCCTGGAATAAAGTAATTTATAAGATCCTCATTTTATTGTCTGTAGTATTTGTAGTAATGTCTTCTTTTATATATTTTGTACCTTGTTCTTTTTTGCTAATGACTCTCACCTAGGGGATTATTATTTTTATTAGTCTTTATAGGAAAATTAACTTTTGGCTTTGTTCATTGTCTTCTGTTGTATGTTTGTATTCTGTTTTATTGATTTATGCTCTTATCTGTAGTTTTCCTTCCTTATGACTTTCTTTGGGTTTAATTTGCTTCTCTTTAAACTTTATGAGGTGGATGAATACATCATTGATTTTTCAGCCTTTTATTGTATATACTATTAAGATGGTAAATTTTCCTTTAAGCACAGATTTACATACATCACATTCTTTGGACATTTGTATGTTTATTATCATTTAGTTAAAGCTATTTTTTACTTTTATTCCTAGTTTTTTCACCGATGGGGTATTTAGATGTCATTGCTTAATTTGCAGACAAATGAAGATTTTGTAGTTAACTCTTTTTTGAGTTTTTACTTATTCTGCTGTCATTGAAGAACATGTGTTGTATGATTTGTGTCCTTTGATTTTCTTGAGACCTATTTTATGGCCCAGCACATGGTCCTTTTTTGCTCTGAAAATGTATATTCTGCAGTTGAGGGTCATAATATTTTTTTCATGTTAGGTCATGTCAGGTCACTTGTTCATTGTGCTTTTCAAATGTTGTTATTAATTACTGAGAGAGCTCTGACAATTCCCATCTATTGTGGATTTGTCATTTCCCCTTCAGGCCTTCCAGTTTTTAGTTTATATTTTTCATTTATAGATTTTTGGCTCTGTTATAGTTTCAGATTTTCTGCCTGGAATTATTTTTAAGAAAGTTTGTTTTTGAAAGGTCCATCATCTGGGGCCATTTTGGGTCTGTTTCTATTGTGTGTGCTTTCTCTTGATTTTTTGATCATGATATCTTCATGTGCCTGGTTATTATGAAGCTGGATTTTTAAAATAAGCAATTGTAGATAATTTAAATTAGTGTAGAATAATGCTATCTTCCTCCAGGGAGGATTTATATTTGTTTCTGGGAGGTGGCTAATGGAATTGGCAGTCTTAGATCATTTCAGTGCAGTCAGGGATTAAGATAATTTGAAGCTGGGCTTTCATCCTTGTGAGAGTCACACTATTTCCAGTTCATCTTACTTCTAGTGTATAACATTTCAGAGGCCTGACCCAGAGTGTGGAGTGTTCACCAGCCCTTCTCTGCTTGGACCTTGAACTTAGTTTTGGACTCCTTGAGACCTGGGAGTTTGTTGACATTACTCTCTTCAGTTCTTAGTGACCTCTTCTGGATTTGGAAGATGCCCCTAGGTTGTAACCCCCAATGCAGAGAATTTCTTTCACCTCCCATATCTTTTTTTTTTTTTTTTTTTAATTAAAACATGGCTTGGCAATGTTGCCCAGGCTGGAGTCCAGTGGCTATTTGCAGGTGCAGTCATTAAACCACTTTAGCCTCAAACTCCTGGACTCAATGAATCCTTCTGCCTCAGCCTCCTGAGTGGCTGGGACTACAGGCATGTGGCACCGTACCAGGCTCACCTCCCATATCTTGATTTTAAAATTCTTCATTGTCCAGGAACAGATGTTTATTGTTTGTTTTGTCCAGTTTTTCTAATTGTGCTAGTCAGGAAGCCTTTTTGGACTTATTTACTCTCTCATACTGGAAGTGGATCCTTGATATTTTATCAATTAATGGCACCGAAGTTTGAGAACTACTGCTTGGCTCTTCTCACCTACTGCTAGCACCCTCTCCTTGTTCCTTTCACTCCAACCGCTTAGGCCTTTGTATCATTTCTTAGCATGTTTCTGCCTTAAGACTTTTTTAATTGCTGTTTGTTTTTCTCTGCCTGGGACTCTTTCTCCAAACGGCTGAATAGTTCACTCTTTTACTTTCTCAGGTCTTCATCAAAAGGTCTCCTCATTAGTGATACCTTTCTGATGCGCATGACATATAAATTGTTCTCCATTACACTCACTACCATAGTATATGTTGTAATTAGTTTTGGACAGTATATGTAAGCTCTTTGAGAAAAGGGAGATTATTTTGTTACTTACTGTGTGTCTAGTGCCTAAAATTGTCTTGCACATAGTAAATGCTCAATTAATATTTATTGTTTATTGTTGAATATGTGAATGAATTTATAATGGGGACAATAAAGGTAATGGCTTCATGAGAGTCCTCATGAGGATTAAATAAGTTAATACCTGTAAGATGTTAACAGTGTCAGGCATATGGTAAATATGAAAATATTATTTTAAAACATTGTTGCCTCAGAAACGATCACTTCTCATTACTAGATATTGTAAAGGTTGAAAACTACCTGCTTTTTGTAAAGCAAGCCCGTTTTTCTCCTTAGGTTGCTGTTATGATTGGCCCCACATTTTGCAGCCCTTTTCCAGTGGCTGGAATGATAGAATGAAGCTTTATCCATGGAACTCTGTGTAGCTGGAGGATTTAGAGAAGAGATCTGTGCATTTAAGCTAGTTTGTGATGTCCAGGCAATCAAGGAACTGCTTTTAATGTAACTTAATGAGCAGAAGAGTGAATAGACATAGTTCTTTTTTAACTTTTATCTCTTAAAGACTGCATTCTGGGAGACTGGCATACTCATAGTTTTATATAATGCAAATGAAATATAATACTCAGCCAGTGTTGCCTTCTGTTGAAGAGAACATCAAGATTGATTGACCTGAGTGGTAAATATTGACCCAAGCAAATGCTGAAGTCAGTGTTTACCTCAAGGGAGAATAAATCTTGATCAGAAAATACATAATCTCATTATTATTATAGGCTTTCACTAGAAGAATCTGGAAATCTTGTGGTATGAGTATCTTGAGCATAATTTTCCTTAGGAAAAACAACTAACTTTTAAAGTGAAGACATAAAGAGATCTTTAAATTACTTGGATAGGTTGATGAACTTTTCTCTAATAATTTTTAACTTGGACGGCAAAGCTCCTGCCTTTTGTGACAGCATTATAAACTGGTGGCTGCTTTATCCAAGAAACTGATTATTAATCAGTTCGGTTAGTTTTTGCTCAGTGCCCATTATGTTGCTTCTAAGTCTTGTGTTAAGGTAGTTTGTAAGATACAAGACAAGGAGAAAATATCTTTGACCTTCAAAGAGCACTGAAGACACACAAGAAATATGAAATAGACAATGATACAATACTTTACTTTTCTGATACCATAAAAACTCCTTGATATGAGAGAACATTTTTATAGAGGAGGTGAACTGTAAATACAGTTTTGAATAGGATTTGAAGAGGCAGAAGGATATTTTATTTTTTTTATTTTTTATTTTTTTATTATTATTATACTTTAAGTTCTAGGGTACATGTGCATAATATGCAGGTTTGTTACATATGTATACTTGTGCCATGTTGGT
>NW_012122931.1:12298885-12343327 GCF_000951035.1 Colobus angolensis palliatus
GGGCTCTTTTTTGGTTCCATGTGAACTTTAAAGCAGTTTTTTTTTCCAATTCTGTGAAGAAACTCATTGGTAGCTTGATGGAGATGGCGTTGAATCTATAAATTACCTTGGGCAGTATGACCATTTTCACCTTATTGATTCTTCCTATCCATGAGCATGGTATGTTCTTCCATTTGTTTGTTTGATAGTCAGATTTCCAAAAGTATAAGATTTAACATGTGGACTTCTAAAGTTTATACAAGTTATAAATGTTAAATTTTAGAGATGTTTGAAATGATATTAAGTAAAAATAAATCCTACCAGAGGTAACTACTTTTTAACATTTTGATACATAGCCTTCTAGACTTTTTCTCTTCATGCATATAATGTGAATATATGCTGTCTGTGCGGCTGCTAAAACAAAATACCTTAGACTGGGTAACTTACAAGTAACAGAAATTTATTGCCCTCAGGGGCTTGAAAGTCCAAAATCAAGGCTTCAGCAGATTTACTGTCTCGTGAGGGCTCATTCCTCATAGATGGTGCCTGCTGTGTATCACCACATGGCAGAAGGGACAAACAGTCTCTCTCAGGCATCTTTTCTAATTTATAAGGGCTCCACCCTCATAACCTCATTACCTTCCAGGTTCCCCACCTCCTAATCCCACTGCAGTGGGGATTAAGTTCAACATATGAATCTTGGGGGAACATATTCAGACCATACCATAGGCATAGATATTGGTGTGTATATATGAATAAATGGAAAAAAATAAATATAAAAAGTGTTAATATTGTTTCAAGATTTGCTTTAAAAAAATTTGCTTTTCTAGATTATAAATAATGGTAACTTAACTGATCAGTGAAAAAGCTGTATGATCCTTGGTGTGATTCCTAAGATTTTCCTATCTGAACATGTTAGATACATGTGGTACGGTAAGGGGATTGTTGTTTTGACTGATAATGAATCCCTCATAATTTTTTTTAGGTGCTGGGTCTTCAGCTCTAAAGAGGCCATTTGAAGATGGGTTAGGGGATGATAAAGACCCCAATAAGAAGATGAAACGAAACTTAAGGAAAAGTGTGTAAAACCTTTATTCTTATAGATGCAAACTAGAGAGGATTTGTAGCCTCAGATAGAAAAATTAGAAGTGAAGGTTTTTGTTTAATGAGATTGGTTCTCACCGAGACTGGAGTTCTGTGTCATGATCTCGGCTCACTGCAATCTCCACCTCCTGGGCTCAAGTGATCCTTCAACCTCAGCCTTCTCAAATAGCAGGGATCACAGGTGCATGCCACCACACCCTGCTAAGTTTTTGTGTTTTTGGTAGAGACAGAATTTCGCCAAGTTGCCCAGGCTGGTCTTGAACTCCTGAGTTAAGCAATTCACCCTCCTCGGCCTCTCCAAGTGCCGGGATTACAGGCATGAGCCACTGTGCCCGGCCAAAAAGTGAAGAATTTGATTGATTTTAATTAGAGTTTTCAGACTAGATCTTAACTGAGCAATTGATAATTGAATAACTTTTTTGTTTCCAAGCTTTTTTGCTTAGGATACATGAGTATTGACAAGCGAAGTTAATGTGTAGTTCAATAATGCATACCATTTTTATAGTGATGTTAGCATAGTAATTTTAGAATTACTTATGAGGTTAATCTGTGTGTTTTGAAATCCTCATTTTAAAACAATCTGGTGAATTTACAGTAGTTATTGATTACTTTCTAGTTAATTTCTGACCTCATTCCTCTTTCTTTAACAGTTCTGGATAGTAAAGCAATAGACCTTATGAATGCATTAATGAGGCTAAATCAGATCAGGCCTGGGCTTCAGTATAAGCTTTTATCTCAGTCTGGCCCTGTTCATGCCCCAGTCTTCACAATGTCTGTAGATGTGGATGGCACAACATATGAAGCCTCAGGACCATCCAAGAAGACAGCAAAACTTCACGTAGCGGTGAAGGTACAGTATTTTACTTCGCAATGCTTTCTTATTTTATGTTCCAAATAATATGCTTATTTTCCTATAATAAATTGTCATTTTTTAAGCATTTTAATAGCGATATTATTATTTATAGACTTCTGTTACTTCTGGATAACAAAGTTTTGTTGTTGTAAAATATGTGGTAATTATATAAAATTTGGAAAATACAGAAAGAAGTAAAGAAATTGAAATACGTCAACTGACCATCGTTGAGGCAAAGACCATTAGTATTTGTATCTAGTATGTTGGTCTATTTCCAACCATTTTCTATTTTGCTGTTTATTTTTTAAGTGAGCTCACAGTATATATGTAATTTTATCTTCTGTTTTTTTCTTGTAATGTTTCATTACTGTTTTTCCTCATTATGAAAATCTTCATAAATAATTTTTAATGGCTGTACGATTAACATGCTGTGAGTAAACTATTTGTTTAAACATTCTCCTATCATTGGATATTTTGCTTATTCCAGATTGTTTCTATTATAAATTTGATCAGTATCTTTGTATATGGTGCTTCATCTGTATTTTTAGAATATTTCCATAGGGAATAATGTCCAGGATTGGACCAATTATGCATGTAGGTTTGTAGAAAATTTCCAAGTAATGGGATCTCTCTATAAGTATATTTGACCTCTTGCAGACTAGTGCAAAAATGTTAAAGATCATGTAGACTGAAGATCACATTCACTTAAGAAAAGTTATTTTATGTAACAGTATGGCATACGATATAATTGGACTATTTTCATGGTCATTTTGTATGTATTATTAATGTATATGCAAACACCATCCTAGCTACTGGGGATATGGCAGTTAATGAAACAAAGTTCCTGCTCTCATGGAGCTTACATTCTAGTGTGTATAGGATGGGAAGATAGACAACAAATATACAAAGAAGCGTGTAGATGTCAGATACTGATGAGAACAATGCATGCAGAAAAACAATCACTAAGATTTAAAAATACCAAACACCACATAGTACTTATGCTCTGTCTTCACTAGAAAAGGGATATCTAAAGTATGATGAAAGAGTATGAATTTAAAATGAGGCAGAAAAAGAAAACCAACAATGAGGGGAAAAGTAAGTCCAGGAATAAGACTAAACATACAGTTTAATAACAACATACACTGAGAATGAGTCACAAGTTTAGAGCTAAGTTCTGTAGCAGCTGACACAAAAAGCTTGTGAAATATACAGTTCACTCTCTTTGTCTTAAGTACAGAGAATTTGGTTATGAGAGTCACAGTTGTGGTATTTGATCGGGTGGGCATTTCTCCTTGGGTAGATCTTCACAAACCAAGGATATCAGTGATCTCTTTTAAAGGCATCTATGATGCAGTGATAAATTTTGTGGGTTGTTTCGTACAGTAACCTTTAACATAAGCTAGTGGCCTCATAGCAAATTCAAATTCAGTAAAATTTGGGAGAGTGAGTAGAGTGGCAATTTTTGCAATGTGACAAGGTTTGGATGCTGTTTTCATTTGATGCAGTGATATCTTTTTATGATGTAATGGAACTTGGTTGGACTGGGTATGCTTTTGTCTTAAATTCCAAATATTATGTTTTATTCACCTGAGCTTTTGGTAAACATGGAGGGGCTGTAAACTTGGGATTAAGTTAAGCTCCCTGACAAATTTTGGAAATGTAGATATCAATTATAATCTGAATGACACTGGACCTGAGGAAATTGTTAATGGTTTCTTGTGACTGGTGTGGTGGGTAGATGGCCTTCATACTTTTATTTACCTTGAGTGGCATTTTGGGTAGAATGTGCAGTAACTGGTAAATCTGAAATTTATGAAGAGTTAAGATTTTCCCTTTTTGAAAATGGGATAAACTAAACTTTTGATCCATTCATGTAAAATGAATTATGAATCAGAGTAAACTGGCTTTGAAGGTTTGAAAAACTCTGCTTACTTTCTTTGGTTTATCAGCTATATGATATGAAAACCTATTACTAGCTGTCAGTCTCAAGTGGCCTGCAGTCTTTTCTAGGCCTCTCACATCTCAGGTTTATGACCCGATAGCTTTATTCCAGAATTTGCTATTTTGAGGTAGATTGTTCTCCCTAAGGTCTTCATAGATTTTTTATTTTATGTCTTGTTTTCTAAAAGTTACTTTTGGCTTTTTAAATCTTATTATAAATGCATAATGTGTGTTTGTTATAAATGGTTTAGAAAATGAGGGGAAAAAATTCATAGTTCTAATGCCCAGAAATAATAACCATTAACATTTTGGTATTTATTCTTCCAAGCCTTCTTGTTTAACTTACAATTCTAACTTCAGAAAGCATTAAAAATGAAAAAAATTTCTCTAGGTTGGATGCAAATTACCTGGTAGCAAAACATGACCTGAATTGATAGGGAGCTATTTTTAGTCTTTAGCATTCTATTTAGTGTGATTATTTTATATGTTTCTTTGCATAAACATGGGGCAGCATCTGAGAATCCACTGGGGATTTGGAAAATATGTGGTATATGTATTGTATTAGCTGTCAGAATTGAAAAATTATGAATTCTCAAAACAACCTGGCACTAAGGGTTTCAGATAAGGAATGGTGAACCTACATAATGTCTGGTAGAAATGTATTTTTTAAAAATAGGATCTTTCTTTCTTTCTTTCTTAGATGGAGTCTTGCTTTGTTGCCCAGGCTGGAGAGCAGTGGCGTAATCTTAGCTCACTGCAGCCTCTGCTTCCCGGGTTCCAGTGATTCTCCTGCCTCAGCCTCTTGGGTAGCTGGAATTACAGGCACCTGCCACCACACCCAGCTAATTTTTATATTTTTAGTAGAGACAGGGTTTCGCCATGTTGGTCAGGCTGGTCTTGAACTCCTGAACTCAGGTGATCCTCCCGCCTCGGCCCCCCAAAGTGCTGGGATTACAGGCTTGAGCCACCACGCCCAGCCGATACTCTCTTCATCTAAAAATGTATTATGAATTTTTAAATAGCTAACTCAAAGATTGCTCTTATTTTTAGTGATAGTCTAACATTTCATTATTAGCAGATGGTCTGTTACATTATCATAATGTAACTAATCATTTTGGATTTAGATACTTCCATTTTACTGCTTTACAAAAAATCTTGTTGAACTTGTCTGATGATTCCTTAAGATATATTCTAGAGCTAGAATTATTGGGTCAAAAGGTCATTACATTTTAGTGATTCATTAATTTGTTAAAAAAATGCATTGGAATTCTTATTATATGCCAGGCATATATTGCCAAATTGTCATCCATAAAGGTTATATCACATGTTATGCGTTGTTCATAAATGAGTGGGAAAGAATTTTGCATCTAAGGTGTTTATGAAAGTAGGTCCAACTGAATACAAATCCTTTTAGTTCTTAATTGCTTGGTGAGGGTTGCGTACCTATTAAGACAAATCACACCAGAGAATCAAATCAAAAGAAAAGAAATCAGTCGTTTCGCATGAGTCTGGCCTGGCTGCAGAGCAGCAAGCACCCTAAAGTGATGGAGAATTAGTGGCCAGTCTTCTCTTCACTCTTCCACTTCTCTATCCTGGCAGCCATCCACAAAGGATACCTTTAGGGTCATAATCATCCATATTACATAAAAAGAATCTTAGTCATTGTGAGGAAAAGATCAGCTAGAAGGGGGAAGGTGAAGGGAAGGCTCTTTGGAGAGGTTCTTAGAGACATCAGATCGCCTGAGAATCTGATGAAATCAGGTCTCTATCATACATAAGCCATAGATGTTACTCTCTTTTGAGTAGAGACCTATGATGTGGAGGGCCATGTTTTCTTTTCACTCTTGGCCCCTAGTATTTGATGGTATCATCGTTCTCAGTCTCAGCCTTTGCTAACCTCAGCCCTCTTCCAGGAAGAAGGGGATTTGATTACACACAGGTGATTTCCCAGTCACCTTGTTTCCATGAGTGATCTTGTCATTTTTAAGCTCAATTGATGAATTAGGTTTGAATTTGTTTGCCAGATACTTGAAATTCACTTTTTTTTGGTATACTGGTTTTTTTTAGAATTAACATGGATTCCAAACAAACTTAGTTTTGTCAGAGAAAACCAGAGCTGGACAGTTGTTAAAACAGTAAGAAAAAAAGTGTGTACTCAGGAACTATTACTGCAATAACGAAAAGAGACCTCGGTATGGAACTGGGCTCAATTCCGAGTTCAACATGGACAAGTGAGGATTTGTAGCCAAGGAACAGGGATGGATCAGTGGATGGAAAATTACTAAGAGGAAGCATCAGGATGAAGGGGGAATTTCTGGCTAAATGGGACCTATCAGGATTCTTGCTCAGAGCAGGCCAGGGTGATCAGATACCACCTGGGCAGTGATGGGCATATTAGTCCATTTTTGCACTGCTATAAAGAAATTCCTGAGACTGGGTAATTTTTAAAGGAAATAGATTTAACTGGCTCACGATTCTGCAGGCTGTACAGGAAGCATAGTGACTTCTAGGGAGGCCTCAGGAAACTTTTAATCATGGTGGGAGGGGAAGCAGGCACATCTTATGTGGCCCGAGCAGAAGGAAGAGAGAAGGGTGAGGAGGTGCCACATACTTTTAAAACAACCAGATCTCTTGAGAACTCTGTCATGAGACAGCACTAGGGATGGTGCTAAACCATTAGAGACTGCCCCTGTGATCCAATCACCTCCCACCAGGCCCCACCTCCAACATTCGGGATTACACTTGGACATGAAATTTGGGTGAGGACACAAACCATATCAGTGGGGGATGAGGAAATTTGATCAGATACCAAGGGTGATTAAGGGTGATTAAATATCGAGGGTGAGGGATTCTGGCTAAAACAATTTAGCAGGATTCTTGTTACAACATGGCTCTTAGGGACAAGGCCCAAGGATGGGGCCTAGATAAAAACATGGCTCAGAGGATCCTGTCTAGAGTTTGGTTAAGAGGAGAATCTTTATCAGTTGCAGAGGTCTGAGAACTGCTTTTTTGACTTCTTAGCATATGCTAGTAAATACTCTTAGAATAACTGTTCATAAAAAATGATTTAATTTGAATTTCTTGGTTACACTGTGTTGGACACTTCCCTGAGATATAATCCACCAGTTATATAAAATATTTGTAAACATATTGAAATACATTGCTATAATAATAATAAGCGAATCTGATATGTGAGAAAAGGGTGGAGAGAAGTATTAAAAAATGTATATTAGCCTATTTTTATTGTCTGTGTTAAGAAAAGATGAATGTCTTTAGCTTTTATTGCAATACACAAATCAGACTTATTTGTGATGTTTGGCTTTTGACTTGCAGCCTGTGTTGGCTAGTGTTAATTTGGAATGATAGCTATTCTCGGAGATGAGATTTCTCAGGGAGAGCATACTTACAGGACTCAGACAGTGGAGAAGGTGTTTTTAAAATCAAATATTAATAAGGATATAAACAAATGATGTTAATGTACTTAGTATAAAGTACTACCTGAGCACTTTTAGAACTTAAGATGTTAAAAAGAGGGTTCTTGGCTTTACTCCCAAGCAAATACAAGACATTTATTTATGATAAGAATGCCAAGTTATCCATATGAATTGTGTGAATTAATTTCAAGTTCTCTTGGTACAGACTTCTATGTAGGTCCATTTTTTGGTTTAGGGTAACACCGTTTTATTTATATTGGCAAAATCCTTTATACAAGATGTGATTGTTTATAAAGGGTGGCTTCTCATTTGTGTGGTCACCATAACCATTTTTTGGAACACCTATTATGTACACTTGTTATTGTAAAGAAATACGATGTTGCTTTTAAATCTCAGCAACTTAAAACAGTTAAAAGTGGAAATGAATGCAAGGGTCTTTAGGAATCTATCCCTATATCCTCTGGCTTAAGCCTCTAATTAGTGACAAAGCTATATCAACCTCCTTTGAAAGAGGCTTACAAAATGTGAACATATTCTCTTGTAAACATCTAAAAAGCAGTATAATCAGGAAGGTATTAAAAGGCACTCGTGTGTGGAGGTGTGTGAGCATGCCTGTGCACGGTCATGCACACACACATACACATTGTTCTTAAAGCTTTATTTTGAAAAAGTAAGAAAAATCCTAAGGATCGAATGAAAGTATAACAAACTTGAACATTGGAGGTAGCCATAATCAACCCTTGAGAGAGAAGGATGGAAATACAAGATTAAAATTGTTCCTGGCCTAGTTAGTATAGAGAATAAACCTGGAAACCGAATCTTGTTTTTTTTTTTTTTTCCCTGAGACAGAGCCTTGCTCTGTTGCCTACGCTGGAGTGCAGTGGCGCAATCTTGGCTCACTGCAACCTCTGCCTCCCAAGTTCAAGCAATTCTCCTGCCTTAGCATCCGAAGCAGCTGGAATTACAGGCATGCACCGCCACACCCAGCTAATTTTTGTAGCTTTAGTAGAGACTGGGTTTTACCATGTTGGCCAGGCTGGTCTCGAACTCCTGACCTCAAATGATCCACCCGCCTTGGCTTCCCAAAGTGCTGGAATTACAGGCATGAGCCACTGCATCTGGCTGAGACTGAATCTTTTAAGTTTTGATTGTGGTTTATGTTGGAAGCAAAGTAGAAAGTTTTAGATGTTACTTTGTAATTGACAGGCAAGTTGGTTCGAAGATAAAAAATTTCTTGATTGCCTTTCTGGGCCAATTTCTCCTAATGGATTGAGTCATAGAACTTAGAGGTCAACCAATACAGTCTTCCTGGTTTGTAGATTGGAAAATTGAGGGCCAGAGAAGAAATACAGGACTAGACGCTCAGATTTTTTCCTTTCTAGACCAGGGTACTTTTTACAGTATGCCGTTTCTGTCTGTGTCCTATTGGTTTGAACCTAGCTATCCTGTTTATTTTCTCTACCTCTCACCTCCAAATTAAATGAACCAGGAGTAGCGTCAGGTTTATATTTGTCATCCTGTATTTAAACTCAATTACCCTGAGGAGGTTTTCCCCATTTTTCCATGGTGCTACCCTGGTAGGTATACCCTATTTAACCAAGGACTTACAGATTTAGTACCATCTTGCTCTTCCTGCAAGGTGTTTTATGGTTCAAACGCTATGAGTTTGAAACTTTTGTTCTCAATATTTTGTCTATTCTCTGGTTTCTCGTGTCTGAATAAAACTGCATCTTAATGTAATTTGTACAGGTATTGCAGGCAATGGGATATCCAACAGGCTTTGATGCAGATATTGAATGTATGAGTTCCGATGAAAAATCAGATAATGAAAGTAAAAATGAAACAGTGTCTTCAAACTCAAGCAATAATACTGGAAATTCTACAACTGAAACCTCCAGTACCTTAGAGGTATACTTATTTTTTTCTCAGAAAAAAAGTAATATGTATGTGCATTGTAGGAAATTTGAGAGATGTGGAAAAGTATAAATAAAATCAAAAGCATATACAAACCTGTACATATATTACAGAGACAGACATAATTATTATTTTGGTTTATTTCCATCTAGTTTTTTTAATCTCTATAAAGGCAGTCATATTTTCATGCAGTTTTATATCTTTATTTTTTCACTTTAAAAATATCTGTAAACTGCACAACATTTGAGTATACTCTAATTGAACTAGTATTTCCTGATTGCTGGCCATGGAAGCTGCTTCCAACATTTCATAACATACCAAGACTATCCGCAATAACTGATGGGCAGAAAACTACAAGATGTAATGGAGGAAACTGGGATTATTTGAAGTTTATGCTAAGCTGTGGGGTGCATTGATTGGGTCATCATTTAGTTGGTCCAGCCCTGAAGGAAGGCATAGCCTGACATAGTATGTACCTCAGACCCTAATTAAGTCCTGACCTGTGAACTTATTGTCACCAATAATAGAATGGGATGAAATCCAAGTACTGAGTATACACAATACACTGGGGAGTTCATGGAACCCATGTTTACTGCAGTCTATGTAAAGAACATTAGCTTTAAAGTCACAGCAAGAGCTTACATTAAAAAAAAGTTTACTTTGTCATTTGTACAAATAAGTATTTATTAAGGACTTAATTAATAAGCTAATTTTTTCAGTCCATAAATCCTTTTTAATACCTGCTTAGTGCCAAGTGTTGCAGAAGTTGTGTGCAGAGCCTAGAGCTGCTCCCAGGCTAAAAGGGTAAAAAGACATGTTTATAACAAATGGCAATATAATGCGATAAGCACTGTGATGGCAAAAATGAACGTAATAATTTCAAATCTTGAAGGAGGAAGGGGTAGTGAGACTCTTAGACATACACTTACACAATCATGCAGAACAGCAAGGCTTCAGATGATGAGCTTTGCTGTGTGGGGAAGAGAAAGCATTCTGGACTGAAGGAAGAGGAGGTATGATGAATTTGAGTTGTGAAAGTAAATGTTTAAGAAGTGCCAAGTGGGCCAGTGTGGACAGGATTGATGGGGCTGAAGCCTGAGAAAGCCACACTTGGCACTTCGTGTGATGCTATAGAGGACAGATGATGTCATGGCAGTCATTACAGGTGGCAGTCACAGGTCAAGATGTTGTTTTGCTGACAATGTTACATCTGTTAAAAGAAAAAAGGGCTTGGCTGGGTGCGGTGGCTCACGCCTGCAATCCCAACACTTTGGGAGGCCGAGGCAGGCAGATTACGAGGTCAGGAGATTGAGACCATCCTGGCTAACATGGTGAAACCCCGTCTCTACTAAAAAAATATGAAAATATTAGCCAGGCGTGGTGGCGGGTGCCTGTAGTCCCAGCTACTCAGGAGGCTGAGGCAGGAGAACGGCGTGAACCTGGGAGGCGGAGCTTGCAGTGAGTCGAGATAATGCCACTGCACTTCAGCCTGGGCGACAGAGCGAGACTGTGTCTCAAAAAAAAAAAAAAGAAAAGAAAAGAAAAAAAAGGGCTCATTAATTATGAGGTCCAGACCATTAAGTATAAAGGTAATTAAAAAGGAAAAGAGCAGTGTGGGCTGCGCTAGTAGCAGCCACACTGACATAAAAAGTTTTGGTAGTGACTACGTTTATATTTTGTTTCTGTATATTGTAGTAATGGTGGGAAGCAAGGAGAAAAGCCCTTATTTATTTCCTCATTTAAAACAATAGTAATTTATTAAAATTCAGATTTTTTATGACTTGATTCATTTTTGTAGACATGGTTTGGAAAGCATAGAGTGATTACTATAGACCTAGTTTCAAAAATCACTCATTATCTTTTAAAGACAGTGACTGGAAATTTTTCTTGAAATTCAAAAAATGCAGATTATAAAAACGCATCAGGAAGAGATGTTTATTGATGTTATTGATGTTTTTAAACTTGTCCTTAAAAATTGTCCTTTGATGGTTCACTTCTAAAGTGTTAACCACTTGTCACACCTGCACAGAATACTTTACTGATAGAATCTTGATTTTCATTAGGTTTATATATGTAATAATTAATACTTTGGGCCAGGCGTGGTGGTGCACACCTGTAATCCCAGCACTTTGGGAGGCTGAGGCAGGCAGCTCACCTGAGGTCAAGAGTTTGAGTGCACCCTGGCCAACGTGGTAAAACCCTGTCTCTACTAAAAATACAAAAATTAGCCGGGTGTGGTAGCAGGTGCCTGTAATTCCAGCTACTTGAGAGGCTGAGGCATGAGAATTACCTGAACCTGGGAGATGGAGGTTGCAGTGAGCTGAGATTGCATGACTGCACTCTAGTCTGGGCCACAGAGCGAGACTCCATCTCAAAAATAAAAAATAAAAAATAAATTAACACTTTTTTGCATGTATTTTGTGTGTTCAGCATTTCTTGTGTGGTGGAATTACAGACATGATCTCTGACCTCAAAAAGTGCCCTATCTTTTGGTTTCTCCTTTCTCAAAATTATAGTTGTATTTTGTGGATTTATTTGTTAGTTTGCTTTTGATGCTAGCCTCTGTTTTCATTTGCACCTTCATGCTCTTACATGAATTATTTCACTTCTATTCTTATCCTTCCTCAAATCAGTTATTTCCATAGCATATATCTGCTCTCTAACATGCGTTATTTTGCAGTGATGATATCTGTCCCTCCCACTACACTTTAGCTCCTTGAGGGTAGGGAGTGACTGCTTTGATTGTTATTTTAAAATTTCAGAATCCGTAGTCTCTAGCCAACTGTTTTTACCTTAGGTCCCCTTAAATCTGTTTAGAGTGACTGAGAGGTGTATAGGAACATTTCCCCTTTAACATCACAAATTGAGAATTATTTCTTCCTAACCCTAAAGAAGAAAAAGGAACCCTCAGGCATCATGTGAATCCAAACTGTTCTCTTTTTGTTATTAGTAATTTAGAGTATTATTCTTAGATCATGAACACTACAGAGCAGAGCCTGGAGTGGCCCACAGTGGCATGGTTGCATTGGTCTTGAATACTACTTCGAAGGAAGGCTGGCCAGATGACTGCAGTGTTTACTGCTTGTAGAGTTTTTATAGCTTTAATGATATTTTGCCATTTGTGTACACAGGTGACTCATTCTAGCCCCTGAGTGCTTTAAAGTGAATTTTTGAGCCTCCTTCTTAGCATAATTGTATTAACAAGAAATGCAATATTCTAAAATCTTACTTGCTTGAACCTTCAGATTCCCTTTCTCTTATAGGTAAGAACTCAGGGCCCTATCCTCACAGCAAGTGGCAAAAACCCTGTAATGGAGCTCAATGAAAAAAGAAGAGGTCTCAAGTATGAACTCATCTCAGAGACTGGTGGAAGCCATGACAAGCGCTTTGTAATGGAGGTGTGTAGCCAGACACAACCCAGCCTTATCTTTCTTCTCAAAGACATAGGATATCCTGAACTTAATGTAAAGTTTTAGACTGAGTCAGTTCTTGTGGCACTATTTGATTTTTGGTGTTTTCTGTGTCATAATCTATTTAAATTAAAAGCACATAGAGGAATTGCATGGGGGTAATTGCAAGGTGTTATTCTTGATTGTAGGTAGAAGTAGATGGACAGAAATTCAGAGGTGCAGGTCCAAATAAGAAAGTGGCAAAGGCGAGTGCAGCTTTAGCTGCCTTGGAGAAGCTGTTTTCTGGACCCAATGCGGCAAATAATAAGAAAAAGAAGATTATCCCTCAGGTATGAGTAAACATTAAACCTTTGCAGAACCTGTGAAAAATGTTACAGGAATTAAATTTTCTTTCCTGTCCATGTGCCATTTTAGCTTTTTCTGAAGTTGTTTCTTTTTCTTGGACTTGGCAACCTTTGCTTTGGGTTAGGTCATGAATAATATAAATCCGATTGGTGGTTACCTGTTCTATGGTCTTCCTAAACAAAATATATATGTACATGTATATTTATATGTATATGTATATATGAGGCTATTAGCATTATTTGGAGGGTTGAAGTCATTCTTGATGAAGTCAAGTTTTGAGGTGATTTGGACCTTAATGAGTTATAAGCAGTTTAGTTTGGGGAAGCTGCCAGGAGCACCTGGGGCTTTGCTCTCATCAGCCTGCAGGTGCTTTTCCAGTTCCTTTGCAGTTTTGTCCTTTTGCATTGTTTACTTTGGGTTTCCTTGCAGACCGCATAAAATTTGGTGCTGTATTGCTTCTGTTCATTACTGACATTGGAAATGTCAGCGCTACTGAATGTCCAGGATCTTAGCAAAGTATTTAGAAAAGATGGCCCCCTAATTACATGCTTATGGATATGAGATTCTTCCATCCATTCATTTATGCATTCAGAAAACATTTTCTAGTCATACACCATATGCCTGACAGTGAGGGAAAGAGTTGCATAAGTAAATATAAGACACATTGTGCCTCATGGAGAGTCCTGGTATAATAACATAACATCTGAATATATTATATGATAGAAATTAAAAATGCTTAAACTAATAAAAGGAAGCTTAGATTGTTTAATTCTACGTTAAACATTATATTTAGGTTCCGTTGTATATGCTAAGTCCATTGTAGGAGGGTAGAATTGATCTTATTTTACAGGTAAGGAAACAAGGCCCAAAGAAATTGAAATACTTGCCTGTGGTAACACAGTATTTGATAATAGGGGTTCCTTCTAAAACCAGGTGGTTCTTCCAATGGCCGTGGACATTTTACTATTGTATCCATCTAAAATTTGTTTTGTATTCATTTAAATTTCTTGTATTTGCTATAATAAACACTGCCTATATTCTGAGATCCAAAAGGTAGAGAAAACTTACTTTTACTGAGATGAAAAAGTTTTTAAAGCCCTTAAGTTACACATGTCGAAAACAAGTAGATTTTTTTTCTAAAATCTTCTGGTAAATATAGAACAAAGTATGTTCTCAATTAGTTGAAAGATGATTCTTGTTTTATGACCTTGTTTTATGGTGTTTTTTCCCATATTGCATCTTATATTTGGTCAGTTAATTTTAGTTTAAAAAGCCCATGTGCAAATATTTATTAGGTAGTTAAGTTTGTTTCCACTAGACATGAGCTAGATTAGTGTGGAATCACTCTGCTACTGCCAGATTGTTGCTTCCTGACTACTTTTGACTACGTCATATTAAAAAAAGAAAGATGTCTACTTGAAGTTCACTCATTTTTAGACATTTTCCATACTAGAAGCTATAAAACTCATGTGTTCAATGTGCTTGCTGGCCAAGAAACAATCTATTTTGGATATGTGGGTTGGTTTATTTCAGAGAAAAACAAAAACGGCAGTCCCTGTGCATGACACAGTTAACCTTGAAACTGTCTCCTGCCTATTCATACTAGAGGTAGAGGTTATCCTGGAAAGAATAAAGGATGGTACATTTTCAGAGTGAGATAAACGTATGTGTATTCTGACTCTTTCAGCTTCTTAGACATTGTTGACTTTATCATAGAGTACGCTTTGAGGCATTGCACCACTTTCTTGCACCTTGGTTTTAGTGGGGAATCTTGTTTCTAGCTTGAGTTTTTGTTGCATTTCTGTAAGTATAATATTCAATTTGAAACTAGACACCTTTTGATTTTCTTAAAATTTCAGTTTGCAAAAGGGGTTTTTCAACAGTCTTGTTTACTGCTACTCCCGGTATTATCTGTTGTACTTTTAGAATGTTTTTATATTTGTTCTCTCTTGTTCTTTCTACTCTAAAGTAAGGAAAACAAAGTATCGTTATTCTCATAATTCTCGGTTACTCTTTCTACTCTAAGGAAAACAAAGTGGGTATCATTATCCACGTTTTTAATCAGTGGGGAGATTTCCATAGATGATGGCATTTTAGAGCAAGAAGGGGCTTTCAAAGTGGTATTTATTTATTTAATAATGGGGCCAGGTGCAGTGGCTCACACCTGTAATCCCAGCACTTTGAAAGGAAGCTGAGGTGGACAGATCACTTGAGTTCAGGATTTCAAGACCAGCCTGGTCAACATGGAGAAACCCTGTCTCTACTAAAAATACAAAAATTAGCTAGGCGTGGTAGTGGGTGCCTGTAATTCCAGCTACTTGGGAGGCTGAGGCAGAAGAATCGCTTGAACCTGGGAGGCGGAGGTTGCAGTTGAGTAGAGATCACACCATTACACTCCAGCCTGGATGACAGAGTGAGACTCTGTCTCACACACACACAAAAAAGATATTTAATAGTGGATACATGCATACACAAACAGCAGAGGAATCGGGCTCAAAGAAATCATATTACCTTCCCGAGGTCACAGTTACTTAGAGCAGGAACTGGCATCCTCATCTTTGGTCCTCCTGTCTTAGCCCTTTATGTTTTTCCCCCACTAGCCCCATTCAGATTTGCAGTTAATTCTATGTAGTTAGTTGCTGAGATATTTTCTGCCTGTCGGCAGATAATAGGAACCTAGGTACCAAGTGTGTATGATTACTTTAGTAAGGCCTAAAATGACTTTGGTTATAAATTGATTATTAAAATTTGGTGTAGAAAATGAACTCTTTCTGGGTAACACTCAAGTGAAAAGAAGTTATTTGCATGTTCTCAACATCTCTGTAAGGTAGGTATCATTTTTGTTTTTCAGATGATAAATTGAAGGTTCAACATCACAGCTCATGGTCTCACCCACGTGCTCACAGTTTCTCATAGTGGTTGTGCATTGAAGAGATGATAGAAGAAATAAGATGGTTCTTATTTCTTTCAGTAATGAAAGTGTGTTATTTTAACAGGCAAAGGGTGTTGTGAATACAACTGTGTCTGCAGCAGTCCAAGCTGTTCGGGGCAGAGGAAGAGGAACTCTAACAAGGGGAGCTTTTGTTGGGGCAACAGCTGCTCCTGGCTACATAGCTCCAGGTATAGTACCAACTGCAAGAGATTGGCCCCCTTTACTGGGCCAAAATTCAAAGAATAGCATCTCCTTCATTTTCTGAGCTTGTACAGGGTTTGTGGAAATATAAACACAGGCATGAATGTACACAGAAATTTAAAAGTAGAGAATTGACACAATGTCATAGGTGTTCTCCTGGAATCTGCTGAGTGAGGAGAGGCTATCTGGAGGGAGATGACAGATGAGCAATGTTGCATTTGGTTGTGGGACTGTATTTTGACAAGGAATTAAAGGATGTTCCATAGACTCAGAATGTGAATGTCTGAGCGGGGTGTATTCATTCATTGAGGACATAGATGACAGGTTGGGTGTAACAGGAGAGAAAAACTACTAAGAGGTTACTTAATTAGGGTGAAGCCTGGCATTATTAGTGTTTGTTAAACTTAATGTTTGGGAACCATCAGAGACTAAAGAAGTACACAAAGGAAAAAAAAAAAAGAAACATTTATCCAGAGCTTACTATATATACTAGATATTTCCATGTAAATAATTTTACTTATTAAATTGTTTTTAATTTAATTACTTAAATTTAATTGTTTTAAATCTTCGTCAGTGTTTCATCAGGCAGAAATTATTTTCCAAGGAAGGGAAGCTGGGATTTAGAGAGATAAGGCCACTAGCTCAGGGTGAAGCAACCACTAAACCGCAGAGCAAGGATTTGAATGTAGGTGTTTGCGTTTCCAAAGTTCATATTCTTTCCATTCCACCACATACCTTAAAGAAGATTTGGGAGAATGTCCTCTCTCTGCCTTCCCTTCTAATTCTTTTTTTTTTTTTTTTTTGAGGCCGAGTCTCGCTCTGTCACCCGGACTGGAGTGCAGTGGCCGGATCTCAGCTCACTGCAAGCTCCGCCTCCCGGGTTTACGCCATTCTCCTGCCTCAGCCTCCGGAGTAGCTGGGACTACAGGCGCCCGCCACCTCGCCCGGCTAGTTTTTGTATTTTTAGTAGAGACGGGGTTTCACCGTGTTAGCCAGGATGGTCTCGATCTCCTGACCTTGTGATCCGCCCCTCTCGGCCTCCCAAAGTGCTGGGATTACAGGCTTGAGCCACCGCGCCCGGCCCCCTTCTAATTCTTATGTCATTTTAACAATAGATTATTCAGCTGTCTTGTTAAAATCAAGTTCTTCACAATATTGAAAGTATAGTACTTTTAACTGGACAAGTAAACCACTTGTAGATATTGATCAAGATGAAATTATCATGAAGATTGGCTCTTATCCAGTCATTGTTTTTTAGGTAACATCCCTAAGGGTTCACTTTGTGCTTTCCTCTAAGAAAGAATAAGACTAGGCCATTTGGGAAATTTTATGATGTGGCTTTGGAGTGATTCTTCTAGAAGCTGATCCTAGTAGGTGAACTGCTCAAGGAGTGTGCCTGCTTTGGCACACAGCAGACGTGGATTTTGTTCTCATGCAGCTTATAGTCTGAAGGGTGAGACATAGATTAATCAAGTAATAACAACGAGAAACTGAAATGAGTATGATGAAAAAGAAGGACATGCTGCTATTACAGCATGTAACAGAGGAACCTGGTCTATTTTAGTGGGTCCTTGGAGGCTTCCCAGAAGAAGGGACACATTTGAATTGAGCTTTGGAGAATGAATAGGAGTTAACTCAAAGAAGACTGGGATGGGAGAGTGTTGCACACAGAAGGAACGGCATGTGCAGAGACCCTGTGTTGCTGTTGTTGGGGAATTTGGCTCAATTGAAGAAGCAGAAGTCCAAAATGTGTGGAATGTGGAGAGCACTGAGCGGCAGAAGTGGAGAGACTGGGGAATGATGTGAATTGAAGCTGGACGACTCAGTCCCAGACCTGGAGGCCGTTATTTGGATTTTGGTCTTAGAACCCAAAGCACAGTGTTAAGTCTTGATGGATTCGGTTCTAAGGAGAACAGTAACAAGATCAGACTTTATTTGTGAAGGTTAGTCTTTCTATAGTGTGAAGAACAGGTTGTAGGGGTAGGTGTGAGCATTGCCAAGATCAGTTAGAAGGCATATAGTTTACAGTAATGTATTGTACATTTCAAACTGGCTAGAAGAGAAGAATTCAAATGGTTCTAGCATAAAGAAAGGACAAATATTTGAGATGATGGGTATCCTAAGTTCACTGATTTTATCTGTATAAATTACATGGGTATATTAAATTATCACATGAACTCTGGAACTATGTACATCTATTATGCCTCAGTTAAAAAAAGGCTACTGAAGACTACTAACCCAGGCAAGAGACATTGATAGTATTGCTACTGGAGGCAGGGAAGAAGATAGGGGGAGACAAGAAGAGAACAGATGGGAGGAATATAAAGGAGGCAAAATTGATGTATTGAATATATAGAAAGAAGAGTGATATTTCAAGGATATCTCAACTCCTAGGACTTTGAGCTGGAGCACTGGGGGGAAAAGGAAAAGATTATGAATTTCTTATGGTGTGATATAGTTTATGTGTCTAAAATTAAGACAGTCTTCTGTGTGTCTCAGTATTTCTACTGATATTTAATAATTTTAGCCTTATTCAGTGTATTATTGAAAGGGCAAGGCTTTCATTCACAATAATGGGCAGGTTACAGAGATGAACCATCTTTGATGATGTGTTCTATTGGGGCTTAATCTGGTCATGTCTCTTGTTGCTGCGGACCATTTACCGTCTGCTAGAGTGGTAAATGGCTGTGGTCTAGTGGCAGTAATCATGAAAGGAACTGTTTATGGCTGCTGGTTGCAGGCTTTACTCTATAGTAACTCCTCTCTTGTGTCATTGCATTGACCTCCCTGAAAGGCCTGTCTCCCAAAGCTTTTAAAAATGAAGTTATTTTATGGCCTAGAGAAGATTCAGATTAGGTCCCTTTAGATTATGAATAGGTTATATGCCATTTGCAGAGTATATTCTGTGCAGCAGGGACTTCTGTCAGTATATTTACATGTATTATTTAATTAAATTCCCCTGGCAACTCAGTTACTGTACATAGAACACTGAAGCTCAGAGAGGTTAAATAACAGGTGCCATTCACAGATGCCTTTGCTAGTAAAAGATGAAGTCAGAATCAGGACTCCAGTGGCCTGATTAATGACCTAGTTAGTATTTACGGTCTCATTTCTTCTTAAGGAGGTTTTGGTATAATCCTTAGAACTGCAGCCTTAGCCAAACAGCTTCTGCTTTCTGGAATAAATTTGATAGCCACCCTTTTTTAAGCATTAATTTCTTTTTTGGCCTCTGATCTGTCTCCTCTTCCTACTGCTTATTTCAGCTACATATGTCCTCTTGAGTATGATTTAGTGAGCGCTCAGCCTGAGTTAAATGACTTATAACTGTAGACTAAAAATTTTTCATCCCTCAGAACTGTTTCAGTTGGTCCCTAAAAGCAGTTTACTTCTTCAGCATACATTCAAATGCACTGTCTCAAACAGGAGATTTAGAACTGGGCATTCAAAGAAGACCTAGCCTCTGCCCCAGTGACTGCCTGGGGTAGGACCAGATAATTGAATAAACACAATGCAGTATGATGCAAGTGTAACATGGGTTGGGCAAAAGAGAACAGCAAGCCTGGGAGACTTCGTAGAGGAGGTGATAATTGATCCTGGTCTCAAGGGTGAGTTGCAGTTGGTCATCCAGAGAAGGAGGGAACGAAATCATTCTGAATAGCAGAAATGGTTACAAAAAAAAGGAATTGTAATGTGAAAAAGCGCCATTTGTTTTGGGTACTGTGTGAAAGTGCCATGGTGATTTTGTGCCCTTGTTCTACTTTATAAATTTTTTTCATTAATAAATGAATAATAAGTTGTCATTATTGTTATTATTGAGACATGATCTCTCTCTGTTGCCCAGCCTGGAGTGCAGTGGTGTGATCATGGCTCACTGCAGCCTCGACCTCTCACCTCAGCCTCCTGAGTAGCCAGGACTACGGCATGCACCACCATGCCCAGCTAATTTTTTGTTTTTCTGTAGAGATGGGGTCTCACTATATTGCCCAGGCTGGTCTCTAACTCCTGGGCTCAAGCAGTCCTCCTGCCGTAGCCTCCAAAATTGCTGGGATTACAGGCATGAACTACCACACCTGGCTCCAAGTGATTTTTATTTATATATTACCTATATCTAAGCTCTTTTACTGAAAGAGTAAAGATTGCAGCTTCTGTTAATATAGATAATATTTCTAATCCCTACGAATATGGTATAAAAACTTCTTTGTACTAGCTTTTACTTAATAATGTGGGCCTTTTTCATAGGTACCAGAGGCTGATGTCAAAGTCACCAGCATTTACAGAGAGACCCTGTACTTGGGCCAGAAATGGAAATATCAGCAAGTCATAGACCTTGCCCTTGGGCTCACGCCTGACTCATATGCCTGTTTTAATGACCATTGAGACCTCATCCTGCTCTCTCACTACTTTCTGAAGAGACTTGGAAAGTTCTGTTTGTCAACTTTGAGAAATTGGTAGTTTGAGTGCTTTTAAGTATTCTTCTGTTCAACAAAGTATATTTAGTGAGTGGCTACTATATGTATCATACATTCTGCTAGGTTCAGATGATGCAACGATGGATAAGGTTGGCCAGGTCTCTGCTACTCTAGTGGGGAACACAGACAAGAAACTGATAGTTAAAATAGAGTGTGGGGTCAGGGAGTGCAGTGAGAAAGAGATGTAGGAGAGTCTGGCCTATCTAGGAGAGCCTTGTAGGCCATGGTGAGGAGTTCCCACATCTTAAGCAGGCACACAGAGAGTGGCTAGACTGGGACCATTCTGGCAGGTGGTTCTCATTCATCGAACATCTGGAAGAAGTCCTTTGGGCCTAGGGTGCTGAGCAGGTGGTGCTTGTGAATTGGGCCAGTGATGATTGCCCTGGGTCTTGGACTGATCTGCCTCCTTCTTCTTTGCACTAGGCTATGGAACACCATATGGTTACAGCACAGCTGCCCCTGCCTATGGTATGTACACCGTCTTACTGATATCTCCTCTTAGCGACTGTCACAGCAATCCAAAGCACAGTTTCTATCTAGGGGTTTTGTAAATTAATTGGAGGATCTCAGATTTATTCATTCTAGTGACCCAACTTAAATTCCGTTTGAAAATGCCACAACCTTGTGGTTCTTGGTTTGGTTGGAGTTGCTCTTCTCTCCGCTTTGCCTGATTGAAGGACTGCTTGTTCTAATTGCCTGTTTCTGACCATATTGAAATTAAATATTTTAAGTAGTTCTTCTTACAGCCAACTGATACTCCATTCAAAGGCTACTGAAGGGCCATACCCAGTTGCTAGCTTGGCTGCCTACCAGTTATAAAGCCACACTTAAGTTTCTGGTTTGGAACCGTGTGAATTGTGGGTAACTTAAGTCAAGAATAGGAACTGCTTACTTCAAATTTGTAGTCTTCATTCTTTTCCATAACTTTGCTTTGGGGTTGAAGTAAATGGGTATCATTGGCCCTAGAGAGGAAGTGATAGTGGGTTTCACCAGCAGTCTTAAGTGCTCACTGCAGGAAGTCTGTAGTACATGCTAGAGTATCATAGGTGTTTCTCTCCTCCCCTCTGAAATAAAAAAATAAAAGCAAATGCATAAATGAACCCCCGTGGCCCTTTGGATAACTTTTGAATGAGGTTTATGTGGCAATGGAGGCAATAGGTTTGGAGTCAGTGATATGCTCTTAGACATTTTTTTCTGCTCAGGTGCTACATGTTATAGAATCAGCCATCTGCAGCGTGTTGTTATTGAGAGAGGAGAGCATGAGAGAGTGGATGTGCAAGAGTGTGTGTGAGCATGCCCCAGGCTGGGTGTGCATGCACACAGAAGGGAAAGGCTCTTCCCATATTGCGCCAGTCTCGGCGTTAGTCCTCTACATGAGCCTCAGACCTTCGCATTGTGCTTTTTCTCTTCACGCATCTGCTTTGCCATTTTTGTTTGGATGCAAATTGTGTTCCTAAAACACTGCTGAACTGAAGTTTCATCTGATTTTGTAACTGGACATAAGTAGAGCGTGAATAGTTTGACCAGTTTGACCATGAAAATAGTTTATATCCTAGAAAGATGTGAAGCTACGAGGGTCAAACATTCGGAGCAAATTTTCTTTTAGGCAAAGTGCAGAGCCTGGAGCTATATCCTTTAAATCTTCTGGCACGCTCAGGTGTGGTCAAGGCTTCCCCATATTTTGAACTGAGCCATATTGGGTAACTAGGAATTGGAGACTAATGCAATAATAAGCTTACCCAGATTTCCTTCTAAATTCAAACTCTCTAGTTCCTTTCGGTTTGGCCATTTGCTTTTAACTATTCAGCTGGCTTCTGGGTCTCCTGACCACCTCATCCTCTCTGTGATTTAGGTCTGGTCCGTGTATCCAAATACGTTTTGGCTCACTAGACTCACTGTACTATGTCTTGTATAAGTGCCAGCGCATCTGCTGCTTGGGGCAGATATTTAAATCTGTGTCTTTCTTTTAGACATACAGTAAGTTTCAGATTCTTCAGTAAAGGTGTGCTAGATCTTGATTTTTTCTTTGAAAATACTTTTGTATCTAGATTCTAAGTTACATTCCTGTTTTTCCTCGGTCTTTTTTTCTCTCTTGTTCCTCCCTTTCCTCCTTTAACATTACACTTTCACCTTGTGGTCTCTGAGCCCCCACATCAGAAGCTCCTCTTTCCCATGTGCCATATAACTGACTTCCAAAGCTGGTGAAATTTGATGCCCCCATTTTTCACATAAAAGATTTGGTTTTTAAATGTTACTGTGATGCAAATCTACTAAAACGATGCTTTATTTGGCTGTGAGGTAAATATGTCTTTGGCCTTTGTGAAGCTGTTGCATGTGGGGTGGTCTCCCTCTGGTCATCTGGTGCTCTTGAACACCTGCTGTTGCTGCTTTGTGATTTCTCCGTAGGTTAAACAGTAGAATAGGGATAGGAGCAGATTTCAAATCATGCTTGAGTATGCAGAAGTTTGTGAGGCCACAAGAACGTATTAATTACAAATTCAGAAAGCAATTAATCTTTCCAGATTTGCCATGCTAATATTGGCCATAGCCATTAAGAAGTTAAATAAATGCCTGGCCATGGCTCCAGCTGGAGCTGAGGTCTGCATGGAAAGCTATGCTTTGAACCTTGACAACCCATTTCTCCTGGAATATGTGATAATGCCACATTGAGAACCAATATGGATTTCTACGGTCAATTTAGAACATCATTCAATAGCATTGCTTTTGTTTTCAGAATTCATGGCAGCTCACTCAATGAAATTCTTCCTAGATGGTAGCCATCCTGATTTTGAGAGTGGAAAATATTATTTATCAAAATATTAAGAGCAATTTCAAAATAGATCTGTGAGCGATTTGTGGGCCTCTTGCAAAATGGTATACATGTTGGCTGACTGATCTGGAAAAGGTTAATGATAATTACTGTCAGATTTTTTTTACCTGAAATTTTTATTGGAGTATTACAACTTATTTGGAGTCCTCTCCGTTTTTTTTCTCTGTAGGTTTACCCAAGAGAATGGTTCTGTTACCCGTTATGAAATTTCCAACATATCCTGTTCCCCACTACTCATTCTTTTAGCAAATGACAGAAGCTAATTCCTATTGAACAACAATACAGTACAATACAGAATGTTAGAGAAAAAGCCTTTTTATCCTGCTTTCTTTGAACACATACTTGATCAAAATTATTTGTAAAGAACATCTTTCCTACTTTTTGATTTTAACAAATGCAAATTTAGTTCTCTAAAACTTGAAAAAAAAAAAAAAAAAGAAACCAGTTCTGTGAAAACGGTACCTCATTTCTGGAAAATAACTTATACCAGCCCTTCTGTTCTAGGGAAATAAAAGTCTAGCAGTTCAAAGTTTAAGAGACGTATCAGATTATGTAAAATTAAATTTGTGAAGGATGTATAGAGTCTCAAACACTGATCACAAATAAACTGCTTTGTTGTAACACAGAGTACTGCCTGGTTCCTGATGCAGTCACTGATTCTTAGTTGATTGATATGTATTTGCCCCAGGGCACTTTAATTTGGGCTGTAGTTATTTTTTTTTAATACAATAGAGACTTTTCATTTAAACTTTAACTTTGTAAATATTGAAGTGTGTAATAAAGCCAATAAAATATGGGTTTGAATATTGTTTTAGCTTATTATTTTTGATATGTTTTGGTATCAAATTACAAGGAATTGAAAACTAATAACTTAGCCCTAGAAGCCCATTCACTTGTAAGCAAACTGCTAAAACAAAGCAAAGGTGATTGTTAGTTTGAGCCAGTCTACTTACTTTGTAAGCCCTTTTGTCCTCCTGTTGTACAAGGGCATCCCCATGATAAAGGTTCCATTCTGTTATTCGAGCATCGCTTATTAAAATGATGGCACTACCTAGAGATGGGGAAGGAGAATGTGATTATCCTAGTTTATGAATTTCCAAGTTTTTAAAAATAATAAATTAATCAATCAATCACCCTCTCTTGTTCTTGTGGCCTTCTTCACTCTGTAAGATATTGTGTTCACTCCCTGGCTTTTTTCATGCAGATAGAAGATTAGCGATTTTGCTGGGATTCATTGAAGGGTCTCCTTTCCTCTTCAATTACATCAGAATCTAAAGCAGCAACAGGGTCCCCATAAAAACTTGCTCTTCGATTGTCCCAGTTCTTGTTGAGTGCTGCTGTGAAAAGTGACAGGTTTCAGCCATGGGTCAGCATTTCTTTTTAAGACACCTGATGATGCTGGTGGAAATGGATCAGTGGGTAACATTGTGCTGTTCTGTAAAGGGTGCAGACATAAGTCCTCCACTTGCATTCTCACCTTGTTTGGAAAGCCAATGATGTTACTAGAAGGTAAATGGTTTCATTAAGGTACTCACCCCCATGAAGGAACAGCAGTGTGGTCCCCGTCAATATTTATAAGGCACCATGTCTTAAAAATGTCTGTTTTTAGTATGAATTAGCTTTCGTTTTCCCTGTTAAATTCTGCTTTTGGAAACTTGACAGGGCCCATCCATGAGAATGGGCTTCACCAAACATGGCAAATTTATATACCAAATTTCTCTGGGGCCACTAAATAAAGGTGAAACGGGCAATGTACAACAAATGTTAGTGTCACTGCTCAGATGTATATTACACAATGATCAGTTTGTTTCTTCTCCTTGGTCTTTTGTCTTTATTGGTGGTGGGTGATACTTTAATAAAACCTCATCACTTGCTGGAAATAGCTGTAACTTATCATTCTCATCCTGTGCATTAGTGGCTAGACATAAACAAGAGGGCCCATTTCAGCTGGGAGTTTTCATGTTTCATTGATGCATTTTGCTGACCTATGGATGAAACAGAGCCATCACTGAGAAGAAAAAGCATGGCTGATAGTGTCCAGTTTTTATTAATGAAATCTTTACAGTAGTCCTCATTGTCTTTGGAATACTATTAATTGGCAGCTGCAGCTGTATCGTTATTTGAAATTGGTCATCAAATTTGGATTCCACGTTGGAATCTCTCTAGAGATTTCTCGTTAGAAAATTCTTTTGAAGTAGCTGACTCTGCTTCATAACTCACGCCCTCTGTAATGGTGAAAAGGGAGCTGTGCTGTTTTCCAACATGATGGCAGTCATTTCAAATGGTTTCTACCAAGTCTTTTTTTTTTTCTTTTTTTAATTTTGTTGTTTGTTGGAAGTTACTAACCATGTTGTAAACCTGCCCAGTTGCTGCGAACTTTTACATTTCTCTGCTTTACTTAAAATAATCGAGCTGTCAGTCCTTTGTTAGAAGTGATAACCATGCAAGTTCAACTGTTTAAATTCTGTAATGAATTAAGCGTGCCCCTCCCCACCTGTTGCCCTTCCCACCCTTCCATTTTGTAATGAAAATTCCACTTACAGCTGAAAGAGCAGAGAAATATAAATGAAGCTCTTGGCTTCACCAAATTGCCTGAAATTAACATAAAGTTTTGCTTCTCTGCTCTTTTCTCCACTGTAGGTGGTTTTTTCATTGACAGCCCCTATTGCCAGCCTCTGAGCGTCGCACCATTTATTATTCACTTGGGCCCTCAAGATTTCTTCTCTGACTTCTAGAACCATCAGGTTGTCTGGCTTGAAATGGCAATTTCTATGTCTTGGTCTTAAGAGCAATGTGACACCCTGAGGCTATCCAGCTTTCAGACACCACTCTGACACCTTCTTTTTGAAAGCAATGACTGATCATTTTAAAGAAGAGCAATACTCTGTTCAAAGCCACGGTGTCTGTTTTAAAACTTTTCCTTTGGAAACCTAGCAATATCTGTACTTAACCCCTTTTTAGCATAGTTTCTTGTCAGGGAGTTTATAGATGAGTGTAGAGCTTAAAATTCGCGTGTGAGCTGTGCTATGTTTTCACAGTTTTTACACTTTTTAGCATATAAATAGTTACATTCCTGACTGCGTCAGTTAGTGTTGTTATAATTTCTCAGAAACAGGGGTCCTCCTTGAAGCCATATCCTCTGCATGGGGACTGGCCCCATGACTAGCCAGGGATGTGGCTTGCAGCTTGTGTTTCCTCAGGCTGCAGGAGTACCCCATCTCTTGTGCAAGGTAATTTGTCCAGTAGATTTCCAACATACCTCATGCTGACTAGATGAAGTGCATGGGTGGTGAAGTAAGGAGTTGAGTTTACGTAGTTCTGAAGTCATTTGTAGTCTCTCTCAAATTGTTAGCCTGGGGAACCAACCACTGAGAGATTTTGCTGGTATTCGCCTTTTCTTTTCTTTTTTTTTTTTTTTAAATTTTGGGTGAATGTTTGAAAATCATGAATCAGCCACCGTTATTAATTGAAGAGCTAGGAATACCTCGTTAATGTATTTTTAAAACTGGTGTTGGACCCTCTGTGTATTTCAGGTTAATACTTTTAAGCAGTTTTCAGCACGTTTATCTCACTTTATTCTCGTTCTCCTCGGACCTTCGTAGCCATATCACTTGTATAAAATAGGCTGAGATATAGTGACTGTAAGCTGTGATCTCAGTATACAAAGGTAAGCTCTTTTATTTTCTGATTAAAGAGAAAAATAATCAATTAACACAACATGCATATATGACAATCATATATGATGTATTTGATCTCTTAGGTCATATGTCATCACATTACCTTTAAAAATTGTATGGTCTAAATGTAAAATAGTTATTTTTCAACATTTGTTTTAATACCCTTGTAACTGCTTTTTATTCAAGACAGACATTTCACTTACACTAAGTGTGTGTGTGTGTGTAAAAACTTAGGATATAACATGTATGTAAATTACACACACATACCTGTTTAAATGTAAGAATTCAGTGATAGGAACAGTTCATCTAAGAAGATTTTAATGACAGGGCACTCTTTTGGCCAAAGCAGTGGAATTTCCTGAGCAGCAAGGTTGGTACCAGTGCTGGTGGGATCTGTGTGTGTAAGCTGTTACACAAGCTGAGGATCAAAGTGCCAATTTCTCAAGGGGAGAAACTTCTCCGAGAAATGAAAGTCTCTGATCTGTGTTGTATGCCCTAATACAACAACAGCAAGAAGCCATAAAAAAAGCAATAGAAAATGAAAAAAAAAAAACCAAAATATGATGGTAACTATGGAAAAGTGTATAATTGACTGAGCTAAGTTAATTATTTGCAGAACCAACTTCAGCAAGACTCGGGGTGGTGAATATCGAGTCTGCAGAGACTGAATAGACTTAAAGCAATCCATCTGTCTTTTCCAAGTTAGGTAGCTAGATTATTTATTTCCCATCTTACTCAACCATCATGGAGTTCATGTAAAGATGTGAGGGTTAGGCAGATATTTTAATAAAGATTTGCTTCATTTAGGTGTGTCCCATAAATGCATTTAATTGTGTTAGATGTTCTGTGCTAAGGCTGTATTTGATATATATAGATTAAAATGAATTTCATGTTTCATATTTGTTTCTAAGTAGCAGTTTCTTTCGATTACTCACTTTAAAGTTGCTGGAACAACTCTTGTTTTTTCCACGCAGAATCTGTATGTACATTTAATGTGGCTTTGGCATCTATAAAAGGTTGTACGAGGTATAGCTGACTAGTACTGAGTGCGATCCAGTCGTGCTGAAACAGCCCATTGCCTATTAGGTGCCAGGTCCTCTTCTGGGTACAAGTGAACAGAGGCTGTGACCAGTGGAAGCATTTTAATTCTGACAGTCTCCTTGTTGTTGGAATTGGGCCTATTACAAATATCTTGCTTTGGGAACCAGATACCTTGTTAACTGTGGCAAAAAAGAATATTAGCCCAGTCATTAGTTTAATTGTAAACTATTTAATAATGTAGGCCCTCTGACATCACTAAAATAGGTGTCACTTGGAAATTCACTCGTTTAAAATATTTCCGTGGCAGTTTTGAGAGCCTGAAACCTACTCTGGTTTACGTTCATGGACCTCGGTCCAATAAGTGAATGTAATGAAATGAATAACAAATACTCCAGTCTTTTCCAGGTAGTTTTTATAGTAGAGCAAAGGACAAAGTGGTTAATTTAAACACTGAGCAAATTTTTTTAATGACAAATGAGAAAGTTGCACCCTTATAATCAATCATTCACCATAATTTCCCTGTTTCCTAGATGTCATTAATAACTGGAGGAAGCCGGGCGCGGTGGCTCAAGCCTGTAATCCCAGCACTTTGGGAGGCCAAGACGGGCGGATCACGAGGTCAGGAGATCGAGACCATCCTGGCTAACACGGTGAAACCCCGTCTCTACTAAAAATACAAAAACTAGCCGGGCGAGGTGGCGGGCGCCTGTAGTCCCAGCGACTCGGGAGGCTGAGGCAGGAGAATGGCGTAAACCCAGGAGGCGGAGCTTGCAGTGAGCTGAGATCTGGCCACTGCACTCCAGTCCGGGCGACAGAGCGAGACTCCGCCTCAAAAAAAATAAATAAATAAATAAAAAAATAACTGGAGGAAAATCTTCAGTAGTGAGTTAGGGGAAAGAACTAAGGAGATCCCCCCTGCCTTCCCCGCCCCCACCCCAGGAATTAGATTTCAAGCAATCCAGAGCCCTATACACCAGGGTCATTAAGAGCAGTTAAAGCTGAAAACAACCTGCTCTGTGAATGGTCTTCCCCTAATTCCCATTCATCTTATGCCAGTGCCTCCTGAGGGTGGGGCTAGCTCTGAATCTCTGAATGAGAAAGGTTCTGTGTATTCAAACTCATACTCTGTACAGTCTGACGCCACGCTGTCCAGTGAACACAGATTCCTCAGTGTTATTAGGAGTCCTGGAAAGGAGACGGGTGGTAAAGAGATAACAACAGCAGAGCCAAGAAACTACTGCTGAGGTAGGTTTCAATATTGATGTGTTTCGCTCTAGCCCTTATTTACAGAGCACAGAGCTGGTACTTATATAAGAATGAGTCCCTTCCTTCCTTAATAGCCTCTTCCCGAAAGACTGTTTTAAGTCAATAATTCCAGTTGAGTTGGTTGTAAGAATAGATATCCTTTCCCACATTATCATTTTAGGTAGGAACTAACAGATTCCATTGATGCTTTGAAGCAGCAATCTTCGGAGGTTTTTAAAAATAGTACCATAATGCAAATTAGGTTATGTAAGCTTTACAGCACAGCTAGAAATAGAGACTAGAAACCATGTGGGAATCTGGGCCAAAGAATTTCTCTCCTTCCAGAACATTCCCATGGGGCTTAGGAATTAGATGAGTTAATACACATAATATGTTTTGAACAGTACCTGGTGCATAGTACGTACTCAATAATATGTTGAGTGTTGTTACCATGGTTGGCCGAGGTGAGGATGAATGTGAGGGGGGTGAGGCTGTGCCAATAGGTGTTGGAGAGGCAGGTGCATGGCCTGCTCAGGGTGGAGCTGTGTCGGTTCATTGGCGCTGATAGGCTTCACTGCCAGGCTTTGGGAAAGGACTCCTGGTATCTAGGGGTTAGACAAGAAACACACCCCAAGGACCTGGTGAGAGCTAGTGTGGTGGCGTTGCTGTAGATCCAAGCTTAAGGAAATTGCTCATGCGTCTGTTACAGTAGTTAAATTACCAGCCAGTCTGCTGCCAAGGGTTTGTAAATACTTGTTTTTTTTTGGGGGGGGGTGGTATTTAAGGGTGCTTAGAACTTCATAAGGGCTGATCTTAGAATGTCTACCTGCTGAGTCCAAGTGTCCAACCAGTGCATTTATAATTTTTAAAAAAGGTATTTGGTTATAGCTGCCTCCAGAATCTAACCTTCAGGGCTTACCCGTGTTTAGTAGGTAGAAAGCAAGTTCCTTTACAGCACAGAAAGGAAAGGAGGAAACTGGTGTGCTTAAAAGGCTGTCGACTAGGATGCTTCTCTGAAAAGCACTCCTATAGCTTGTCTCTTCTAGTTTGCTTTGATATTTCTGGGGGAAAAAATCTGCACTCATCACCATATGAGGCTTCCCTTCTGCCTATTAGTCTTAGAGAAAACATATCTGCCCATCTATTCATCTTTCTTTTTGTCTATCCATTTACCTGTCCATCTATCTGGACACAGTTGGGAAGTTTCTTTTCGATAAAAGGAAAATGGGTACATGATGAAATTGGTGCTTTTGGATTAAACAGAGGGTGCACACCATCTTATCTTCCATTCCTTTGTGTGTATACAAAGATTTCGGGGGCCTCTGCAGAAAGGTGGTCAGATGCATCCTTGGCTGTTGGTAAGAGGTGAGCTAAGTGGGAAACATAGACTGGAGCCCTCAGATGCTCCAAGTTTATAAAAACTGTGTATAGACAAGGACTATTACCTTTAAGGAGGCAAATAAGATTTACCTCGTAGTCAAGAGGTTTTTCTTAAATCTAAGAAATACTTGTTTAGCTAGTGTCTTGGCAAAAGTCAGTGCATTCCCCCCAGGGGAGGCTGTTTGGTGGAGTCTTTGCCTTGGTCAGCCAGCATTGAGGGAGGACGACTTTTTTTGCCTTGACTGATCAGTCGTTAACATTCGAATTAATTACTCCTTCTGAGGAGGGTCTTGGTCTCTCTTGGCAGAACTTTGCCATTTCTGCAAATGAACTGTGCCATCCTGCTGGTGGGCAGGGTGAAGATAGCCACCATTTGCCCAGGCAGTTTCACACTGGACTAAAGTTCTCTGCATTCAGGTGTCGGCTAAATGCCCCAAGTAATGAGGTGAACAGTAGCCCTCAGTTTAGGTCATTTGGGGCAGCAGTAGATTGAAGAAGTAGGAAGGGAAGGGGAAGGAGAGATGCCACCATTTGTATCTTGTGTGCCAGGCATTTGGACATTCTTCTGGATTCTCCAACTGCCTTCTTGGAAGTAGTAGTATCCCTAGTTTACATAAGAAACTATTGCTCCGAGTTAAGTGCTAGAACCATTAATGGAACCTAGCTCTGTTCTAAAGCTTTTTCTGTTCCATCCGCTGTGGATTACAAGGCTGGGGTTGACAGGACAGGCTCTCCTGGAAGCTAGGCCCTCTGACTTGAGGTGCCTCCAGATCAGATAAACTGGCCTAAAATAGGGCTCTTTTCATTTAAATTGGTTGTGAAGAATGATCTAACATACTGGAAGGACAGACTGAACGGCTGTATTGCATCTGTATCAACAGAGGAAGCATTTTTATCTCAAGCTTGTTTTTCTCTGAATTTCAGTGAAATCTGAGGTATGTGTTTTCACTTAGCTTATATTTTCTGAGTGCATGTTCTCTGCCTGGCCTGAGATAGGTCATGAGGATGTCTTCAACAATTGAAGCCAGACTCTGAAGGCAGGCTGGTGAGGCTTTGACTCACTGGGTACAAGGAAGAGGAGCACAGAGGGGCAGCAGCCCAGGTCTGGGGTATAAGTGCAAGGGGGTGTCCCTGGACAAGTACTCAGCAGAGATGGGTGGTGACAGACTGCAGAGGTCAGTGGTCATTGCCAGGAGTTTTCCTTGAGTAGGCCTCAGGGCAGCTGCCAGCCTGGAGTTTGCTGTCTTTCCTCTAAATTGGACCCGTGTATGGTAAGCCCTGCTTGGGATGGCTTTGGGGTCTCTAAATTGCTGCCTGTGAACCACCCTGTTGAACGTGTCGGATTCTTCTGCTGCTGTAAACCACTTCACCAGCTCCTTGGCTAGGTCTCTGCTTAGGCATGGGTGGGTGCAGGGATGGCTGTGGGATCCTTTTCAGGGAAAGGTATTCCTCATCCACCCCAAGTCATCATCTTTCTTGGCACTTGGCAATGTTTCTGTGCACCCTGCTGTAATCCTGGAGGGGAACAGGAAAAAGGAACCTTTGAAACCCAGGTTGTCGTGTTCTAGATCATGACTGTGTCAGGGAGAATGAGCACCTGGCATTCGTAGAACACAGTCCTCTCTGAAGCCCTTTCCCACTTGTCATCTCATGGCTTGCTGCACTGGTAGCCCTTGGAGAAGTGCAGTGCATAGATTGTCATTCCTACCCTGCAGACAGGGAGAGCGGAGCCCAGAGATCTCTCCAAACCACGCTGCTCGTCTGTGGGAAAACATTGTGGCTCCTAACTGGTTTTTAACTACCAGAAGAATAACATTTCTTAGACTGTTTTTAGAGTTAACAGCAGCCCTTTCTGAGGAATTAGTTTTGAATTTCACCACAACTGGAATTAGAAATTTTCTCCTTTTACAGATGAGGAAATGGATGCTTAGATAAGGTGACCTGCCCCAAATTATAGTGCGGTGACTGGCGGCGCTCACCCAGTCTGAGGCTATGCTCTGAGCAGGTGGTGTGCGTCGCTAGTGCGGACCAATGTCTGTTCTGTCTCCCAAGCCCACTTGGCAGCAGTGGCTTCTCTGTGATGTGTTCTGCTCACCTTTCCTCTAGGCTTCTGGGCTATCCCCTGTGCGCCTTGAAACCAAGCAAAAACCAACCCACGTCTCCCTGATCCTTCCTCAGGCCCCTAAAATCCAGACTTCCTGGCTCATTATGTTTCTGGTTCCTTTGTTAGTGTGCTACTGGACAAGGTGACCAAACGGTCAGCTCTGGGCCTGGCAGCCTGGGTTTTTTTGTTGTTGTTTTTTGCCAGCTACACAGTTGGGGTCAGTTTCTACAGATCATCATTTCATGCTGTAACTGAACCCTATAATAAAGTGCAAATTCATTAATGGCCACTTGGAGAGCTCCTCAGGGGTGGGAAGGAGGACAGGGGATGTACTGTTGGAAGTATGTTATGTTCAGCCTCATCTACATTTTGATTTTTGGCCACATCCTCCGTTCCTGGCTCAGCCTTCAAACATGTACTCTAACCCATGGGATCACGGTCACAGTAACACATTTTCCAGAGCAGTCTGGTGTTGGGATCCCCTTGGACTCTTCTGTCATGAGACTTCTCGGAAGTCTCAGCTTTCTAAAATCCCTCGTTCCTGCAGAGGCTATGTTAAAGGAATATGGTAGGCATCATCTGGGAGGTAAAAGACCTATGGAAATTGGCACCTGGGGAACTCAGGAAAGCTGAAAGCACCTTGAAATGAGATGGAAGGACCAGGTTAAGGCTGGTGAAGAGGAGACTGGAGAGAACGTGGGCACTCCCGCCAGGTATTTTTAAGGGATTATATTTATTTATTGTATGTAGTTCCAAAGCATAAAAGACAATTATGGGAAGCCAGTGGGGCAATTTGAGCTAAAATACACCTCCCGCAATGACAGATGCGGCCTTGAGAGAGCAGCTGAGGTGCGACATGAGCTCCCTGTAATTGGCATGTTCCAGCAAGAAGCCGGTTGTGTGGATGGCAAAGAGGAAATTCTGTGGAATGTCAGTTTGGACGAACTCTGATGTGATTGGTGATGCTGCCAAGACTGTGTCTCCCTTCTTGGGCACGTAGATTTATTGAGAGAAAACATTCACTGTCACCTACTGCTTCTTACCAGGCTTTGTGTTGGGGCAGAAGGAGCAGTTGGAGAAAATGTCAGAATTTGCAGCTTAGACAACTGAGTAGAAGGTGAAATCGTTGACCCAGATGGAGAGTACAGGGAGGGGAAGAAAGAGGCTCAGGGGATTTGAACAGAATGAGAGTCATCCTCTTCTGTGCAGGCAGAAGGGCTTCAGCGGGTCTCCCCCTCCCGGCTAGGGCTCCTCCTTGTCGGCCCTGGGCTGGGGGCTGGCAGACCCATTCCCAGGTCTCCCGCCGAGGGCAGCAGAGGAGCCAGGGATCAGGAGAGAAGTGCTTACTGAGTAATTTACCAAGATCTAGAGGCTTCCCATTGAGACAGACAGGGAATCCCCAGGAGGGAAGTCAGAGGCAGGCCTGCCATGCACAGAGAGTGTGCGCCCACTTGGAGAGCGTGAACGGCCTTGCCATCGGACCTGAGATGGTTAAGAGTGAAGTGGCAGGTGGGACACAGTTTGCAGTCACTTCTTGAACGGCCCTGGGTGGTGTGTCCTTCAGTGATGACCGTCATCCATGATGGTAAGTTCCAGAGGGTCGATTGGGACAGTTGGATAGCCAAGGACCAGAGTCAGGAGGGAGGACTGATGAGCAAGAGGCTGTTGCCATCGGCCAGGTGAGGCATGAGGGAGGCTGATGGAGTGCAGCAGCAGAGGGATGGAGAAGCAGGAATGACCTCTCCTCACGGGCCAGGCTCCTCTGCCGGACTGGGTAGGGATGGGAAGATGATGGCCCCCAGCCCGGGGCCAAGGAACAACAGCACCCATCCAGGGGAGGGGGACCTGCTGGAGTACTTCTGGACCGCTGCTCAGTGGGCAATAGAGAGAACAATGGTGTCTCTGACCAGGATGGGGGAAGGCAGGGGAGTGGAGGAAGATACTGACAGGGTACAGAGGAGGTCGAATGGAGCAAGGGCCATCTCCACTGGGCTAGGACATGGGGCTTTGGTGGGCCACACTCCATTATGCTGGAGCACTCCAGCCTCTCCACTGCAGTGGGTGGGGAGGGGCTTGTGATCTATCAGCATCTTCACCCTTTCCAAGTTTCTGCTGGGCTGGGCTTTCCAGCCAGGAGTCGCAGGTACCGGGTGGTCGTTCATACTCAGGCCTTTTGCTTGGCAAAAAGTTAATCCAGTTTTGTTCATTTTTAACCTAAGCAAGGGTTGGAGGTTGTTGGATTCAGCATCTGTGGAACACAGTCTGTAGCCCATGGGAAGGTGTGGATATTCTTTCCCAAGTTCTTGAAGGACGGAAAGGACTATGAACTTGTGACCAGAGGATTGGTTTTTGGTGTCAGATTTCTGTCTGTCCCAGTGCTGCCACTTTTGCTTCGAAATGGATAGGGAGAGCTGAAGGCCAGCGTGAGTTTCTGCACCTGTTTCCTACAGCTCTGCTGGGGACTGCGGCTCAGGTGGCAGCTGTGGACATGGATCCAGTCAGCCTTTGGGTGGCCAGAGCTCCAGGGCCAGGTGTCTGTTAGCTGCAAGCAGCCTTCACTGTTAATCAGCAGGCTACACAAATCTCACCTCTAAAGAGGTGAAATGTGAAAATATATGGGAAGCACCGCCTTAGACCTGTGTCCACAAATCTTTTCTGTAAAGGGCCAGATAGTGAGCATTTCAGGCTTTATGGACCATGTGGTGTCTGCTACAGCTGCTCAGCCCTGCCACTGTAGCACAAAAGCAGCCAGAGACAGTATGTAAATAGGTAGCATGGCTGTGTTCTGATAAAGCTTCATTTACAAATACACAGGGCCATAGTTTGCCAACCCCTGCAAAGTAGGGAGTATTTTGCCAAAGTTGGCTGTATTTTGCCAACCCCTTAGACTATAGAGATGACTTACTCTTGGGCTTAATCTTGACTGGAAACTTCCTTCCCATCTGCTTCCTGGACCCATCCACCTCTTCACAAAGGCTTCCTGAGCATCTCCTCTGTGTGAGCACTGGCTCAATGCACAGGACGGTGTAGTTCCTGCCCATATGGAACTTAGGTTTTGAGTGACATCATACAGAACAGGGCTTAGAGAAGTCCCGGGTGGTAGGGTCTCAAAGAGAAGGGCTGAGGGGGGAATCAGGAAAGCTCTGAAGGCGGGCAGCTCTGGAGTCGGGCTCAGATGAGGAGGAGGCTGCAGTTCTCCAGGAAGGGAAACAGGACCAGATGATGGATGAGATTGTGTTGAACAATGAGGACTTCTGCATAGTCACACAGGCTCATGGGGTCCGCTCATAAAGGACCAGGAGGGCCAGGCTCAGGAGCGTGGACTGGATTCTCTGGGCAGTAGGGAGCCATTGGACAGTTGTGCTCAGGAGGGTAATGTGATCACAAATGCTTATTAGAAATGTCACTGGCTATGGAGGACCATGTCTGTGGTTCTAAGTTACACCTTTCAGTTTAGTCTGGACTTCTTGGTCAAGGTACTTTTGGTGTTAGAGTGGGGAAGAGAGGCCCAGAGAGTTGGACAGATGTTCTGACCACTGGCTTGTAGTCAGTGAGCGCCCCACCTTTATTTTGACATGACAGAGCTCGACAGAATCTTCCTTCTTCAGGCTTTTTCTTTTTCTGCTATCCTAAAGATCATGTACAAGGGCAGGATAAATGAAACATTCTGTCTCCAATCTAAGGTTGGCTTGGGGCCTCAGAATATGAAGGTAAAGAGGTGGGGACGGGCTGCCCCTTGCTTCAGAATCCAGTCACATGGCGGCAGTGCTCTATGGAGCAGATTGCTTCCTTTGTACATGCCCTGGGCCTGTGGCCAGCAGGCCTCAGGGAAGAGGAGATGCTGACCTCTCGTCTCCAGAGGCTGCCAGCTACTAAGGGAGGTTAAACCGACTACCCTTGGGATTGTGGACTGCTCTGGGCAGGGCCTGATGCCAGGCGTAGGGGACTGAGGTGAATCAGACATGGTGGTCGCATTGAGGAATGCCCAGTGTAGTTGGGGTGAGGAACAAACCCACGGGTGTTTGTGGCGCTTTCTGCTGAGCATGGCCTTTCCTCTCAGAGGGGCTTCTAGGCATGTTGAAGGGAGCTCCCATTCAGCGCATCGGAGAGGTGCCAGGGATGTGAGCTGCTGCCAGTTTGACATAAACAGAAGCTGGGGAGTGGCTACTGCTGCTGTGCATTGACAGGAGCACAGTGTCCGCTGTGAAGGGGCGGGTAAGGCTGGAGAAGGATGGCCTAAGACAAGTGCCTCCACAGATGCTGATTCAGTGAAGCCCCATCAGCCCTGTGGGGGAGATGAGGATCACATGCAGCTCGGAGAAGGCAAGGCAGTTGCCCCCCTGCCTGAGCTGGGAGGTGGTGGCCAGTTCCACACAGCACTGTCTCATGATACTGGCGAGGCGGGACCAGCTATGGGCTAGCAGCGCTGCACCATGACCCCCTTCCACAGGGCCCAGCCTTGTTTCTGGCCCTCCAAGACTGAGTCAGGAGGTGAAGCCTGTGGTGCTGTCCCAGCGCAGTCGGGCCAGGCTTGGGGAAAGGCAGGAGGGAGATGTGCTGTGCTCTGAGCAGCCTGGCAGGCCCTGGAGAGGCAGGAAGCCACTGTATACTTCAGGAACTGGGTGCTGCTTACTCTCAGTGAAGTTGTGTTTTGCTAATCTCTGAGAATCAGGTGAGGGATACAGAAGAAAGAGTTGCACCTGGGTGGCTGCTGTCTTTAGACTTGTCGGGCTCCCTCTGGTACAGAAGTGCCTCTAGGATTTTGCTGCCAGGTCTCCTCTGTTATGGACATGGAGTGGCTCTCAGGTTCTTATGGTAGGTGTGGAACTTCTCAGCTCTAAGGAGGAGCACTTGCTGCATCTTCTAGAGAAGTTTCTGGGTTCATGGAAGGGAAACTGACAAACTGGAGCCTGGCACAGATGGACACTGGGGAAAGAGAGTGCAACCCATCCCTGGCTGCAGTGCCAGGCGTGGCCTTTCATGTGGCAGCAAGTCACTTGCTGTGTCTCCAGCTTCACAGGAAGGCTCTTGTCTGTCAGGCAGTGGAGTTCCAGACAAGAGCCTTGCTCAGGCCAGCCCTGCCCCTGCCTCTGCCTGCAGGCACAGGCGCTTTGCCATCTGCCCTGTTTTCCTGCTTAGGGAAACATGATGGTCAGAACATTTCTTGACTCTAACCAAAATATTTCTGCTGCTTTTGCAAGTCAGATTCTTTTTCTTTTCATTGTTCACGGAAATGGATCAAGAACAGTTTTAGTGAGAGAGGTGGTGAGAAGTTCCTTCTCCACCTGTAATTTGCAAATTGTGTTTTAGGTTTCCAGCCTCCTTCCTCTGTTCTGGGTATCTTGTGCTCTCCACCCTTGAGGGATTTTGGTGTGGTGGGTCAGTGGCAAGACACTCGATCCAGACACACACATTTCCAAGGCACTTTCATGTCACTTACCAAGCTCCTTGTGTGCAGGTATCAATTCACTGGCTCCCTTAGGCTGCAGCCCTGACCCCCAAGGTAGTGATGGCAGCCGGTGCACGAGGTATGATTTGGAAGTAACCAGGCAAGCCCTGGTTGCAAAAAATACCTCTTCTGTCCCAACAGTAGGCCAGAGGTGCTGCCATTAGACGCATCTCTCTGCCTACCCCCGATCACTTTTCATGCTCAGGCCAGCCTTGCACAATCAGGTTCCGTTCACTCTGCACCCCCATTTCTTAGGTGGGGTACTGAGCACTACTTTTCCTTTAGCTCAATAAATATGGCAGCTTCTCAGGGATGGAACCTACCATGGCTGTAGGAGATGCTTCGCTACTACTTACTACCTTTCCTAGGGAGGGCAGCTCATTTTTAGAAATGCTGCTGGGGAGCCAAATTGTAGGCATCCAACCAGAGGGCCTCGCTCTCTTTGTCTCCCAGGAATCAAGGGTAGCTCTGGCTCTCTGAGGAGCTGTCTCCAGCCTCCAGGTGGACGTCCTTTCCAGCATACTAGGGCTTATGGAGGCAAAATAAAAGCTGGTCCACGTGGGAACTCCCTGCTGTTGTCCTTTCCTTGGGCAGACATCATATACTTTTTAGCCCCTAGCAGTGTTCATCCTGTTTTCCCCAAAGCATCCTTGGACTCAGGCCTTTCATCCTGGACCCATCTGTCTGGCCTGTTGTGCTGAACCTTTGGTTTAAGTGGTTGGTTGGTCCCAGCCACTTCTTCAAAAGAAGGTTTCCTAAGGTAATCATCAGTTAGGGCAATTGTACTTCCAGGAACAGTGAGGCTGATGGGCCTGTTCCCAAGGGTGCTTTGGCAGGGGGTGCCAGGGAAGGGGCTGGCCTAGGGCCAGGTTCATCATACCGTTAGCCCTACAGCCCCATGCCTTTGTGTCCTGGTTTACCCGCCGTGTAGTGGTCCTGCAGGAGTGGAGCCCGTAGGACTTGCTTCTCACCCACTCCAAGCAGAACTGTCGGGGAAGGAGGTGGGAGGTGCAGCCAGTCTAGACCTGAAGCTCTCACACTAAGGAGTAAGGTAGGCCTGCTCAGCCTTAGCCCTTCGTCAGCTCCAAGGGTGGGGTACGCAGGAGGAGGCTGAGCGTAGTCGTGGATAGAAACCTTTCCCTACTGCACGGTCACACACATGGCATTGGACTCCTGCCTGTAGCTCACTTGGGTCTACTGAAGACCAAGTTAGTTTTTAGAAATCTATTTAAAGTATCTATCATGTATCTATTTACTGTGTTTTTCTGAATACGCAAGTGTAAATAGTATAATTTGCAGTGCAAAGTCCTTGGCAATAAATTTGTGTATTATGTTTAAAAACACTGGAAACCACGACCGCCATGGACTGCCCTTCCCCTCTGAGGCAATTATTACATGTAGGACTCTGAACTTTAAACCTTCAGCGTGACTGAAGCAGCAGCCTGCACATGTGGACGGTCATCAGTGCCTCGCCCAGAGATGCCTGGCCTTCATCCAAAGGGACCCTGCTGCCACAAGTCCTCCAGGCAGCACCCACACTGTGGCTCCTTCGCGCTGAGTATGTTGGACTCTGCCATAGACTGACCCTCTGTCTGGCTGCTGCAGTTTGTCTGTAATGCCCTGACATGTTGCATTTTCCCCATTTGGATAAATAAAAACAAATGCTTCTGTCACACACAGTAATGGACTGTTCTGTGCAGGACCTACTCTGGTAAAATGAAGGATACAGCTTTGGTGAAAGGGTCAAGTGCAGGCTCCCTTTTCCTGGCCCTTAAGGCTCTAGTTCAGTACATGTTACAGGTTCTCCCATTCATGCAAAGGGATGGAGGGGCCGAGGACGTTTGAAGGGGGTGGATGGCTCCTGATAATGGACAGTGATTTGGGTAGGGCCAGGGCCTAATTCGTGCTCCTATTAATGATCCTTGAAAACCCTGCCTCTCTGTGGTGTGAAATTTCCTCAACATGAACCTGGCAGCCTGGCACAGTGAGTGGTAAGTGATGTCATGTTGAGTGAGTGCTGACCTCTTAAATCGTCACACCTGTTCCCGGGGTCAGTAATACCCAGACAGACAATACAGATCGGGAACCGAGGCTCAGGGTTAAGGGACCCTGCCCAATGGTGTTGAGCTTCTAGAGGGCGGCAGCAATTGGAACCCAAAGCTGAGGCTCTTCCTCCTGCTGCCTGGTCCCCTGCAGGGCTTCTGCAGTTGAGCTGCCCTAGTAACTGAGAGCTCAAGACCACAATGTAGTCCCAGCCCACTTGGAGGGACGAGGACGAAGAAGATCCGGCAGCCCAGGGAAGTGGCCTGGTGGGGAATCAGGCCAGGGGCTGCTGCTGCTGCCTCCAGGTAAGTGGAGAGTTGTGTGGGCAATGGCGCTGCCTGTTTTTGCCTCACTTTGTAACTCAGGACCCCGCCTTCTCCCTATACATCATCAGGCTGGCTCTACAACGAAGCAAGAATTGACTAAAGAAGAGCCGGCCAGGCCAGCCCTCTGCTATTACCATCCTCATTCTCAGGTTTGCCTTTCTGAGATTGAGGGACAGCCAGGCTTTCTTGTTCACAATTGCCACAGGGCTCAGCAGCACAGGAGACAGGTTGTTGAGGTAGAACTGGGAGAGAGGAAGGGAGGGAGCACTGTCTTTCTTGCTCTTGGGCCCTGAAAGAGAAGGTGAAGGTGATGGTGTGTGGTAGGAAAGACTCAACTTCCCGATGGTGTGGTCACAGGCAGACCTTTCACTTTCAAATTTGGGACTAACATCACTGAACTCAGGGGTGTTCTGACTACTGGGGGGAGAAGAATACAGGAAAAGAGCCAAGGGCGTCACAGGAGAGCCCAGCAGCCCTGATGAGCCAGGTACTGGACCCACTGCACAGATTAGAACTCGGGAAGGTTAAGTGAAATGTGTGTTCAAGGGTATGGCCTGGCCTTGAACCCTTTTGAGTTTGTGTGTGTGTGGCTTGCAGTATAGTACTGACAGTTTATACCTACCTGCAGCCCACAGGGTCATCTTTAAGCAGCCACCCTGTGGTTACTGACAGAAGTACGAGTCAGCATCCCAGCCGTCTCTCTGAGCCCATCGCTCTTCACCTATCAAATGGGGAGGGCAGAGAACTCAGCACTCACGTCTGTTGTTCTGGGAGTGCATCAATGCCCATTTTGGGCGACTCCAGTCCTCATGTCTGCCTGCTATAGCTCTCCTGTTCTTTCATCACCCCCCAAATGAATCTTAGAAGAGGATTTAAATCCCAATGTCAGAATCAGGCACGTCTCTAAGCAGTGAAGTAGGTCTCCAAGGCCACAAGGGGCCCATGCCCCCGCTGCGACCCCTCCGCACAGGCTCTGCTTGTCACAACTGTTGGGTCAGCTCAGACATGGGAGCTGCGTTCTGGGCTTATTCCGGTAGCCCGTGGCTCTTTTCTTCACCCTTTCACTACTCAACCCCTGCCCCTGGGACTTGGAATTCAGAAGAGGCGCAGACACTTTGGGGCTGATAGCTCTTGGCATTCGGTCTGAGCCACTGCCTCCCCACTGAGAATTATCAAGGCCCTGGAAATCAGCTTGGTTTGCGGCAGGGCCTGCCAAAGAAGGTCCACTCAGCCTGCGGTGCATGCTTGCTGACCTCGTGAGGAGACAACAGGTGCCCAAGGTTGGAATCACAGTCTGAGTGGCCCAGTGCAACTGCGCTTCCTGCCACAGTCCCCTCTGACCATTGGCCTTGCTTGCCCACTTCCCTCATAGCCAGGTTTCTTAAAATCTATACTTGCTTGTCTCTGCCTCCTGCCCTCCCACCTCAACTGTAGTGGCCACTGCCCTAACCTTCCAGCTCCCAAATCTAATGAAGCTTTTCCAGTTCTGCCCTCATCCCCACCCCAAGGTACTCCTGCTCTTCTCTGGCTGTCTGTGCTCCATTCTCCATGTCTTCCCTCCTGCTCCTTGGATGGCAGCTCCTAGCCCTTGCTTAAGCTGTACATTACCTAGGCAGTCTCTCCAGGCTCCTAGCTTCAGCTTGCTCAAGCAATGGTTCTCAATCATTTGGCCCCCTCAGGGAATATTCGGCAATACCTGAAGACATTTTTGGTTGTGCCAGTTGGAGTGGGGTATATTATGCACTAGCATCCAGTGGACAGAGGCCAGGGATGCTGCTGGGATTACACAGGACAGACCCCCTACAGCACAAAAGTATCAGTCAACCAAACCATCAACCATGAGTTCTAGAAACCCTGCGCTAGAGATGCCTAAAAGTATCAATCAACCAAACCATCAACCATGAGTTCTAGAAACCCTGCGCTAGAGATGCCTAACCAACAACTGAGCAGCTGCAGACTGCCAGTATCTCCAACTTGCAAGTCCCAGACTATTTCAAATCTCTACACTGACAGCTAAATTTATCTTCCTGGTGTGTCGTCACTCTCACCAAATTTCACTGACTCCGTTCTCCATTCCTTATTCTATCATGTATCACCTCTGCTCACGCCCTTAATTTCTTCTCCCAATTTTCCTTCCTAAAGGATCAGCAGGGAACTGCTCAAAGTGCAAGTTAGCTTAACCCATTTATGCCTAGTGTTCCATTACTGGAACGCTAAGCTTGTGGGAGTTATTTATATCCTGCTGCTCAAGGTCATCGCCAAGGTCTGATTTTTCACACAAAAAAATTTGTAACCTCTGGCATAAATGGGTTAAAACTCTCCAGTGACTCCTCCTCAGCTCCAAACTCCCTGCCATGGCCGCAACCTAATTACCCAGTTTCATCTCTCAGTATCACCCCACCTCAAGCAGACTTAACTACTATTGTTCTTCCCACCTAAATGCTGCTGTCCTCTTGCTGCTCCTCTACCTAGCTAGCAAGTCCCTTAGTTGTCAGTCACAACTGTCACTACCACTTTGTCCCTCCTGCATTTACACATACCTTCCCACAGAATCCCATACACCTGTACACGACTTACCACACGGTGTCACTATCAATCTCAGCCTCAACATAACCAGGGGACCTCCCCAAAAGCAGGACCCTCATCTGAGTTGTTTTAGGCCTGTGTGCCAAGACTGAATAGTATACGGACTCCTTTTCTTGGGCCAATATGCAGCTGCAAGGATGAGGATTTCTGCTGAGTCCCTACACTACTGAAATCGAAGCCATGTGACAGGAAAAGCATGGAGCAGGCTGATCCAGAATGTGGATCCCAGAAACATGTCCTCCAGCCTGCAGCCTGTGAGCATCAAAGGGACCTAGCTGTGCTCTGGAGCCACAGTCCTGGCTTCTGCAAGAGTACCTGCCAGGGGCTGAGTCCTATGCTAGGAACTTTCCTAGTTTCCTTGCAGTGGAGAAAGACAGCACAGGGCCCACCTGCTCTCTCATCTATATCTCTGTCCCTATCTATCATCTATCCATCTTATCTATTTAATCTCTCATCTATCTAATCTCCTTCCTCCTTCCCTCCTCTCTTCCTCGCCCCCACCCCTTCCTGCCTGCCTTCCTTCTTTCCTTGCAGGCATAAAGCTATGGTCTGTTCAGCCTGCATCCATTTAAAGGCTAGGCACAGGTGGGGTCCTGGAGGGCAGGTCAAGCGGGGAGGGGGAACCGTAAGATTAGGGAAGCATCATTCTTCTTCCTGCTATGGAGAAGGGGGTTGAGGTGGTAGAGGGGCAGCAAAAGGCTTGGGAGCCTCATCTGTGTGGTGCAGGGATGTGGAGGACAAGCAGTGGGAAGAAAGAGGCTCTGAAGATACAACTCCATGTCACTGCTTTTCCTAAAGCTTTTAGCAGACCACACCTGTCCCCCAGGTGCTCGGCCTGCCTTTCTACTCTTCAGCTATTTCCCCTGCACATGCACATTCTGGCCCTGGAATTCCCTCTTCCATCTCTGCTTGGTGAGATGCTTTTGCCTTTGAAGATCTAATTTGACCCTTACCTCCTGTAAGGCTTCCTTAAGCCTCAAAAACACCAAGTGTCCCTTATCCCTGCTACTACAGCACATTATTTCTCAGAGAGGCAATGTTCATCATAAACACAGAGGCATCAGTCATCTTGCCCCATGTGGCCTGCCACACCCTACCACTCCATATATATGAACAGGTGGGTGAGGGGCTGCCTTGCACTCATACATGCCTCTCTGACAGCACACACGATGGTCTTCT
>NW_012122931.1:12343440-12392667 GCF_000951035.1 Colobus angolensis palliatus
GGAGAAGGGGATGGGGGAGAAGGGGAGGCGACAGGAGCACATGATGATCAAACTGGTTTTTACAAAGCAATGCTGCTTGTACCAAAATATTTAATGAATATGCTGTTAAAATAAAACCAACAAAAGAAATAGTAATACAATTTTACTGGTTTATATTTCAATTCATAAAGTTGACACACTGAAACTACCCTAGCACACAATGTCCACACACCTAGCATTAGATAGGCTTACAGCTATTTTGGTAACTGAACAAGAAAGACACAGAAAGCGGCAAAGGGGATGGTTGGTGGGGAGGGGGTTGCCACTTGTTACTTCCTTTATTACAGATAACCTCAGCAAGCGTTAGTACAGCCAATAAGAAAAAGAGCTACAAAACAACCCGAGTGTCTTTATATACAAAACCAGTGCCTCTTGTAAGCAGCCACCTCAACACTGAACGCAGAGAAGAGGACAAAACCATCTGCGTGTCAGCCTGTCAGCATATCACTATATAAATTAGAAGTCAAAGTTTTTTTTTTTTTTTAAAAGGTGCTAAAATCTCCATTCCATAGCTTTGAAGTGAGAACTTGCAGCCCATCTGAACAGTGAGGTTTGCACCCAGGCATACTCTGAGGAGGACCCAAAGGCCCAGCCCATCTGGGAGGGACAGGCCGGCAGGATGGAGACCTTGCAGCATGTGCACCCTGCGCAGACATTTACAGACACGCAGCTCAGTCTTTCTCACTTGGACAACCTGTTGTGCAAAAATACTAGGAATCTTGAAGTGAGGGAGCTCTGTCCACAACTCCCGCAATGGCAGGGAGGAAAGCAGAGCAGAGCCCAATGAACCTGGAGTGAAATTAAGTGCTCAAATAACCACATAATAAAATTGTGCAGATCGGCAGTCCTAGTCTGGAATTTAAACACTGTCAACTGGGCATATTGGGAAAGATATTTATACACACACACACACACACACACACACACACACACACACACACACACACACACAACACATTAAGCAAAATAAGATTTGTCCATGTTATAATCCAGTCTCACAGTCACCCACCCCCGCCTTTTTAAGTCATTTGGCAGCTAATGCTAAAAAATAACAGGAACTATGAGAGTTGCATAGAATTGATCAGAAACATGAATAATGCCAAACCCAAAACCTGCGCATGATATAGTTTAACAGAACCAGGTGCTTTCAGATGCAACTATGAAACCCTCCTATTTAAAACAAAGTGCTTCTCCATGTCTACCTGGGGGACCTTCTGCTGGCATTGAAGCAGAAAAGAATTATTTGAATCTCTGATCCCCTGCCCCACCCCCACAATATATATATATATATAATATGTATATTTGAAAAAAAAAAAAAGGTTTAGAAAAAAAAAAAAAAGACTGAAGGATCCCCTAACTCTGATCATGTAAACTCAGCCTTCAGGCTGGGTGAGGTGTTGACCTACATGGGGAAGAGGCCTGGGAGGTCACGCTGAGGAGTGATTTCTAGAGTGTCCAGAGCATCGGCTGAGCTAGCAGGCCTGTTAGTATCAGTAGTCTTACCCCAGAGGTTGCCTGCTTCATGAGCTCCGGTCCAGTGACCTACCAACATGCGTCTATGGATCTGACTTAGGTACATTCTGGTCCTAGGACAAGTCACAGAATCACACATCTGGCCAAAGAAGGCAACAAAAGGTGTCATGTTTTCTGAAGGTGTCGGGAGGCAGCAGCTGCTCTCAGCAAGTCTCTTTTCCTTGAACCCCGGTTGCTGTCTTTATGGAGCTCAGTGTTCGGTTAAACCACGTCTTCTTGGCTGCCTGCACCTCGTTGAGGGCAAGCCCTAAATGGTGCTCCAAGTCCTGCAAGAGGAACAGTGCGCATGAGGATGCTGGGCTTGGTGTCAATGACACTGGCTCCCCAGAGGACAGCCAAGACAAGAATGTAGTCTGTTTATTCTGGAGAGGCCTTGGGAAATTCCCCCTGTCTCAAACTGGCTTGAAATGTCTCGGATGCCTAAAGATTTGGGAGTTTTTAGTTAGGATCTAATTTCTTGCCTGGTCTATTTATTAAAACAGTCTTCTACTTTCTATGTCTCCCTCTTCTGTCCACCTAATGCACACCAGGCAGACAGACAGCTAATGCTCTACTTCCGATGACATAATTTCATTTCGGCAAAAATCCTTAAACTCCCTGGCATGGCATTTGAAATGCTTCGCAATATGGATCCACACACTCTCTTCCAGCCTTAGCGCCACCTCCGTCCCCTACTGCAAGGAAAGAACTCCTGAGGCTCCTTCCTGGGCAGCCACTCTCCTCCTCCTTGTGCTGCTGAACATGCCACTCCCTCTGCCTGGAATTGCCACTGTTCTCCCTCTCCTGTAGCTACAATCCCTGTGCATTCTTTGATCACAGCACAGCTACTGCTGCTTTGGTGATGCCTTTCCTGATTTTCCTGGGTAGTCACGCTACCAGGTCTTAGCTTTGCAGTCCCAGACCTATAATAGGGCCTGCCAAAGAGCGGATGCCCAGTGAATGTGTGCAATGAGGGAGAATCAGCCCTAAAGCTTTTATCCTGAACTTGTTCTGTCCATAAACAGTGCTTAGGGTTTAGAGGTGCTGGTGGACCTACCAACGCATATAAAGATGACCAAAATAAGCCCTAACTTCTTTATCAGGAAAGGAGGCTCAGATAGGTAGCATATTCACAGTCACGAAGCTAGTTAAGTGGTGGGAACTGGAACAATAAAAGCTTGCATTTATAAAGCCCCCAGCATTCTGCCAAGCCATTTGTGTACACTATCTTACTTAGTCCTCAAACCAACCCATCAGATAGGGACTCATCATTTCCATTTGTAGATAAGGAACCTGAGATATAGGGAGGTTACTAACCCAAGGTCAAACAGTTCAGTGGTAGAGCTGTGTTTCTAAAGCACTGTCTTCTCATCCCATCAAAAGATTCCAAGCTTTGTGTATCATTCTCAATATGACAAAGTGAAAATCCTCAAGACAGGGCAAATACTGATGAGACATCCACTGGCCAATAACAAGTCCTGTATTTCTTCTCATGACAACTGTGATCAAAGTTTAGAAGGTGGGGAAAAACCCAAACCATAAAGATAATTTCTGGGGTTTCTAGTCCACATCAGGAAACCCAGCCCGCAGGCACGTGTCTGAGCTCGGCTGCTGTTACCTGTATCTTACACTCGGCCTCCACCAACTGGAGTTTGGTCTGTGCCAGTTCTAGCTCCATCTCTCTCAGCTGGTTCTTGAGCGTCTCTTTCTCTTCATCCGTGTCCTCATCTAAAACCTCCTTGGTTGAGCTTATGCCTTTTACACGCCCTTCTTTGTTGAAAAATTCCCGGCACCGCTCACAGTCATCCACTTTTTGCTGAAATTGAATGTTAGATGTGAAGAGGCAAAGAAGAGGAACTGGCCCTTTAGGATGGTGTGAGCATCCCCTTTGGGGGACACCAAGAGACGGCTTCTCTGTTGAGCACTACCGTTTCTGAATGCTCTTTGTAAACTAGCAGATAACCTACTGGAAAAGCCACTTGGTATTATATACCAAAAATAATAAAAATACCATTGTCTTGATTCAGTAATCTCACTTCTAGGAACCCAGGGTGAAAAATGAAGCTGTAACTAGATAAAAATTTATGTACAAAATTTTCACTGTAGAACTGGAGACAGGCAAAAAAGCAGTGGATAAACTATTCAAAACAATTAAGTATTAAATATACTGTGCTATATTTATACAAGGAAGTACATAGCCTCTAAAAGGTTTTTGAGGAACTTTTTATAACATTGGAAAATGGATGCATAGTGGTTGAAATAGAATATAAAAATGTACATAAACTATGATTACAAATAAAATGTGTTCCACATTTCATCAAAATAAGATGCCATTAACTATAAGAAATGTCATTTTATGTTCCTCTAAGGAAACATTCTGCCAATTAAACCACAAAAAGCCAATTATAAAACATCCACTTTCAAAGATGTTTAAATGGGAAAAAAAATGCTTATCTTAGAATGAATGAAATTTTATATGTTAAACACAGAACAAAGATTGAAAGAATACACACCGCAGTGTTAATAATGATGTTGTATGTGGAAAATGGATCATAAGGGCTTTTTTCCCTTATTTACTCTTCCAAATTTTCTGCAAGAATATTAAAGTTTTAGAATCAGAAAATAAGTTATATTTAAAAACCAGATCTGGGTAGCCAGGCACGGTGGCTCACAGCTGTAATCCCAGCACTCTGGGAGGCCAAGGCGGGTGGATCACGAGGTCAGGAGTTCAAGACCAGCCTGGCCAAGATGGTGAAACCCTGTCTCTACTAAAAATACAAAAATTAGCTGGCGTGGTGGCACAAGCTTGTAATCCCAGCTAGCTGAGAGGCGAGGCAGAAGAACAGCTTGAACCCAGGAGGCGGAGGTTGCAGTGAGCCGAGATGGTGCCACTGCACTCTAGCCTAGATGACAAGAGTAAGACTCCGTCTCAAAACAAACAAACAAACACACAAAAACAGATCTGGTTAAACATTAACTATGACGAAGGCCAGTGTCATCTTGCTCTAGGTATAATGTTGCTTTGCGCAAACATGGCCATGAGCACAGAACCTTCCCAAGTTCCTGTCCTCTGAGCTGTAAATATGTTAGTGAGGCACCTTTCAGTAAATTGCTTATCTTAGTAAAATCTGACAAGTACTGTAATATAGGTAGAGCCTAAAGAAAGAAAGCACCACATTATAAAAGCTTCTAAGCTGCCAACAAAACATTAAACAATTCAAGTTCTAAACTGGGCACAATGGTGCCCACCTGGAGTCCAGCAGCTCAGGCTGAGGTAGGGATTTCACTTGAGCCCAGGATTTCAAGGCCAGCCTGGGCAACACAGTGAGACCCTGTCTCTAAAAATAAAAAAAATTAATAAACTAAGGTCCTCATTGTACTTGGATGTGCTACAGCAGAAGGCATGAACTCAGAACAACACTGGAGCACAAGCCACAGCATATGGTTCTGACCTCTGCACTCCGACCACCTCAAGCAAGACCCGTCACTTGCATGACTCCCTCTCCTCAGCATCACACTGCTGACACCGACTGCCTTACAGACAACATTTGGAAATCGTGGGGCACTTGCACGTTGAGAACTAAAGCTAGAGCTTGTTTGATTTCATCTGTACGCCCTTCCAGAGAAAACAGGCATAATGTTAGTTGTCAACTATAGAGCCAGGACCTGTAACAGGTGCCTTATTGCTTAGAATCTCTCACTTTTGAAATCAACTGCCTCCTCCCAAAACCTGTTTATACAGCCATAAAATGAAGTAGGTGGTATAAAATCTTTTAGGTAAAGAGAAGTCTTACCCGAATTTTCTCAATTTCCACCTTATTGGCTGTCTGCTGCTTCTCCAGTCTTTCACTCAACTGAGAACAAATCTAAAGAAACAAATATAAAACAATAATCTCTTGAGCAACTGTAATCATCTGCATAAATTCTGTAGTGGAAGCTGGAATATGTAAATTGGAATTAACATAGTAGCAAATAGGCTGCTACCACTCAAGAGGGGATATGAAGTTGGTGGATAAGTAGGGGTTCTTCTAGCTATGCCACCTCTGCATTCACTGGCCTAGGACTTGCAGAAACCAAGCAGCACCACATTCAATGGCCAATGGTTTCTGAACACCTGCCAGACTCATAAGCTAGCATGAGATCCTAGTGTAGGAGGGAAAATGACCATTTGTTATGTTCTTAAAACTCAACCAGTAAGGAAGAGAACAGGTTTAAAACTACACATAAACAAAAGTTCATAATTCTGAATCTGAAATACACACCAAAACATACTGTGGTTTTAAGTACCTACTCTGTGCTGGGCACTGCCAGGCACTCTACAAACATGGTCTTTTTAAATCCTCATAACAACCTTCCCAGACAGGGATGATTTTCCTTCTTTTACAACTGAGAATAAGTGAAGCCACTTGTCAATGCAAGGGGCAGAGCCAGAAGATGAAACCAGAGTGCTTGCATTTGGGTTTGGGGGTGGGGGGTGGGTATACATTTTATCCAGACTACAGGCTTCCAGATTACACAGCCCAGTCCCAGGGTACTGGAACGTACCTGTTTATAGTCACCAATGATAGAACTGTTTTTTTTAATCTCAGATTCTGCCTTGTCAAGTTCCCGACGGCACATTTCTTTTAACTGCACACATAAAAAGGCAAAAGTGACTATGTTAACATAAAAATAAAGGAAGTTCTGCCACCAATTGCTTAGTGCTAGGCTACCCAAAAAGTGCTGAACCAAACCCTGGAAGTCCTCTAATTCAGCTACTTTCTTCCTTCAATCTTGGCAGCACTAATCCCCTGTTCCTGATGCAGGATGCAGGAGAGGGGATTAAACAGTTAAAACTTCCAAAAACGTCAGACCCCATTTCAGATTGAGGCTTCTGCTGAAGGTCTTCCCTGCCAGTACAAGCCAACCTGTGGACCTTCACTGAGACGGCAGCACAAACCAGGCACAAACCAAAGAGCTCATAAGAGGACTGCGGGTTTTCAGCATCTCATGGTTTCTGTAGAAAGGGCTTTGCAGTCTCTCACCCCAGCCAGTCTTGCCTCCTGGAGGACTAGGTGCGATGAGGGAGGGGGTTGCTCTTGGGCGCACAGCACCCAGAGCTCTTCCCATGCCTGCAGCTCTGTGTCTCCAATGACTGTGGAGCACTGGCTCAGAACAAGACTTCCCAAGCTTGCTCTATGAGGGAGACAGCGGAGGACAAGTAGGGAAGGAGCCAGGCATTATATGATGTGTGCTTTCCTTCTGCAGAAATTCTACCCCCTCTTCATTGTTACACTCAGATGCCGATACACAGAAATTCTCCTGCCCCAACAAAGGATGGGCCTCAACCCACTGTCTCCTCCTAGGCTTTAATTAGGAACCACTGGATTTTACACAGTAGGGGAAAAAAAAAGGTCTTTGGAGAGAAACTGAAGCCAGATGTCTCCAGGTTTTCTAGTGCCAACAGGAAGCCACCAGCTGAACTCCCAATTCTCAAGCATTTGCAAGACAGAGAAATGTGGGAGAGTCTCCTTACCTGAGCAGACTCTTCTTCCAGCCGTCTTTTCTCTTCTTCTGCATCAATCAACTTCTGTTTGGTCATCAGCAGCTCCTTATTCAGAGCATCTGCCTTTTCCTCAGCCTGAAACATTTAAGATATGCTGTCACAAAACAAGAATTGGGAACTGCAAAGGGTTTACATTACTTAGCATAATCCCATCTTAAGATGATGGGGAAACTCTGATTCAGAGAGGGGAAATTATATCCCCAGGGTCATAATGAGAATACACTCATGCCTAAGTACCTGTCCCAGTCTCTTGCTCAGAGGTAGTACAGGGCAGTAGTTAGGAGCTTAGCCTCTGGCATCACAGCCTGGGCTCAATGCCCATTGTTCACTGACCATGTGCCACTTGGACAAGTCACTGAGAACCTCTCTAAGCTTCCAGCTCTTCATCTGAGGGATAAGGCATGAAAAGCATTCAGCACAGTGCCTGGAATACAGTAAATACCAATAAAAGGTAGCCGTCATTATTATCATTAATAAACTGGTTTTCTTCCTCCAAACCGTGTTTCCTCTGCTTCATCCAACCTGTCTGGCATTTTTCTTGTTATTACCTGATAAAGGAGGCAGTCCCTTTCCTGGCACTTTTTCTTATCTTCAATGGTCACTCTCCATCCGTCTTTTTCTAAAGCATGCAAAGGTCTAGTGGGTATAACTGTGTGTCCTAGTGAAAATGATATACTTTTGCCTGACATACGAGTTCCTGGTGCTGGTCACTCCAAGAATGACTGACTATACCATATTAGAGAAGACTCAAGGACTAAATACAGAGGGTCTCTGCTGGGCTCCTGATGTGGATAGGATTTCCCTGGAATTCTGACATCACCTAAAGTAGTGTAACTGGGCCACTGAGTTTTCCACTATACTCTACTTCCTTTCCTGTATCTTCTTTGGAAGAAACAGGTTCCAGAGAGCTGGGTCCTTAAATGGGGAACTGGGCCAGGCGCGGTGGCTCACGCCTGTAATCCCAGCACCTTGGGAGGCCGAGGTGGGCAGATCACAAGGTCAGGAATTTGAGAAAAGCCCAGCCAACATAGTGAAACCTTGTCTCTACTAAAAATATACAAAAAATTAGCCGGGCATGGTATAGGCACCTGTAATCCCAGCTACTCGGGAGGCCAGGGCAGGAAAATCGCTTGATCCCAAGAGGCGGAGGTTGCAGTGAGCTGAGATTGCGCCAGTGCACTCTAGCCTGGGCAACAGTGTGAGACTCCGTCTCAAGAGAGAGAGAAAAATAGGGGGGAAACTGAGAATGGCATCATATGCAGATTCAAAAGGCCATTAATTACTGGTAAATTGCAAATGCATGCAATTAAATGTGGCCCTGCAGTTATGTCCTTCATGGGGAGTAGCTTATCATCTCCTTCTTTAGCTCAAACCCAAGAAGCAATCAAAAAAGGAAATGAAGACACTCAAACAGCAGGGAAAATAACTAGTAAGGAGAATGAAGTCCTGTTAAAGATTCTATTTTACTTTAACCAACAGAACAACCTATCCTCTCTCGCTTGGACTCGGTTAACATCTTTTGAGCATTACATTGAAGCATGTGCTACACACTTATGTTCTGTCCTTTTCTCATCATCACTACCTTGGGTAGATGATGATTCATACTAAGACTGATTCTGAGGAGTATGGAGGAGCCTGCTGATGAAATGGTTCTAACACAACAATCTTCCCTGCCTACCCCAACTCCCCAGTGTATAAAGCAGTTAGGTGGGGAAGTGATTTCCCCAAGCTCTCACTAGCATGTGGCATAGCTGGAATCTGAAACCAAGTCTTCTAACATTGAGCCCAGCATTTGTGCCACCACTCCTAAGAGCTGACTCTCAAGGTCATGCCAATGGGAAGGTGCACAGAGGATACTGGCCTGATCCAACCAGGGTCCTCTAACGGCACCATACCCACTGCACATTCTATTTACATCAGCATATGAGGAGAGGGCATCTGGTCACAATAAACATAAATCCAGACTTCCAGTCATGAAGGATTAACAGAGAGCAAGTTTATCCTCCTACTATAAACAGAAAACTGGATAAAACATATGAAACAGCTATTTTCGGACACTGAGAACAATAAATGCAGAACTGAGGTTTCTGGAAGGAAGAAAACAAACAAGGTCCTGCTTTCACCCTGACTTTCTGCTTAGGTTCCAAGCAGAGCATGAGAGCCTCAAAGGGTTAAGGAGAAAGGAAGTCAGGGTGGCTGGAAGGCATGGGACAGGGCTCTGGAGAAGAGGAAGCTCTAGAATAACATCAGGCAACACAGGAGATAAAATGAAATAATGAAAATACCCAATTAAACCAAAGAATACAGAAAGAGGAAAAAAAATGCAAAGAGGACAAATAGAAAACAAATGATCATTTGGACAAAACAAAAACCCATTTTATATATAAAGACACAGACACATTAAAAGTAAAAGGATGGAAAAAGATGTACATACCACACAATACCATGAAAACTGGACTGGCTATAAAAATGTCAGGTATAGCAGATTTCAGGACAAAGGATATTACCAAGGACAAAGAGGGACACTTCATAATGATAAAAGAGTCACTCCATAAAGAAAGTGTTAACAATCCAAAATGTATGCAGAAATTCAAATTACATGAAACAAATCCCTACGTAACTAAAAGGAGAAAAAGAAAAATGCACAATTAGAGTCACAGAAACTTCCACTGCGCTCTCTCAGTAAGCGACAGAACCACCAGAGAAAATCAAGTTGTTCTATATAAGACTTGAATACTATCAACCAATTTGGCCTGACACAGTACACTCCACTCACAATAGAACATACATACTTTCCAAGTGCATGTGGTACATTCACCCAAACTGATTATATGATAAGCCATAAAATAAGTAATGGTGTATTTTAAAAGGATTAAAATCAGGCAGGATATAATCTCTGATCACAACAGAATTAAATGAAAAATAAACAACAGAAAAGTTTCTGGGAAAAACAATAGTTGGAAATTAAATTACATACTACTAATAAACTTGTATAAGTGAAAGAATAAATCACAAGAACTGAATGAAAATAAAAGCACAACACATCAGAGTATGTGGAATGCAGCTGAAAATAGTGCTTACATGGAGATTTATGATTTTTTTTTTCTTCAAAGAGACAGGGTCACATTCTGTTGCCCAGGCTAAAATGCAGTGGCACGATCACAGCTCACTTTAACCTTGAACTCCTGGCTCAAATACTCCTCCCATCTCAGCCTCCCAAGTAGCTGGGACCACAGGCATGCGTCACCATGCTCAGCTATTTTTCAAAATTTTTTTGTAGAGACGAAGTCTTGCTATATTGCACAGACTGGTCTCAAACTCTTGGGCTCAAGCAATCTTCCTGCTTTGGCCTCCAAAGTGCTAGGATTACAGGAATGAGGCATTGTGCCTGGCTGAGATTAATAACTTTAAATGCTTATTTTAGAAAAGAAGGTCCAGAGTTATTCAAGCTTCCTCTTTAAGAAGCCAGAAAAAGAGCAAATGAAACCCAAAGAAAGTAAAAGCAGAAATTAATGAAACAGGACAACAGAGAAAACTCAATAAAACCAAAAGTTGGCTTTTTTTCTTTTTGAGACAACGTTTCCCTCTGTCACCCAGGCTGAGTGCAGTAGCATTATCTCGGTTTACTGCAGCCCTTGCCTCCTGGGTTCAAGTGATCCTCTCACCTAAGCCTCCTATGTAGCTGGGAATATAGGCATGTGACACCACAGCCAGCTAATTTTTGCCATGTTGCCCAGGCTAAAGTTGGCTTTTGAAAAGATCGAAACAATTGATAAACTTCTAGCTAGGCTGGTTATGTCAAAGTGGGAAAAAGAAATGACGTACATCAGGAATGAAAATAAAACATCTCTACAGATCTTACAAACATTAAGAGAATAAGGAAATACACACAACCTTGTATCAACAGACTTAAGATGAAATGGATAAATTACTTGAAAGACACAAATTATAAAAACAGACACACAAAAAATCAGAAAATTTGCATAGCTCCATATCTAGAAAGAGAAAGAATTCACAATTAATTTCCTGCAAAGAAAATTTCAGGTCTGCATGACTTCACTAGGGAACTAAAGATTTAATTAAAGAACAATCATACATAAAGTCCTCAAGAAAACAGGAGGGAACACTTCTCACTTCATTTTATAAGGCCAGTATTCCCCAATGACAAAACCAGACAAAAATATTAAAGAAAACTCCAAATATTCCTTATGAACATATAAATATTTAATAAAAATTAAAATCTTTAATAAAAAATAGAAACCCAAACTGGAGTTTATCCTAGGAATACAAGGTTGGTTTACATTGAAAAGTGAATTTATTTCACTATATTAACAGAATTAAGGAGAAGTACCAAATGATTATCTCAACAGACACAGGAAAAGCATTTGACAAAATTCAACACCCATTCATGACAAAAACTCAGCAAACAGGAACAGAGGAGAAGTTATTTCTTCAACCTACTCTATGAAAAACCTACAGCTAATGTCTGGAACCAGGCATTGATGTCCACTCTCACCATTCAGCATCGTTCTGAAGATGCTAGTCAGTGCAGTGAGACAAGAAAAAGAGAGGCAGATAAATATGAAAGGAAGAAAAACTGTATTCAGAGATGATATGATTGTATATGTGGAAAATCCCAAAAAATATGTTTAAAAGTTGCCAGACTAACAAATGAGTTTTTACAAGGTCACAGGATACAAGGTCACAACACAAAAACCAATTGCATCTCTAGAGACTAGCAATACACAACTGGAAAATGAAATTTAAAAAACAATACCACTTTACAACAGACTAAAACATGCATGTCTTGTAAATTGAACACTAAAAAACATTGCTGCTGAGAGAAACTGAGAAAGACCTTAATAAATGAAAATTTTAACATGTTCTGGATTGAAAGCCTCAATTGTTCAGATGTCAATTCTCCCCAAACTGCTTTACAGATTCCATGAACCTCACTCAAAAGCCAGACGCTTTTATTTGTAGAAGTTGACAAGCTGATTCTAACACTGATACAGAAATGCAAAGAACAACAAAGTCGGAGAACTCACATGAACTGATTTTAAGATTTATTATAAAGCTACAGTAAGCGTGGTATTGACTTAAGGATAGACACACAAACAGATGGAGCAGACAGAATCAAGAAGTGAACCTGCAAATTTAGGGTCAATTGATTTTTAATAAAGGGGCCAAGTTAACTCAATGGGGCAAGTTCAGCAATCTGCAAAATATCACAGAACTAATAAGCAGCCATGCCAGAGTTCACATCCTGCTGGACAGCAGGTGGGCTCACCAGCCAGTTTCCTTCACTCCCACATCTGTCTCAACACGGAGGAGTGACCCTGCTAGAGGGGACTCGGACATGGTCCTATCTATCAGCTCGCAGGGACCTTCCATAGGTTCCCCTCATCCTTTCAGCACCAGTGTCAGGTCCAGTCATGATTGGGGTCACCTAGGAATTAAGTGGCTGACATGGAATTTCTCCACAGCTGCTGTGTGAAGAACAGCAAAAGTGACAGGTGATGAATAACAAAAGTGATGTATAATTAACCGAAAATACAAGAGGGTTCTGGAAATTTTAAAGCCTCACACCAGAGCTTTTCTCTGAGATGCAGGAAGGAAAGAGCTCAAAGGAATGAAGTTCTTTCAAAAACCTAAGTCCCTAAAGTAAAAATATAATGAAAGGGCCCCACAATCCTCCCTTCAGTGAGGAAGAATCCGGCTGATTTTCAGCGACGATTCACAAGAAACTATAGAGAGAAGTCTAACTTGGGAAAGGAAAGTGAGTGTGGGAAAGGTGTGTCTCTGCAGCATTTTAGATGACTGCAGGATGGGCCCTGGTGTGACGCTCCTGAGCCCTGCTGTCTGTGTAGGAGGGTGAGCTCTGGTGTCAGGCCTTCAATTTGAGGGCTTGGCCAGTAGCTGGGTGATCTGTGTGGGATATTTAACCTCTTTTTGCTTCAGTTTCCTCATCAGTAAAATGGGGATCATAATTATATCCCTTCTACAACATGGGCTACTCTGAGGATTTGATAATATATAGAAAGCACTTAGAACAGTGCCTAGCACTTGGTAAGTGCTCAAGAAATGTTAGCTCTTCTGTCACAATCCCTGGTCCTCATGTTTTTGATATGGTTATGACATCGATTCATAGCTCCTTGTCCCATATGTACTGTGGAAACAAGGTGGCACTGTAAAACAAAAACAAAAACAAAAACAAAACAAAAGCCTGGACATTCCATGGGCCTGGCTCTGCTTTTTCCTGGGTGCCTTCAACTGAATCTCAAGTTTTATAGCTGCTAAAAAAAAATCCTCATCCATAAATGGAACTTACATTACTGTTCTCTCAAGGCTGAGGTAAGAGAGAGAGAGATGAAAGTTTGGTAAAACGTTTATCATAGTGCCTGGCACCACAAATCATCAGTAAATGGGAGCTAATATTATAATTCTTATTATTTTGCACTCCTAATATCAGGAACGAAACCTAGTTCCCTGACTACTGTGTCAGGATAAGATGACTTGAAAAAGGGTTTATGTTGTTTAGGGGCAGGTTTTAAGAACATAAGTAGTCTATGACTCACTAGTGGGTGTCACTGTTAATACTGGGCCTGTTAGACTGTAAAAAGGAACAGCTCAAACTAAAAATCCACCTGGAATTTTGGCCTAAGCTGCCTCTTAATTTCATTGCAGGACACAAAGGCTCCTGTTCAAGACCTGTATTTTTTTTTTTTTCTTTTCCTTTCTTTTCTCCTTTCTGCATGACCCACAGCTGCTATGAGGGCTGTGTTAGGTGCACACCTCTGGCCCTGCCTCAGTAGTCCCTACTCCATGTACACCTGCCTCCCTCCACTCACTAGGCAGAAATACCCAAACAGGGAGAGAATGACCCATATAGTGTTTCTACAAAGAGGAACAGAGGATATGCTGGGAATTTGCACCGTAAGGAGGAAACTCAACCCTGATGAGCAGACTGTGGTAAGCCAAAAAACCGTCAAAAGAGCTCAGGTTCTGGTCATTGAGGGCTAATGACCTTGAAACATTCTCCCTGCAAAAACTGCAAAGAGGAGCCTTCCCTGTTAAATTCAGTTATTTGTAGATGACAAGTAGACTAGCAGAGGGAGCTAACACTGCCTGTACCTGATATTTTTTATGATGCTTTCATATACATCTAATTATGTAATTCTCTCTATACCCTGTGACATAGCTATTATTCCACCACCCCTCATTTTACAGGGTGTCCAAGGTGAGCTGAAAGTAGAGTAGCTGGCATTAGTATCCAGGTCTATCCTACATTTTCTGAACTGGTAGATACTGTGGGCTCTATCTCACCTGTTAACCACTTTGAGAATCTGATGAAACCACAGTCTTTCTACCTAGGAGAACTAAACAAAAGCACAGCCTTTCAAGGAAATGCATGAGTACGCAAAATGTTCGTACGCTTCTGGTGGATGTCAAGGACATCCTGAAATTCATGGACCCTATTTCAGTGCATATACTGTAAGACCCCCGTAAAAATCCTCAACAGCCTGAGCCCATCCCTGGAACTTTAGGAAACCAACGAGCAGAAAGGTAATCCTAGGAACCTGGCAGGGAAATCTAAAGGGGTGGCAAACTATAGTCCAAGGGTCAAATCCAGCCTGTCACCTATTTTTGTAAATAAAGCTTTTAATTGCAACACAGACATGTTCATTCATTTGCATATCATCTATGTCTGCTTTTGCTAAGTAGCAGCAATGGAGACTATAGGGCCACAAGCCTCAAACACTTATTATCCATCCCTTTACAGAAAATGTTTGCCAACTTCTGACCTAAACTATGATCGAGAGATTATACCATTTCTTCTAAGGTTAGTTTGTAGTACAGAAAATAGAAAAGGGTTTCTGCCAGAAAAGACATCATTCTAAAATTGTTAAAATTAGGAGAAGCAAAGAAAAATGAAACATCTGTCAACAGAAACTCCTGATAAAACTGCAAGTTGCTGAGGTACTGAGCTGCATTCCAACTGGCAATGCCTTTTCAACAGGCACGAAATATGTAGGATAACAAAATCTCTTGTCTGAGGGGGACGTTAAGGTAGGTAATTATGATGATCAAATGCTCCTGCCAATTATAGTAATGTAAGAATTAACCACAAAGTCTGTTAATCAAATGATGTTTGGGAAAGGAGCTCAAGGATTATGTGCACAATGAGAAAAGAAGGTGGTAAGGAGAGCTTTGTGAGACAACAGATAATTCCTGAAGGAAAGGAGGGAAGTGACACTGACAAGCAAGTTGTATCACAAGAGGGAAACTTTACAGGTGGCTAGAATAAGGAACACCAAAATTCCAGGATCTCCTGAGGGGAAAAGTCAAGTGTCTCAGTGCAGTCTTTCCCTTCAGACCCGTTGGACTTACGTTATCCAGGTCCTTCCGTAGTGCAATCTTGCTGGTCACCAGCTCATGGGCTAAGTCATCATTTTCCTGTTCCAATCTCATGTTAGCTTCTTGCAGACGCCTATTCTCCCGCTGAAGAGTAGAAAGAAACCAGTTACAGACACATAAAAATCAGATGGAAATGTCATTTCTCTGGGCTAAACCTCAAAATAAATTTCTAAGTCCTATGGAAACAATAAGATAAATGGCTGGACCTGATATGTTTCCAAATCAACAATTACTTATTTTCTAGCTCCATAAAGAAATACTTAACTGATTCAAGTGACCTTGTCAAGTAGCTACTATTTACTAACTGTGATGAAAAGCCACTGAACTATAACAAACCAGGCAGCTGGTTTGAAGCAAAAACAGATCTTGCTTGCTAATTTGCAAACTCCAACTAAAACTTGAACCTACAGAGGAACTGAATTTTAAAAAGGACTCAATGAAGTTAGTTACAGGCACAATCATAGGAAATGAAAGCCTGGGAGCTCCTTACACATAGGCCATAAGCAAACAAACCTCAAATCGCTCGATGGGGTCTTCTTGCTGGGCCTGCTGTTCCCTCATGGTGTGATACTCTTTCTCGTATTTTTTCAACTTCTTTTGACTAATCTGTAAGATAAATCATAGGGTAAATTAAGAAGTATTAGAAAGTAGTGGGTGCTTCAGTGCCTGCACTGAAGACAAAGACTTCTGGTGGCCTGGGCAATCTCAATCATTATGGACATGGTATTTCCTATGTTTTTGGAGGGAAATCATCTGAGTAGGGTATAAGCCCAGGACCCCAAATTCTCAATGTGTTTCGAGTTCTGCTGGAGATGTTTGGTTCCTAAGGCTTTAACTGACAGTATTAGAATGAACACCCTACAGATGGCTCCTCCTACAAGTTCTAGGTCCTATCTGTCCCTAATAATAATAATGCCACCATTTTATTTAACATATACGAGTGCTGCTGCTAAATCCTTTAAATCTGTGACCTCACAACACCTCTACAAAGTGTGCTATTCTCATCCTCATCTTATAGGCAAGTTAACTGAGGTATAAGGAGGTTGGTTATGTAACTTGACCAAAGTCACACAATGAGGGACTGGGAGATCTGGAATTTGAGCCCTGGCAGTTGGACTCCATCCGAAGTCCTCACTATCCTAGCACCTCTCTATCCCTTCCCTTTCCTCTCTCCTACCTCCTTCCGTGCTGCTTTCAAATAGACAATTATCTGTACCCTTAAAAATACAGCTCTGCTGACTACTCTGCTAAGATGCCCTCTCACCCCATCAGATTATTGTTCTCTTTCTCTCAAGCCTTTTCTTACAAACCATTGCAAACCACAGGCCTAGATCTTCACCTCCGTTGCTTCAAGACCTGCCCCTCCTTAATGTAAGTCAGGCCTTTGCTCTGATTTCTCTATGAAAGAACCCTGTTGAAGGTCACCAGTGGTGTCTTTTTACTCTGTCCAGTGGTCTCACATCTCTCCAACTAAACTTCAAAACTCCCTGACTTTCATGCTTTAGTAGTAGACTAATCTACTCTGCTTTCTTCTAGAAAATCTTTTCTCCCATTATTCTCTTGGCTTTCCTTCTACGTAACAGGCTTTCCCCTCCTTACTAGTTGATGCTGTCTCCTTCTTCAAGCTAAATTATAACCAAGGGCAACACACCTTCAAGATGTAACTGCCTTTTTTTTTTCCTCTTTGAGACAGGGTCTCTATCACCCAAGCTGGAGTGCAGTGGTGTGATCTCAGCTCACTGCAGCCTTGACATCCTGTGGTAAGTTGATCCTCCTGCCCCAGGCTCCCAAGGAGCTGGGACTACAGGCACACAACACCATACCTGGCTGATTTTTACTTTTTTCTAGCGATGGAGCTTTGCTATGTTGCCCAGGCTGGGTGGTGACTATCTTTCCTTCCTTTGAACAGCTAGCCAATCCCTATGACATTTTTTTAAATTACATGTTCAAAAATTATGAGATATAATAGAAAAGTGATTTTAAAAAACACAGATGTGTGTAGTTTAAAGACTGATTATGGCTGGGTGCGGTGGCTCACACCTGTAATCTCAGCCCTTTGGGAGGCCGAGGTAGAAGGATCACTTGAGGCCAGGAGTTTGAGACCAGCCTGGACAACACAGCAAGACTGTCTCTACAAAAAAATACAAAAATTGGCCAAGTATGGTGGCATGTGCCTGTAGTCCCAGCTACTCAGGAGGCTGAGGTGGGAGGATCCCTGGAGCCCATGAGGTTGAGAATGGAGTGAGCCAAGACTGCACCACTGTGTCCCATCTGGGTGACAGAGTGAGATCCCATCTAAACATATATATATTTTAAAAGAATGATTATAAAACTAATGGTCATCCCTTCCTGAAGCTTTAGTAATCAGCACTAAAGTGCTGACTTGGAAATCTGCCTGTTAGTCCCCAGGTCCAGGTAACTAGGACTCTCAGATCTACTCCACTCCAAATTTCTTATTTTATAGATGAAGAAGTAAGACCTAGAAAGGGAAAGGGATAGGCCCACGTTTGCTGTGTGTTGGCGTGTCTCCAGACGCTCTCAGTGGGAGAGTGTGTTCCTCTCCCACTGACTGTGGACACCTCCCCTAGTCAGGCTGTTTGCAGGTCTGCCTCAATCAGAGCTCTATTCCTGGAGTCTGGCTGTTGCCCAAGGTTAGGCAGCCAGGAAGACAGCATTCTGCTCCAGCTGACCTCTATAGAAAAATGCTCACTCAACACCTGGGGTAAGGCCACAAACTGGAGCAGGACATCTTTAAGCTGAGATCTTCTGCAGTTTAGGGCCAATGCTAGGGTAAACTTCTGCTGTGTACCTAAGTGACTCACAAAGAAAGCATCTAAGTAAAATGTCTATGCAATCAATAAGTGTATAGACAATCCTAACAGATCAATAGTAGTGGAACAGAAAATAAATGAGGCTGTGAACAGCAAACACTTCATCCCAGTGCTTTTGCATTCTGAGTAAATGGGAGGAAGGGCAGTGGTTATGAGGCTCCCATGGCACTATATTTAAAAAAACGAATTGACACCAAATCCTGTAAAACATTTTCACAAATCTTCAAGATTCTTCAATTTTTCATTCTCTTGCTGGATAAGGAAGAATTAACATTTTTCCCCATATATACATGTTTTAATAGGCTAACTGCAGAACAATGTCTTCTATATTTCATTAACCCTTATTATAGCTACCTCACCTTCACAGTAATAGGGTTGATTCTCTCTCAGTATCATATGTAACAAGAGTGTGTGATAAGTACCTGGTAAATAATAGAACCTTTACACGGACCAACATCTCATTTGCTTCTTACATTCTCATATGTCTTCCAAGTTTTCTGCATTGAGTATGAATTATTTTTATAATTAGGAAAAACAGAAATGCTGTTTAAGTATCATTTTCATAATTATCCAGGGTTTCTCTAAGAGTTCTGTTTGGTTATCTAGCTGACGGTCTTCATTTACTTCCGAATCAGTCCTCAGGGGTCACCTCTCAGGAATGGGTGTACACAAAGCTCTGCTGTCTTCACAGACTTTGCTGGTCCAGGGTCCTGACTACTTCACCAGCTCAGTCTTTTCCCAGTCTTCACTCTCACCTCTTCTCAGTCTCTCTTTTTCTCCCTCCTACCCTTCCTCTCTCCTTTAAACACTCACCACAAGCACAAAATCAATCAAAACACCAAAGCTTCTCATGGGTTGACGGCTGATGCTGACTTTTGCAGCCTGGGTCAACTAGTTTAGGCTGCCTTTGAGGCACCAACTCCAAGAAAAAGACTGATGCCTGAAACCCGAACGGGGAACCAAAAGGTGCCAGCAGCAGCAGAAGCATTTTAAGCCTCCTTTTGAGGCCATACCTGGGAGAGGCCAGCACCTCTTGGCCTGCCTATGACATTATGAATGTCTTCTCCAGGCCAGAACTGTCTCTCACTCATTGTTGTCCCCTGTTCATGCATAGCGAGTACCCAGAAATGCTTGCTAAATTACTGAGAAAGTACTCTCTTTTCCTCGCATTGACTTTTCTTCTGAATGGAAATGGCAACCAAAGTGGGCGTGCAATGCAAGCATGTTCCTTCTGCCTAGACAACCTCACACCTGGCTCACTCTTATTCACTTTTGGGATTACATTTCCAACACCCCTTCTTTAGCAAACCCTTCCCTCATACTCTCGTCCTGTCAGGCCAGGTCTTTCAGTTATATAACTCTTCTCATAGCATCAAGTCAATTCCTCCATGGCAGCAATCCAAGCTCACAATTACTTATATTTCTACTTAATTGTCTGTCTTCCCACCAGGAGAAAAGCCATATATGTTATCCTTACTACTGTATCTCCAGTGCTCAATGCTTGGAAAGTAACTGGGACTCATAATAACAGGATGTTAAACAAATCAAAGCCAAAGCCTTTCTTTTTACCTTAATAAAGATGCAGTAGGGACATTTATTTAACCAGTAGTTGAGCACTACCATGTGCAATGGCATTAGCAATACAAAGATATATATATAGGTGCCAACGCACAAACTCCATGAGGGCAGGAAGTCCTATTCATTGTGAAATTTCTAATGCGTTTCACACAGTAAGCATGAAAGTACTTAATGAACAGAGATTCAGAAGTCCAAGATTCATTTTCTCTCTCTCTTACTTTTAACTTTTAATTGAATTCAGGAAGCAAGGGAAGCTATGGATTTAGACTCACAGCTCTGAATCATACCCACTGTTCACTGATTCCTATCAGAAGGCTTTGGAAATCACAGCTTCACACAGAGGTATTTTTGCCCTCAAAGAAAATTAAATTTGAAATTCAATCCTTGTTCTGTTTAAATATACTTTGTGGGGGGAAAAGAAGCCTAACAAATACTTAAGGCTGGGTTTGTTGGTAAAACCAACCTTATACCCCACTATATTAGCACTGGGGTTCTTAACACCATTAGAAATAGCACTACTTGAAAGTCTCTTGACAGCATGGTTCCTCTCTAATAAAGAGTGCACAGAAGCCAACTACCCCTCTCCCTCCACAATCAAACATTCTACATACCATTTCAGAGGGCTCATGGAACCCCTGAGGCCTGTGCATTGTCCCAGATTAAGAAACCTTAAATTAGAGAGAAGGTACAGACTTGATACTTGCCAGTTTGTTATTTTGATAGAAGCACAAATTCAGTCGAAAACATCTCTCCTTTGGTCACTCACTTGTCATTAATCTGTCACAGGAACTGGATAATGTGCTGTCTTAAAATCTATGCCACTTGCCCTGGGGAAGCTGGTCTCTGATCAGCCCCTGGAATAGACAGTGACGGCAAGGGCCACACACATGGAGAAAGAGTGAGAGTAGATGCTCACCTGAGCAGGCGTGACATGGTACAACCTGCCCACTAAGAGCTTGGGCTGTGCAGGTGGAACAGACCAAGGCTGGAGTCCTGGTTCTGCCAATAACTTACTGTGTGACCAATGGCAAGCTGCCTAATCTTAAGCCTCTATTTCCTCATCTGTAAAAATCCTAACAGTCCTTATGAAAACTACTGTTATGAAGATCAAAAAACAAAATACATATAAAGTCCTCAGAAAAGTTCCTAGCACACAGTGGAGTATTTTCAATAAATTTTAGCTACTATTTGTCATTATTACCTGGCATCCTGTCCTGAATCAAGGGACACAGCTACCCCTCTGAACATGTGCTGCAAACAAAGAGCCATTTTAAACAAAGTCAATTTAACACAGAAAAGCATGAAACAGGCTATCATTGGAAGTGGAGCTGCTTTCCAAGTTTGGCTTAAAAAAGTATTGCAAAAATCAGAAACCGTGCTGAGCTGGAGTCATAGGGAGTCCAGTGAGGTGGGAGGTTGAACATTAGTAGCTCTGCATGGTGAGAGAGAAGCACGTTGTTGGGTGAGTGGGTGGACAGTATGGGGCAAGAGTCTGGTACATTAAGGAGATCCTGACTCCAAAGTCTTCATTGCTTCATGTGGTAGGACTATCAGAAAGCTAAATACAAAATCTGACACAAGTCTATCTTCCTGTTTAATGCTCAGGACAGGGACTGATTTTTCAGTTATTGATTAAAAAGAACCTGAGATTTACTCAGGACTTTCAAGATAACAAGATGTCTACAAATCTACTATTTTATTTACTTCTCAAAACAACTTATGGAGATGAGCAGAGCAGGGATTATCTCCCTCATTTTACTGATGAGGAAGTAAGACCCAGATCGATCGATCGATCTATCTATCTATCTATCGATCTATCTATCTCTACCTATCTCTATCTATCTATCTATCTATCTATCTATCTATCTATCTATCTATCTATCTATCTAGGTCTAGGTCTTACTTCCTCATCATAGATTATATAGCAGGTGATACTTATCATACCATAGATGGATCACATCAAACCATATCATAGATAGGTGACTTGTCCAAAGTCAAGCACCCAGGGTTCAGTGGCAGTGCCAGCATAAGAATGCAAGTCTGGGGTGATTCCTGTTTCTTATTTATCTCTGTGGCCCGCTCAGTGCTGAACACTCAAGAAAATCTGTAAGTGTTTGTTGACTTGAACTGACTTAAGGAAAGTACTCTGGATGCCTGGGCAAAGGTCAGAAGAACAGGGCAGGCCAGAAGAACACTGGTATGTGAGGGATGGAAGCAGCAGCCACTTTCAAGGCATCATCTTATTCTCTCAGAACCCTGCGATGTTAACCTACCCTGGGGTCACACAGCAGAAGCAGAGCCAGGATAAAAGTCAAGGTCTGTGGGTCTCAAAGGCCTGCATTCTTCACCAATGGAAATAAACATTCTATTTAATTTCTGAGCCTTTTAATTTAATTTGTTCAAACAGTTTAACTCCTTCAAAGATCACTAAGTAGAATTAGATATTCTGGTTCTACCACCATAGTATTTTTCTAAAATGGAAGAAGCAAATTAGCAGCAGAGAACACAAACAGATAAGGACTAAGGGAGACCAGCTTATTAAAATAAGAAGGCAGTGCCCATCACTACCCTTGCAACAACTGGCAAAATTTAGGGTTTATTACAGAGAAAAAGAGCACCCATTCAGAAGTTTCCTCATAAAATCTGATTCTAAAAGGTAGGAACAAGCAAAGAAATAAAACTAGAGTCTGGTCTAGTTATAAGAAAAGCTGAACTTTGTGTAGTGTATAGAGAATTAAATTTCAACTCTGACATAGAGATAGAGGTACCCATCATTACATTACTAAAATCACCAAAAAGGGATAAAACACAAATGGCTCCTGTCCCATTCATTCAATCCACCATTTACAGTAAAGTGGAATGCCCATAAGAATTGACTTCAGAGTCTGAAACTCTTGGGATCTAATCCCAACTCCATTAGTTACTAACTTTATATCCTTTGAGAGTTTACATCAATTCTCTACGTCTCAGTATGCACATCCCTAAAAGGCCCTCATATGGTCACTGTGAGGATTATTTCACTATATGAGAGCACTGTGTACAATTCTGTGAATCCATCAACAAAGACTAATGAAGTCGAAGCCCTCAGACAGCTTAGATCTAATATATACTAACTACACAAATAATCTGAACAGAGAATGAAGTTCAAATTAGTGTTGTTTTTCAGCTCTGGAATAAAAATATCCCCCAAGGGAAAATACTCCTGAATGCTAAAGAGTTTTCTGTTTCTCCAAATAGCAAATGGTTAAGCATTATATTAATTTGGAGACACTGCTATTTGGTTTTTGTACTAGCATCTTTTCTTACAAGTAGTTTGAAGTCTGGCACATTCACGTGATGTTTAAAATGACACGTTCAAATGAAGCAATGGTTCAGCAATTCCATTTCATCTTAGGCAGGATTCTACGGCAAAATGGTCAAGTCTTCAGGTTTGATCTAGGAGACTGACTGGGCCATCTCTTAGAGCATGATTGTTGTGTCTTCTAAACTAGCCTCATATATCTCACTTGTTCTCAAAAATGCCTATACAGATATGAAGAAAGAGTTTCCCTCACATATTTCTTGAATCAAAAATTTAAAAGACCTTTCAATATTCCCCTCTAAAGACTATGCGAGGCACAGTTGTATGAAAGGGCTGCGGGGCTCCCAGGACCATAAATGATCTTCTAGAATAATCTATTTAGAATAGAATGCCTTTTAGATCCTCTATCAGAAGTGGAACAATTTTTCTATCTCAGGTCACTGACCCATAAAGGGGGTGAGGTCAATGGATAGCTAAATGAATTTTGAGGTACACTGTTAAATTTTAGATTAGCAGCAGGGGATCTAAACTCATCAAGAAATAAATTAAACATTTCAGTCCTATAATAAGTTCACTTTAAGGGGAAAGAGGGAGAACAGGAGAAGTAAAAGGCCTGAAAAAAAGACAAAAGTAGAGAGAGGCAAGTAAGGACAGAGCCAGAAAAAGATTTATAAAGAAAAACAAAATCCCAAGGGCACAGAGAAGAATATAGACATTTTTGAGCAACACACCCATCTTGTGGCCATTTCAGATACTGCCACACCAAATTTAATTACTGAACCTTTGCAATGGTAAGAGGCAGTGGAATGGGTTGGAAAGCACTGGGAACACAGAGTCAGAGGCCCGAGTTCCACTAGGGTGCTAAGAAAATCGTAAGGAAGAGAAAATACATTTACTATTCACTAAGTGGAAGTGGATCATCATAAAGGTCTTCTTCCTGGTTGTCATCATGATGTGTAGGCTGAAAAGGAGGAAGAGAGGTTGGTCTTTCTGTCTCAAAGGTAGCAGAGGCAGAAGTGGAGGAGACAGAGGTAGAAGGGGAGACAGGAGGCATAGTTGGTGTAACTTTTATTGAAAAAAATCCACGTATAAGTGGACCCATGCAGTTCATACCATGTTGCTCAAAGGTCAACTGTACAACTGAGTAAACCAAGCCACAATTTACAAACATTTAAGAAATCATGGAAAGGATTTCAGTGAGTTGCGAAGCAAAAGTTACCTTTGTAAATTCCACACGAAAAACTTCAAAAGCTTGTTTCTAAACAAGCTTTTGGAACCACATATCTTGAACCAACCTTTCAATGTCTACTGGGCTCAAACCACAGATGATCATGTGCACTCATACCTCACGCAAGCCACAGAATGCAGGGCTCACAATGCACTTGCCGATGATGACTTTTCCTAATTTTGAACTGGCAAGTTACCACTGAATTACCGCTTTGCCAATAACAGGTTCAACTATTATGTGTATCTCTCTTAATATTTTTTGGTATTAACTATAACTGCCAGAAGACAACCAATCATCACTAACTAAACCATACATACCATATCTCACCTTCTGGCAGAAAAATCCCATTCTCTCATGTTCTGGTCAATCTCTACACTTTTCAGGCTGTAAGCCAATTTCAAGAAAAACTACTGTCTCACCTGAAATCACGTGCAAATAGGGAGAAACATCCAAAGTGTACCCCAAACATGCAAAGTTCTCCGGGGCTAGAAGGAATTATATATCTAAGCACAAAATATATGTGCTGTGCAGACACACTAAAGGCAGCCTTGTCAGACTTGTCTCATTGAAGGCATAGGGAAGAAAAAACAAGACATTAGATTCCCCCTACCTGGACTTTCCCCACCTTTCCATATATGGAAATAAAGGATCCATATATCATTAAAGTGTTTCAAGCTAATGGACATCCAAAAGGTAAGACTTCTGGCTGGAAACTATTAAGCTTTGCCCAAATCCATGTTAACTCTTCTTTGTAAAACACATGGTAGAAACTCAGTAGTGTATTTATTCATTCACTTATTCAATCAATATTTATAAGCCAGATCCTGTTCTTGGTACTGTGGATTCAGCAGTAAACCAAAGAGATTGTCTCTTCTGCTGCACAGCCTCCATTCCAGTAGGGGAAAATAAGATAGGGTAAGGAGGTAACGGCATAAAAGGTTGGGGGAGCTGCTACTTTAGATACTGCAATTTGAGAAGGTGTGGATATATGAGCTGAAGACTGGATGAGGGGACAGTGAAGCCATGCAGACATTCAGGAGAACATTACAAGCAGAGAGACTGACCAGTGCAAAGGTCTAAGAACAGCAAGGAGGCCAGGGTATCTGATTTGGAAGGAGAAGGGGGAAATGTAGTAGGAGACAGAATCAGAGTTTAAGGAAAAACTCTAAAATCCAATGAATCTTTATGTATAAAACCGTTCACACCACAACAAAAATTAAAGTAAGAGTGGCGGGCTGGGTGTGGTGGCTCACGCCTGTAATCCCAGCACTCTGGGAGGCTGAGGCGGGTGTATCACTTGAGGTCAGGAGTTTGAGACCAGCCTGGCCAACATGGCAAAATACTGTGTCTACTAAAAATACAAAAAAGTAGCTGGGCATGGTGGCATGCCTGTAATCTCAGTTACTTGGGAGGCTGAAACAGGAGAATTACTTGAACCTGGGAGGCAGAGGTTGCAGTGAGCTGAGACTGTGCCACTGCATTCCGGCCTGGGTGACAGAGCGAGACCCTGTCTCAAAACAAACAAACAAACAAACAAGAAAAACGAGGGGCACAGTTAAATAATCTGTGGCACAGTGAGACAAATTCAAGCAGAGGAATTATATAACCATTTACAACTGATTATTTACACACAGTATCTCAGTGAGGAAAATCTGTGTAATTGCATGAAACAGGAAGAAAAGTGATACTGACTGTATGAACTCAATTATTTAAGAACGCATAAAAAACATTTGGAAAAAAAAGGAGCAAAATTGAATGCGGGATGCCTCTGGGTGGTAGAAACGTGAAAGGAGACATGCGATAGAGAAGAGCCAGGTAGGAAGCCACTATGGAAACAGGAAAGGATGATGATGGTTAGATTAGGATGTTAATAATGAAGGTGGTAGTGATCAGAGTCAGGATATATACTGACAACAGGCAGAGACATGGAGTGTGAGAAAGAGAGGAGTCAAGAGGACAGCAAGGTTTTTGGCCTGAGCAACCAGGTACCCCTAATTGAGATTGGGATACTGAGAAAGGAGTAGATTTTGGAGGCAAAGAAATCATCAGCAAAAAAGAGGCAGCATCCTCTTGTGTGCTGAACCAGGCTGAGATGGGAAGAGTGATTCAAAGAATCTCAGAACTCATTTGGTTCTATGCTTTGTGCAAACCTATTCTCTTTGAAAATATTACTGCAAAAATGTTTGTTATCTACTTAACAATCAGGGAGGAAATAATTATAGTCATAGCCATCATTTCTTGAACCCTTACTAACTACCAGGCACTATGTTAAACACTGTACATATGATATTGTAGCTAATCCCCACATATAAAAGCATTTAACCATAGTACCAAGCACATGGTAAACTATCATTAAGTGTTAGCCGTAATACCTACGAATTATGTAACATTTTAAATGGAATGTAAACTTTGATGATTATTTTAATTACCAGAAGTTCTATTTCCTTTTTTTTTTTTTTTTCTAATCCACTATTCATATTATGATTTCTACTGTTTCTCTGGCTAATAGGTAGAGTTTTTATATTCCTCCTTTAACAGACAGGGGAGCCATTCAGAGGTCCTAACTTTATGCAAAGGCCTCACTTTTCAGCTACCTCCTAAAGGCCCAAAATCATATCCACTATGTCTGTGTGAGCATTAAACCCCTAATAGCTACACATAGTTCCATACTCCCTTGAGAGTAGTTGAGCTACTTTGTTTTAAATACCTGTGCATTTCTATTTCAAGTTCTTCCAGGCATTTAAACATTTCTTGGGGTGTATTTTATTTAGCCTCTCTACGTGTTAAAAAAAAAAAAAGGGTAATCTGAGTTAGCTCAGTCTGACACATAACCAGAATGAGAAGTAAAATATTATTTTACAGAAGCAGAAACTGAGCCCTAAATAAGTGAGCCCAGGGAGGTTGAGGCTACAGTGAGCTGTGACTGCACCACTGCACTCCAGCCTGGGTAACAAGAGTGAGACCCTGTCTCAAAAAAAAAAGCCCCACAGAAAATAAATACAATACAATACAATACAATACAATGTTATGATAACACGAACACAAGACCCTGTATCTTTTTACTTTAAAAAAATTGTACAAATCACAAATGCCATTTGAAGTGATAAAACTGAGTTTTCTTCATGTATCATTAGCTTCATTTTAGGGAATTTCTGACCAGAACTAATTGTTAAAAGTTAAGGCCAGGCGTGGTTGCTCATTTCTGTAATTCCAGCACTTTGGGAGGCCAATGTGGGAGGATCACTTGAGCCTAGCAGTTTGAGACTAGCCTGGACAAATATAGTGAGAACTCAAATCTACAAAAAAAAAAGTTAAAAATCAGCTGGGTGTAGTGGCGCATACCTGTAGTCCCAGCTACTAAGGAGGATGAGTTGGGAGGACTGCTTGAGCTTGGGAGGTTGAGGCTGCAATGAGTTACGATTGCACCACTGCACTCTAGCCTTGTCTCAAACCAGCACAGCAGAAGAAATCATGAAACCTGAATTCTGCCACTAACTAGGTGTGCAACTAGGGAACTACAACCTCTTTTTGTTTTGTCTTCAAAACAGGGATATTAATACTCTTTCCACAGTTTGGGGGTTGGGGGAGACAATGAGATTTCATTCATAGGATTCTAATATATAGGAAAGTATTTTGGGGAAAAAAGGTTAAGAGTCATATAATACAGAAGAAAACATCACTACTATTTATATACTATAAATGTTAACATTATGTATGTATTATAAGTGTTATAAATATAATACATAATTATGTATTATAAATGTTTGATCAGGAACAGTGAGACACTAAGTGAAAAACAGAATCTTAACTAATGCAAAATTATTTTACCTTCATGTTGCAGGCTAATTCCATTAGTTTTTTTGCATTTTCTTCTGAGCGGTATCTCTTAGGAAGCTGAACCCTAAAGAACTTCAAGGCACCTTCAAAGTCTGTCAACAGCAGGTCATCTTTCGAAGTCTTGAAGTAAGAAAATACAAACATATATAGAAAAAATGTGTTGCCATAAGGATGCACAAGAAGTTTTTTATATTCCCAGCACTTTTCAGCACTTTTACAATCCCCAGAAGATACTTCTTAGCTTCTGTCAGAGCCACCTGCATACATCCACTGTTAGGGGTAATGCTAGATTTCCAGCACTTTTATAATTCCCAGAAGATATTTCTTAGCTTTTGTCAGAGCCACCTGCATACATCCACTGTCAGGGGTAGTGCTAGGGCACAGTGACTGCTCAGAATCAGACTACAACGAATGTGTTGCAAGTGCAGAGCAAGGAAGGACAGATAACTCGGCTAATAAATAAATGAGTACCTTTAATAATCCAAGGGCGACATTAAAAATAACACTTATTCCCTGAAAGAGAACAGACAAAAAGAACACTGTCAGCATTTATGTCTCGATTACTATGCTATTTGTCCTCAGAATACCCCATATTTTTAAAGACATTGTGAAAACTTAAGGAAGGAAATGAATTATCTCAGAACTACCTTGAAAAATAAAACCTAAAGGGCCATTGAAAAGTTGCTTAAACACTTAGCTTCCCATTTTTCTGAGAAAAGAGCTTTTCTTGCCCTATTCTCATATTCAATAATAAGAAATGCTGTTCCAAAGTATTCCATGCTTCCAAACCAAAAGATCAGTCATAAAGTTGTGATCTCTCAGGAAATAACTCCTGGGGAATTTTCATTTATCTTGTGCTGTCCCAATCCATGTACAGCAACCACTCTGTCGATAAGCCCTATATTCCAGAACTGAATCTGCTCAGGGCTCCCTCCATTCTGCAAATCCTGGGACTAAGAACAAAGGAGAGGAAGCACTATCTGTTGATCAAGTTAAACTGCTTAAGCTGCTGGGCCTCAGTTTCCATAACTAATACTCTCCTAAGGGTTTTCTGAGATAATCAGCTGAAAAGTTTATGTAAATTACTTGGCATGCCACTGGCCCTTAGTAACTACTTTACAGATGGTTGTTTATACTAGTGAAAAGCTACATACAATTTAAAGGTTAGTGATTAGAAATTGGTTACATAAAGTACGGAACATCCAAATAATGGGATACTTCGCAGCAACTTAGAAAAATGGCATATTTGGTAATATTTATTTATTCTGTTTCTTAGAATATTTCAAGCTGATTGGTCGATACAAATTCTTTATGAATTTTTTTATGTTTTGAATATAGCATAATTAGAAAGGATAGTACAGATGTGTATGTATGTTCAAGTATATGAAATTTACAAAGAGGATACCAAAGCGTATAAATAACAATCATATTTTTAAATATACACATAGGGAACCATAATATATAGTGTTCCATCCATATGGAAACCATATTATTCTGTATAGTAATTATATATACACATATATGAACACACAAAGAAGGCTGAAAGGATACTACTTTTAACCAAACTGTTAAAAGCAGCTAACCTATAGACAGTGGGATTTGAAGTATTTTTAATTATTTTTACTTATATTTTCTATAAACATATATTAGTTTTATAATTATGTTTTTCTTAAACAAATGAACACACCACGCAAAATCCAAAATTACACAATGGCAAAGACTGTTATTTACTCTAATATCTATTTTCTCTTGAGTAATAAATCTCCAATTTTTAGCAAATTCCTGTTCAGCTTATTTTTTAAAAAGTCTCCCTTGCAGTTAGGTGTGGTTGTATAACTAAGTTCTAACCATAAAGTGGAAATACTGGATGGAACTTCCAGGAAATCTCTTTTAAAAACAGAGGAAGCACCCTCTCCCATTCTCTAATCCTCCTGGCTTGAATATAGATATAATGGCTGGTGCACTACTCCTCCATATGGCTAACAGTCAGAGTGGAGGGAAGGCACGCTACTGCCAACATTCTGACTTTTTTTCATGAGAGAGTAAAAAGCTATTTTTTTTTTTTTTTTTTTTTTTTTTTTTTTGAGACGGAGTCTCGCTCTGTAGCCCGGGCTGGAGTGCAGTGGCCGGATCTCAGCTCACTGCAAGCTCCGCCTCCCGGGTTTACGCTATTCTCCTGCCTCAGCCTCCCGAGTAACTGGGACTACAGGCGCCCGCCACATCGCCCGGCTAGTTTTTTTGTATTTTTTTTAGTAGAGACGGGGTTTCACCGTTTTAGCCAGGATGATCTTGATCTCCTGACCTCATGATCCACCCGTCTTGGCCTCCCAAAGTGCTGGGATTACAGGCTTGAGCCACTGCGCCCGGCCTAAAAAGCTATTTTTTATTTTTTTTATTTTTTATTTATTTTTATTTTATTTTATTTTATTTTTTTATTATACTTTAAGTTCTAGGGTACATGTGCATAACGTGCAGGTTTGTTACATATGTATACTTGTGCCATGTTGGTGTGCTGCACCCATCAACTCGTCAGCACCCATCAATTCATCATTTATATCAGGTATAACTCCCCAATGCAATCCCTCCCCCCTCCCCTCCTCCCCATGATAGGCCCCAGTGTGTGATGTTCCCCTTCCCGAGTCCAAGTGATCTCATTGTTCAGTTCCCACCTATGAGTGAGAACATGCGGTGTTTGGTTTTCTCTTCTTGTGAGTTTGCTAAGAATGATGGTTTCCAGCTGCATCCATGTCCCTACAAAGGACGCAAACTCATCCTTTTTTATGGCTGCATAATATTCCATGGTGTATATGTGCCACATTTTCTTAATCCAGTCTGTCACAGATGGACATTTGGGTTGATTCCAAGTCTTTGCTATTGTGAATAGTGCCGCAATAAACATAGAACCCATTATTTTGGGTTTCTTCATTCAATACAGTCAAACTTGAACTAATACAAATGTCTAACTCAGTATGTCTTTTCATATCAGAGAAAACCTTAAACAAATATGATCATTAGCTTTAGTCCAAGGAAAAGTCACTTAAACCTAGATTTCCTAGCAATAAAATAAAGTAACTAAAGAGACCAATTCTGTTTTGACAGAGCTGACACTCAAAATAGAATTTGTTCTCAAGTACACTGCAAACAAAAGCCAAAGTGCTGCGGCCTCTGATACATACCTCACATAAAAGCAGGTCGATGATATGGAAGACCATGTAGAGAGGGAATTTTGCAGTGAAGAGAGTAAGAAACCACTGGGAGGCATACATGTGCGCTTCAAGGCTTATATCCAGGAAGTGGTTGTACAGGTCAGGAATGTATTCCTGAAATAGCAAACCAATTACTTCTGGGCACTTATGCATCTGTCCAATTCCCACTAAGGAGGCACATAAATCTACCAGGAATAGGTCAAAAAAGTAAAATACTTGTGTTTTTCTAAAAATCTCCAAAGTGCTCAGAACACTTATCATCTGGTATTAAGCTGGCACTAAACTCTTTTTTCCAGACCACAAACTAGTTCTAAAGAAAGAGGAATCCCCAAAATGGTGACAAGTATTTGGAAAGTCTGTTTTTCCCTTCAAATTATAAAACATTTGGGAAAGTCTGTTTCACTTTTGTTATGAGATTCCTAACCAGTCAGCTTCAGAGCCTTAGGAAGTACTTCTTGACTAAGTTAGCTGTGGAAAAGACCCCTACAAAGTCACCTGATCTTTTGGGAGTTTATCAGCTCACATCCATGAGGTGTGAAAGTTTAACACTTTGTTAATCTTTGCATCATAATCATATAGTGAGAAATGATAAAAATGAAACCCATCCTTAGCCACGAATCGCTAAGGCAATCACCACTGCTCCCTGGCACCATTTCCTCAATTTGGTGCTCCTTAGTCCTTACTCTTTTTGTCAAACACAAGCTGGTTTCTCTTTTTACCTGCATGAGGCGCTCCAATTGGTAAAATTTGCAATGCAAATCTTCAAAGTTTTGCTTGAAAAGTTCCCTGAGCCCATAGTCAAACATGATCTTGACCAGAACACTGAATGCCTGTTCTTCAGGCATCTGTAACAGATAGGCAAGTTGTTGGGTAGGTAGGATGGTGGTGGGGAATCACAAAACATACAGAAGTTTTCTCAGGATATTAAATCCAGCTTTATATTATTGTCTTACCAGAAAATTTAGTGCTATGCAGAAACTCAGGCCTAAGGTTGTGTTTAAAACATTTATTTACTCAGACAAGGAATAGTTAACTCTTTGTCGGCACGGTTCCTGTCCTCAAGGAGTCTCCCACACAACCAGTATTAAAATAACTGTAACAGGGATTAGATATCAGTGATAATACAAGAACAGGAAGGCCTGTATCTGCCTAAGGCTGTCAGAAACAGACTTTGTAGGAAGGACAGAATTTGAGCTGAGCAGAAATAGGCTGATAAACAGTGCAGGTGTCATCTTTCCCAAATCCTGGGACTTCTGTTTAACCATTTTTCCTTCCTTAGCTGCTATTTCATTCTAGCAAAATTGTTTTGTTTAACCATTTTTCCTTCTGTTTAACCATTTTTCCTTCCTTAGCTGCTATTTCATTCTAGCAAAATTGTTTTTCTTCCTCGCTGTTGTTAAAAACATAGCTTGTTATAGAAGAACCTTACACATTCTAAGGCTCGCAGTAATGCTTCTACAGAAGTCTCCTTCACTTCTATTTATATTTATAACAATACCTACATTTTCCATAGTTTTATGGATAACTATTTCCCTGAGAACCTGGCAAGATATTTTCAAAAGAGAAAAAAGAAGCACTGTTATTTAAGGACTGGTGTGAACATAGCAAGCCTTCAAAAAAGTCAAGAAGGTGGGCAGGCTTCTGTGGAACAAGATGATGGAGGCGGGCTGAGCACAGAAATCACTGAGAAGAAAGCAGAACTAAAGAGCAAATCAGATTAAGTAGTAAATGAGAAAAGCATAGTAGATCATTACTGGAAAGTTAAGCGTATTTGGGGCAAAAGCCCAGAATTTTGAAGTCTTTGTCATGGAAGACAAATTTACTTTGCCACATGCAAGGAGATGTGGCCTAACCCATAGTGGTGATTCTGATGCTAGGTAGCCCATCTCCCCTCACTCTAAAACAAGCAGCAAGAGTTCAAAACAAGACATGGAGGGTCTGCTTGGAAAACCCATTTTCAAGGGGATAAATGTCCTTGAACTGAAGGTGAGAACGAAGATAAATCACCCAGGCTTGTGGGACTTTGAGTTATAAAGTCTCATTAAAACTACAAAACAAAATAAAAACTTAACCTCTTTACTCATGTCATAGCTTTATCATATTTTTACATGACTACCAATAGCAACAAGCTGGGTTCAGTTAAGAAAAACCAAAGTGGCTTTTGTTTTACTTGTACAGGTTGAGCAACCCATATCTGAAAACATAAAATGCTCCAAAATCAAAACACTGACATGATGCTAAAAGGAAATGCTCATTGGAACACTTTGGATTTTTGGATTTGGGATGCTCAACCAGTATAATGTAAATATTCCAAAATCCAAAATCCACAACACTTCCGGTCCCAAGCATTTCAGATAAGCGATACTCAAACTTGCATTGCAATCTACACAAAATGGCTTAATACCCTTGAATAACTTCCTGTTGCTTAGAGAAGCAACATTCAGACTCCTTACCTGGGCTCCAAAGTTTTCCCTAACTTTCTCCTCAACTCCCAATCACTCAGGATACTCCAGTCAAACTGTCCTCCTTTCAGTTCCTCCCATACACCAAGTGTTTCCCCAATTTAGGACTTCTATATACTGTACCATTCACTTTGCCATTAACTCTATTCTCTACTCCCTTTTCAAATAGATCTATTATTTTCATAACAACATTTTCAAAAGTTAACACAGAAAAGTACAAAAGAAAATGATATCCCTTATCATTTTCCAGGCTGCTCCTTAAAGGTCACTTCCCCTGAGAAGCCTTTAATCTAAGTAAGACTCCCTTGTTACAATCTTACATCAACCTTTTTATTATACCTTAATAGCACCACTGAAAGTAATAAATGATATACTTGTGTGATTATCTGCTTAAAGCTAGTTGGATTCACAAGCTCTGTATCCATGAGGATTGAGACCATGTCTCTTATTTACCTCTGATCTTCAGCACAGTACACATCATAACAGGTACTCAAAACTCTTTGCTGACATCACCTGTGTGGTATTCTTGCCAAGCATTTTAAACTGAATCATGAGAAAATGAGACAAATCAAGAATGTGGGACATTTAATATCACAATTTGTCTGAATTTTTCAAAACTATCAATGGCATGAAACACACAAAAAAGGCAAAGGAGTAATTTAGATTAATAGAATAAAGAGAAATGAAAATTCAATATTTGAATCTTCATTAGGTCTTGATTAGAAAAAAAGCTAGACTCTATGGAGTAGACAATTGGGAGAAAATTGAATGTGTACTGTGTATCAGACATTACTGAATCAATGTGGAATTTCTTGGATGTGATCACGGTATTATGGTTATGATACAGAATTCTGTTGCTCCCAGAAGGCATATATATGATCAAGTATTTAGGAGTCTTGATGTTTGTTATTCACTTTTAAGAATAATTTCAAAATAAAATTTAAGTAAAAAAGAAAATGTGTGTTTATGCAGAAAAGAGAAATAGAGAGATGAAGAGGGAGACAAACAGAAAAAGCAGTGTGGAAAATATTAATTGGTAAACTAGATAAAGACTGTTTACCTTAACACTGTTTCGAGTTTTCTGTGGATTTGAAAGAAAATAAAAAAGGTGGAGGGCAAAGGTGTTTGCTAAGCAAATGAATGAATAAAATGGTACTAAATGAAAGCCAACCTTTCTGCCTTCCTCCTACCCCAAAATACATAAGTCTCAAAACAAATATTAATGACAATGGCTACTTTAGAGAAGATAAAACATCCCCAAGGGTTCAACCAACATTAAAGTCTCTCCCATCATCCTATTAATAAAAAGGAATTCTACCCTTGTACTAGTTTTCAACATTGCCATTTATTCTGATCATATACTCCTCCACAATGACATTAAGTTAATTTAAGGAAAAAGTTCCAGCTATAGGAGTTAAAATTCATGCCTAAGAGTCTGTCCGAACCCAATATAAAACCATGCTCAAGCCTAAGATTAGTATAAGCTGAGGCAGGCCATGTGTTAAGTCATAACAGAGACCTAATTACTCACATGGAGAAGGAGCACAGCAGCAAGAAATGACTGGCCCTGGCAATAACCAATCTCTTCATCATACACAGAATAAGCCTGGAAAATAAAACACACAGAGGATATGTAAATGAATGCATCCACTTGTGGGCCATGGTGGTACTATAGGACCTTGAATACAGAACCCTAGAGGATGCTACCCACACTAGGACAGCATTTTGACAGGCAGTAAGTGGTGCCAACACTTCTCTCCAATCTTAATTTTTTCTTTACAATGAATACAGCTATTACCACTCCATTTCCTGTGGCGAAGGACTCGCGAAGAGTAAGCAAAAACCACTTCTGCACTAAAAAAACTTTTCATATTTCCTTGTTGTTGTTCATGATGTTCCCTCTCCTTGGGATGTCCTTTCCCTCTCTCTGCCTGAAACACGCACTCTTCCTTCAGGCACCAAACTTATTTCAATTCCCCCAGAATGAATCCCTCTCTTCTCTGCCTCTATGGCACCTGCTACACAAGCATGGTTATTATTATATTACTACCACATTGCATTTTATTTTATTTTTAGAGACAGGGTCTTGCTCTGTTGCTCAGGCTGGAGTGCAGTGGTACAATCATGGCTCACTGCAGCCTCAACCTCCTGGGCTCAAGGGATCTTGCCCCATCAGCCTCCTGAGCAGCTGGGACCACAGGCTTGCACCATCATGCCTGGCTAAAATTTTTTTTTTTTTTTTTGGGACGGAGTCTTGTTCTGTCACCCAGGCTGGAGTGCAGTGGCGCGATCTCAGCTCACTGCAAGCTCTGCCTCCTGGGTTCACACCATTCTCCTGCCTCAGCCTCCTAAGTAGCTGGGACCCGCCACCAAGCCTGGCTAAAATTTTTTTTTTTTTTTTTTTTTTTTTTTTTTTTTTTTTTGAGACGGAGTCTCGCTCTGTCGCCCAGGCTGGAGTGCAGTGGCCGGATCTCAGCTCACTGCAAGCTCTGCCGCCTCCCGGGTTCACGCCATTCTCCTGCCTCAGCCTCCCGAGAAGCTGGGACTACAGGCGCCCGCCACCACGCCTGGCTAATTTTTTTTTTCTTCGTATTTTTAGTAGAGACGGGGTTTCACCGTGTTCGCCAGGATGGTCTCGGTCTCCTGACCTCATGATCCGCCCGCCTCGGCCTCCCAAAGTGCTGGGATAACAGGCGTGAGCCAGCCTGGCTAATTTTAAAAAATTTTTTATAGAGATGAGATCTCAACTATGTTGCGCAGGCTGGTCTCTAGCCCCTGGGCTCAGGCTATCCTCCTGCCTTGGCCTCCCAAAGTACTGGCATTATATGTGTGAGCCAATGCACCTGGCCCACACTGCATTTTTTTTTTTTTTTTAATAGAGACAGGGTCTCACCATGTTGCCCAGGCTGGTCTCAAACTCTTGAGCTCAAGTGATCCTTCTGCCTCAGCCTCTCAAAGTGCTAGGATTACAGGCGTGAGCCACCAAGCCCAGCCCCACACTGCATTTTACATGTCCATCTTCTCTGCCAGACGAGTAGGCTTTGTGAGGGACAGGGTGATGTCCTATTCAACCTAGTCAGCACCTCATATACAGCATGCACTCACTAAACACTGTTAATGTTATTCATTTTTCTTTCTGGGAAAAGCTCTTTTGGCAAAGACACCAAAATATAATTCTTTCCACAATATCATAATAACTTTTCTGATAAGCGAGATTACTCTGAAAACACTTGTGGGTTCCTCTGGAATTCTTATTTTTATTTTTCTTGGCAGCAAATGATTACTACCCATCTCCTCTGAACATTATTTTGAATAGAATATTGACATCTAACATTCTTCATGGTTTACTCTTTGGTTTTTTAGTTCTTTTTCAGAGTTCTGTTTTTATATCTGGTATTTGTAGTTCTCATGTAAATGTGGTAGAAAGGGAAATTCCTGTATCTTCAAGATGTTATTCCTTGTTTGACAAATTTATTTCTTGTGAAACTTCCTTTGTTTTCCACTTATTTTTTGTGCCAAGGTTCCTCTGTGTTCCAAGGAAGCAACTTAGAATTGGGTATGTTTAGAATATATAACTCTTAGCAAAATACGGTGCCAATACTTAGCAGATGCTAGTCAAGTTAATATGCAACCAAATTTTATCACTAGCTTTGGTGAAACTATAGCTTTTAAAAATACATGTATTATGATCATGCATTCAGAAATTTTCATGGAATTCAATGTAATCTTATTATACCATACCCATTTCATCACAGTTTATCTGATAAGAAGGCTACAGGATGAGAAACACATATACTTTTCTAGAGACAAGATGTACAAAAAGGGCTTTAGAAATTATCAGTTTATAATACAATGAGGCACTACTTTCCTATCAAATTAATAACAATTAACAAATGTTAATACCAGTATTAACACTGTGTTAAAAATGCGTAGTAATATATGCTAGAACAGCTCTTTGGAAAATAGGCAATGTCTCTGAAGATATCCATTAGCAGTTTTATCAGTTACAAAAGAACAGAGGCTTTAGAGTTAGTCAGAGTTGGGTTAAAAATCCCACAACTACCAATGTCTAGATATGGATCGTTTTTTTTTTTTTGAGATGGAGTCTCGCTCTGTCACCCAAGCTGGAGTGCAGTGGCACGATCTTGGCTCACTGCAACCTCCACCTCTCAGGTTCAAGCAATTCTCCTGCCTCAGTAGCTGGGACTCCCAAGTAGCTGGGATTACAGATGCCCACCACCACACCCAGCTAATCTTTGTATTTTTAGTAGAGATGGGGTTTCATCATGTTGGCCAGGCTGGTCTCGAACTCCTGACCTCAGGTGATCCACCCACCTTGGCCTCCCAAAGTCCTGGGATTGCAGGCGTAAGCCACTGCGCCCAGCCTAGATATGGATCTTGAGTGTGTAACTTAATTTGTAATACGAAAATAAGCCTAGTATTAATATCACAGAGTTGATGTATTCTTCTCATTTAGTCCTCTCATTTAACATGCTCAGCACAGAGCTTCAGCAATTATGTATTAATAATAGGATGAAATTGTACTGAATTTCTACAGGTAGAAAATGGAAGGGAGCATATTTTTCAGGCTGATGGAAGATAAAGGAATCATACAGGTGTGAAATTATATGATATATTTGGAAAATGTTTGGAGTATAAGTTTCAAGTTGGCTGTAAGGAAATCTGGGGGAAGAAAAGACATTTCACTAATTCATCAACACTTAATAAACACCTACTATAGACCAAGCACTGTGCCAAGTGCTACAGATGCTACCATATCTAAGAAATGATCCCTGCCCTTGAACACATCACAGTTCAGTGGGGAGGTTAGACAAGTGAATCAACGAGAGCACAGTGAGAAGTTCAATGTGGTTAATGCATACAATATTTGGAGAAGCAGCAATAAGGGCAAAATCAGGATATAATACAAAGTATCTTCAACACTAAGCTAAGGAATCCAGGGAAATGAACTAGGACTTTTCATTTAATTCCATGGTTATAAAGTAGCAGTTATAAAGGTTTCTGTGGAGGCCACTGAAATGATCTAATTCTGTGTTAGGCAAGGAGTAAAGAATACACAGGCTAGAACCCAAAGGCAGAGCAGCTTTTGTAAAACTGCCAGCAATGTAAGATACTGGCCTCTACCAGGGCGGTGATGAGACAGAATGAAGCTAAGAGAGACATCAGCCATACCTAACACAACCTAGACAAAGACAGGACTGAAAACTAACAGAAATGATTGTCTCCAGCAGGACAATGGTATGGGAGAAAAGGAGGACTATGTTTCATTTAAAAAGATACAACAACTTAATGTAATGTGGGTCTTGTTGGATCTTGATTCTACCCAGCCATATTAAGGATATTTGAATATGGAGTAGCTACTAATTGGTAAAGATGGATAAACTTATTTTTTAGAGATGTAGTATTAAAAAATTAGGATCATGATGTCTAAGATTTGTTTTAAAGTACTTCAGGAAAAAGGAAAAAAAGAGACAAAGCAACTGTGACAATACATTGACAAATAATGAATTAGCGTGGGGGATATTAACTATATTTATCAGTTAGACTAATCATTATATTAATTAATGTTTATGCTTGAAATTTTTCATAATAAACCATGTTTTAAAATGAACTCTATTTTTAAACCCATTCTGTTTGATATACTTGACAGACTTTTACATGGGGATTAATTGTCTGCTGGAAATTTAGACCTTGAGTTAATATAGATTTGAGAACATCTGTACAGTGGTGATAGCTGAAGCTTTGGGGGTGGAAGGGATTACCCAGGGAGATGGTGTAGAGCTAGCGAAACTACCAACTGATCACCCAGAGGAAGGCCTCTGGTTTAGCGGCAGGTAGTGTGAGATAAAATGATGAAGTCAGTGAAGTCATGAGAGTGAGCCCGTACCCAAGAGGGTGACATGTCTTATGCTCAAGAGCAGAAACCTCTGCAAGGAAAAGCATCATGAATTAGGAATTAGAATATAGTGGGGTCAAAAGTATGTAACGAGGACCAGAGGGAGTGGACACAGTGTTACTTTCCAGGAAATTCTGTAGTAAAGTAAGAGATGGCAGGGGTCACCACTTAAGCAGGAAATAAAACTGAGAAGGGGCTAAAAAAGGATGATCAGAGAGGAAGATTACCACAGAAATCATAGCTTTATGTATCCTATGTAAAAGTTAAAATTAAATCTAAAAAATATTTCTCTAAACTCAACTGTCCTTGTAGTTTAAATCTAACTTTTCACTCGTGAGCCTATCCTTTATTGCTAGCCTGTCCTAAAACCCGTTGTCATATAGCATTAGGGACATGTCTCATGCTTTATTTATACTTACTACATAGGAGATGCTAAATAAGTACTTGATTACTTTTGGGAGGAAAAGACTAAAGACGAATTCTGAGGACAGACGAAGATCGAAAAACTCTGTTCCTACCTCCTCCTTTTATAACCCAATCGCTCTAATGTGCCAAAATCTATTTGAAAATGGAATGCTGAAATTGAACAGGTTATCACTCCCTTTAGTGTTTGGGTATAGACCTTTTGAGAGAAAGCAGAATCTCCCATCATTTACTATGCTGCAGTGCTGTAAGTCCACCTGGATAGGCAATGACACTTCCCACTGTGAGATGGTACCACAGGTACCAAGTTCATCACTTATAAAGTGAATACTGAAAAGGAGTCTGCAATGTCACAGGGCTCAGAGGTTCTTAACATAAAAACAAATTTTGAAAGTCTAAATGTGAAACTGTCATCTAAAAATCCTGATTAGAAATGGAAAGGAAACCCTACCACCATTTTATTTCCAATTATTTTCTACTCTTTTTTTTTTTTTTTTTTTGAGACAGAGTCTTGCTCTGTCACCCAGGCTGCAGTGCAGTGGCGCGATCTCGGCTCACTGCAAGCTCCTCCGCCTCCCGGGCCCACGCCATTCTCCTGCCTCAGCCTCCCGAGTAGCTGGGACCACAGGCATCGGCCACCGCGCCCGGCTAATTTTTTGTATTTTTTTTTTTAGTAGAGACGGGGTTTCACCGTGTTAGCCAGGATGGTCTCGATCTCCTGACCTTGTGATCCGCCCGCCTCAGCCTCCCAAAGTGCTGGGATTACAGGCATGAGCCACCGTGCCCGGCTATATTCTACTCTTTAATGAGTCTAAAATTCTGTTCTCACCTTTGACTTTGCAATGTCTTCTCTCTTTTTTGAATTCTTGAACATCAAATACAAATTATACTTTGTAGCTGTTTCTTATATAATTTCAAAGCAGAACCACCACTCAAAATTGAGTCTTTTTTTTTTTTTTTGACTTGAAATACCTTGCATATTTTATATAAGGAATCTTGTCCATCTCCTCCTGTGTCCTTAAAGTAGTCATGGGCTGGGAATGTTCGGTTAATATCCCGGGTGATAGCACTGTCCTGGGGAGACTCCTGTGGAAACATAAGCAAAGAGGTTTTAGTTAGGTTAGTTACGTAAATTCTCATTCAGGTTTACGCAGGTCTTCTCATTTACACACTTTCAATGTTGCAGGGACATACATACATATATGCATGCCCATAGTTACTGCCTCTTCAGGGACCACCCACTCAAGCAAAAGCAAATGTAAAAGGGGAAAAAAGATGGAAGAAAAGCAACCCATTTCATCTATACACTTCCATATTATACTCCATCCTTACTACAAAGAACTGCAGCTGCTGCCCCTTCTATTGTAAGATGGAAAATATGCTATTAAGAATGGATTTCCCATAGGAAAATACTCAAACTAATCGCAAAAGGAGGAGGTAAAGTGCTCCCAGTAGAAAAACTGCTGCTTTAATTGATGCTTTGGAATAAAGCCCATATGCCAGTTTTCAAATGGAAAAGAGTAGTTACTTAATTGGGGTTTGTCCTAGAGGCAAATGGCATAAGAATGCACAAAGCAATCTACTCAGAATGAACCAGACCACCAAATGCCAAGAGATTCAAGCAGGCTATGGGAAAATATCCTTTGCTTTTTCCAACGAACAAAAACTGTTTCCTCTTCTATAATGAGTTAACTAAAACTGAACAAATGTAAATAATGTCAACAAACCTTTGTAAAATACACCAAGCACCCAGCTATTTCCAATATTCTCCCCTTGTTAAATTTCATTTGCTGACACAGTAAAGAACCGGAACACAGAAACATGACCTTCTATTTTTAACAATGCAGTGTCTTCATAGCTAAGACAATAGAGTTGATTCTCCTTGGTAAGAATACATCATAATCAGTATAATACCAAAGAACATGATACTTCTGTTTTAAGATGAAAAATGCAAGTGCTGTTCTTCTCTTGTCCAATAATTTCTCTAGCCTTTTGGGTAATCATGTTCCCAAGGCCATGAATATTTTACGGTTGTGGGATCTGAACTAACTTTAAAGCCTATGCTCTTTCTTAAACAGTAAACTATTTATACCTTCAAGGAAGTCGCCAAATTGCTTTTCAAAGAGTTTGAGTGGCATATGTTACTTCTAGTTATTAACATAGTCTTAACAGTTAATGGCAGCTCAGGACTGTGGTGCTCTTCAACAAAAGGAAAAAATCCAAGGGATATCTATGACTACAGCAACTAATTTACATGGTGGTAGTTTCCAGAATGAAATAGAGCTCGGCGTTGGAGGTACCTCCAAAAGTTGAGAAAGTGGGGGAGAGAGGGAAACCAGCAAGAGTGACCAACAGAGTGAGTGAGTGAGCAGGCGCACAGATTTTGGGGAGGGCAAGGTAGCTAGAACTGTAGGGTAGAGTGCTAGTGAGGAATAAGCTGAACAGAGAACTGAAGAGTTAGAAGAGGGGTCCCTATGAGACATGAATCATAAATAAATGACAAGCTGGATACTTCATCAAAATTTAAAAATCTTACTATTCAAAAAACTGTTTAAAATATGAAAAGTTAAGTCATAGGCCAGGACACAATACCTACAAAACACATTTGATAATAAAGTTTGAGATCTGTAATCCCAGCACTTTGGGAGGCCGAGATGGGTGGATCACAAGGTCAGGAGATCGAGACCAACCTGGCTAACCCAGTGAAACCCCATCTCTACTAAAAAATACAAAAAACTAGCTGGGCAAGGCAGTGGACGCCTGTAGTCCCAGCTACTCAGGAGGCTGAGGCAGGAGAATGGCATAAAACCGGGAGGCGGAGCTTGCAGTGAGCTGAGATCCGGCCACTGCACTCCAGCCTGGGCGACAGAGTGAGACTCCGTCTCAAAAAATAAATAAATAAATAAATAAAGTTGGAGTTGTATCTGGAATATATAACTCTCTAATGAGAAAGACAATTTTTTTAAAAGTAGGAGGGTGTAAATGATTCAGGCGTTTCATTAAGGAAGATCTAACACATGGCAAATAAGCACTTGAAAAGATGTCAACATTACGAGTCCTCAGGGCAGTGCAAATTAAAACCACAATGAGACTCCACTACATATCTACAAAATGCTAAAATTAAGAAGTGTTGGCAAAGGATAAGAAACAACTGGAACTCCTATACAATGCAAAATGATACACTTTGGAAACAGTTTGGCAGTTTCTTACAATAGTAAACACATAATTACCATACAACCCAGTGATTCCATTCCTAGGTATTTACCAAAGAGAACTCAAAATATAAATGCATGAAAAGACAAACTCAATGTTTACAGCAGCTTTATTCCTAACAGCCAAAACTGGAAACAATCCAAAGAGAATCAGATGAATTTAGGAATTCTATAAAACAACAGAAGTTCCAAGAAATGCTAAGAATGATAGACTGTGGTTTAAGACAACTATGCAGGTTAGAAAATTAAATTGAGAATGGAGAGGAATATGGAAACCTTCAAAATATTTTACATCAGTTACATCAATCATATCATACTGATGATGGAGATGACAACCCGAAAAAGGATACAGTTATTAGAGGTATGAGATTTGGGCTGGGCACGGTGGCTCTCACCTGTAATCCGAGCACTTTCAGAGGCTGAGACAGGTGGATCACTTGAGGCCAGCAGTTTGAGACCAGTCTGGCAACATGGTGAAACCCCGTCTCTACTACAGATACAAAAATTAGCCAGGCATGGTGGCAGGCGCCTGTAATCCCAGCTACTTGGAAGGCTGAGGCACGAGAATCGCTTAAGCCCGTGAGGCAGAGGTTGTAGCGAGCCAACATCATGGCACTGCACTCCAGCCTGGGCAACACAGCGAGACCTGTCTCAATTTAAAAAAAAAGAGAGGAGATGAGATTTGGAAATTCAACTGTACACAGGATGAAAAAATAACAAAAAACTGAAAATACTCTCTATAACTGGGCCAGTTCTTGTCAATCTGCCATCCCATATCCATTAATCACGGAATTAAAAGAGAATGAAGGGGCAAAATGTCCTTAAGAGAAGGTCAATTTGAAAAGTCACACTTTTTTGATGCCTTCAAGAATGATAATAAATTGAGGAGTTCTATGTGAATCATTTGCTTAAAATATTTGGCATTAGGAAATATGCTGAAGAACTTGGAATAAATTCATTTGACTTGCTGGAGGCCACATCATGCAAAAATGATGCAGAAATTCTAATAATGATAAATTTAGTAAGTTCCTATCAGAATGACATTAAATTTGAAAAGGTTCTGAAAATAAAACACAGCAACATTATGGATGATCTCCTAGAGAAAAAAAGCAAAGAGCTTTTGCAAAATAGTCAAAGCAAGTGCTTATAAAATTAAGCTTTATACAACAATACATATTCCTTTTCTTTCTTGTTTCGCTCTTGTTGCCCAGGCTGGAGTGCAATGGAGCAATCCTGGCTCACCACAACCTCCACCTCCCCAGTTCAAGTGATTCTCCTGCCTCAGCCTCCCGAGTAGCTGGGATTACAGGCATGTGCCACCATGCTCGGCTAATTTTTGTATTTTTAGTAGAGACGGGTTTTCTCCTGGTTAGGCTGGTCTTGAACTCCTGACCTCAGGTGATGCGCCTGCCTCGGCCTCCCAAAGTGTTGGGATTACAGATGTGAGCCACGAAACCCGGCTGTATTCATTTCTAAGGAGTTAAACATAAATGTAACTGATGTAGAGAGCCCGCCAATTCAACACATATAACACTATTCATGGCCAAACTGATGGAGTCAACCAAATACATCCTCTCAAGGAGGCTGTAGTTAGCAAAATGGCTTAACAGACAAGTTTTTATAAATGTACTTACAGCAACAGTGCACAGATAGTGACTTTAAAAGAACACGGAATGAATGGCAAAAATATTGTCAGTTGTTATGTTCTGAAAATTACTGCTGTTATAACAGAGGTAGGTTTTTTTTTTTTTTTTTTGATCAACTGGTTTTGTGTTTTGGCTAATTCATTTATCCCAAGAAAAACACCTTTAATCTCCAGAAGAAAACAAAAATGCAATAGGATTATGCAGTATTGCAAACTTTTTCTATAAAGGGTCAGGTAAAAATTTTTGGCTTTGCAAGCCATTCAGTGCTGCAGTTTTTCAACTCTTCCCTTGTAGAGCACCCATAGACAATACGTAAATAAACAAGCACTGCTGTGTCCTAACAAAACTTTATTTATAAAAGCAAGAGCAGGCCAGGCACAGTAGCTCATGCCTGTAATCCTAGCACTTTGGGAGGCCGAGGCGAGTAAATCACTTGAGCCCAGCAGACTGAGACCAGCTTGGGCAACATGGTGAAATCTCATCTCTACAAAAATACAAAAATTAGCCAGGCGTGGTGGCACACACCTGTCTTAGCTATTCGGGACGCTGAAGCAGGAGGATCCCTTGAGCCCAGGAGGTGGAGGTTGCAGTGAGCCAACACTGTGCCACTGTGCTCCAGCCTGGGCCATAAGAGAGAAAACCTGTCTTAACAACAACAACAAAAACAAAAACGAATAAACAAAAGCGAAAGACAAACTGAACTTGGCCCTGAGGTGGTAGTCTGTTTACCCTTGTTATAAGTATACTACAACACAGTAATTTCTTATGGTCAGCATGACCAGAGAGATTTTTGTTATGATTTTAAATATACTAACATGTTATTAATTTTATACATGCGTTGCCCTCAAAAACTCTGTCACAACCTGCTACAACTTGAAATGTGTATCTCTTTGAACACTTTTGTACCTTTTTCATGTAATAACAAATGTTAAAAATGTTTGCTGCATTTTGCAAAAGTCAGTATATTCCTGTATATGCAGTGTAGTAAACGTTTAAATAAAACCCTGCAATTGTAGTGGTATATAGTCCCTAACATTTCAAGCAGCAAAATAAACAGTATATACAGCTCATAAATTATAAACACATAAACTGATACCCATGAGACTGGCTAAAATAAAAATACCAAATGTTGGTGAGGATATGAAATTACTGGAACTCTCAATGGTTGCTAATGGGTGTGTAAATGATATAACCATTTTGGTAAAGAACATGGCAGTTTCCCATAAAGTTAAATATATATCTAACTACCATGACCCAGCAATTCTGTTCCTAATAGCCTCATGTGTAATAGCCCAACTAGAAACCTCAAATGTCCATCTATAGAAAAAGTGATAAATTATGGTATATCCATCTAATGGAATACTACCCAGCAATATAAATGAACCTTTAATACATGAAACAACACAAATAAATCTCAAAAACATTATGTTGAGCAAAAGTCCATGGTGACAGAAATCGAAATGGTTACCTGGGAGTGGGTGGGAAATCAAATGAAAAGGGGCATAAGGGAACTTTCTGAGATGACAGAAAAGTTTACATTTTCTTTGGTGTTTACACAAATATAAAAAATTGTCAAAACTCATCAAAATGAACATGTAAGGTGTATGTTTATTGTATGTAAATTATAGTACACCCACAAAAACTGTAATCTCACATTCCCCACCTCACTCCACCAACGTTTCTCAACACTTCTCTATTTTGTGAATGGCAGCAGGTTTTACCACCTTGTTTCTGATTCTAGCTACCATGAATGATCACTGATCTTGAGATCTCTCTGCAAAGTCTGGATTCTATCTCTCTCTTTCCGTTTCTAGTGCATCACCCAAAGGCAGACCCGTGCTTCATCTTACCAAGACTAATATAACAGCCTAAATGACTGTCTTAGTCGCTTTGGGCTACTCTAACAAAATACTACAAACTGGGTGGCTTATAAACAACAGGAATTGTTTTTATAGTTCGGGAGGCTGGAAATTCCAAGATCAAGATGCTGGAAAATGCAGTGTTTGGTAAAGGCTCGCTGTACGGCTCATAGGTGGCATGTGCTCACTGTGTTTTCATATGGGGCAGGGCAGCTCTCTAGGCCTCTTCTAAGGGCACAAATCCTATGCATAAGGACTTTGCCCTCATGACCTAAACACTTCCCAAAGGCCCCATCTCCTAACAGCATCACATTAGTGATTAGGTTTTTTTGTTTTTGTTTTTTAAATTTTTATTTATTTATCTATTTTGAGACAGAGTCGTGCTCTGTCGCCCAGGCTGGAGTGCAGTGGCACGCTCTCGTCTCACTGCAAGCTCCGCCTCCCGGGTTCACGCCATTCTCCTGCCTCAGCCTCCCAAGTAGCTGGGATTACAGGTGCCCACCACCACGTCCGCCTAATTTTTTGTATTTTTTTAGTAGAGACGGGGTTTCACCGTGTTAGCCAGGATGGTCTCGATCTCCTGACCTTGTGATCCACCCGCCTCAGCCTCCCAAAGTGCTGGGATTACAGGCGTGAGCCACCACGGCCAGCCATGATTAGGTTTTAACATATGAATTTTGGGGGGACATAAACATTCAGACCATAACACTGATCTTCCTTTATCTCTTTACTTCTACCAGCACAACCGTGTCCGATTAATTTTCCTGAAATGCATGGACCAATCAGATCATTTTGCTGGTCATAAACTTTTTATGAGTCATTATTACTATGCACACAGAAGGAGGAAGTCCATGCCTCCTTCTCCATAATGACCGCTTCACAAGTAGAGTGAACATCAATCTGATTTCAGAATACCACTTGAACCATGTAGTAAGTAGGGTCACTGCTGCAAAAGGCACCCAGGACATTTTGCTCTCTCTCAAATGCATGCTGCAAAATCCTGAGGATCTGGGGCATGCTGGGGGAAGACTGGAGCATTAGGAAGAGAAAGGCCTTTAAACCCAGACATATATTCAAGTCCAATGTGTTTTCCACTTGTCACTCTTCCTTGTGTTTCTATTTCTTTGAAAACTTCAAGAAAAAGGGGTGACTGGAATGGCAGAATTTGGGCATTGTTGGAAGTAGGTCTATTTAAAACCATACTCTAAAATATCAGCACTTCTTAAAACGTATTCACTAAGCAAATACTGAGAATTAATGGTTCATGCTAAAATCCAACTCTCTTCCCCAAACATAAGCATTATAATGATGTACCTTAGTGCATTTTAAAAGGAAAAATCTAACTTTTGGCTTTCTTAGTATAATAAAACATTTTTGTTTTCTTATTTTAATAAAATTGTTTTGCTTTTCTGTAATAATAATACTGGAAGGAAAAAGAAGAATTTTACCATTCAGATATAACCATGGCTAATATTTGGCTGGCACATGCCAAACTTTTTAGGTTATAATCATTTATTTTTATAAAGTGATTTTAGAAAATTTGTTTTTGCTAACTACAAAATATTGTATCTTTTCATATTATTTGGCCATTATCCTACCTTAGTATTTTTAATGCACAGTAACTTGTCACATGGTAGTATCATAATTTACTCTGCCAAAATCTCCAGCTTTGGGATATGCAGCTATTCTATGTAGATACCTCACCTTCAAGGAAGGAGAGCAAAACTCCCCACTCCTTAAGTGTGGGCTGTGCACAGTGACTTCCTTCAGAATAGTACAGTACAGTACGACACAGTGGGAAAAACAAATCTTATGGTGGAGAAAACTGACAAAGATGACCTTGGCCAGATGATTGAGGTCAAAAACAGTGATGTCACACTGACAGCATGTATCCTTGATGTCATAAAAATGGCACTTTACCTCTGTATTATTCCTCCTCAAAATTCATGACTTCATGTCAGACAAATTTCACTTGAGGGATATTCTACAAAATACTTGAGCAGTATTTCTTAAAACAGTCAAAGTCATTAAACACAAGACAAGCCTCAGAAACTGCTACAGTCAACAGGAACCTAAGGAAATATGAGGACTAAATGTAATGCACTACCCTGGATGCATTGGAAAACACTCTTCAGGATATCATCCAGGAGAACTTCCCCAACCTAGTAGGGCAGGTCAACATTCAAATTCAGGAAATACAGAGAACCCCACAA
>NW_012122931.1:12394437-12394706 GCF_000951035.1 Colobus angolensis palliatus
AGAACTGAAGGAGATAGAGACACAAAAAACCCTCCAAAAAAATCAATGAATCCAAGAGTTGGGTTTTTGAAAAAATCAACAAAACTGACAGACCGCTAGCAAGACTAACAAAGAAGAAAAGAGAGAAGAATCAAATAGACGCAATAAAAAATCATAAAGGGGATATTACCACTGACCCCACAGAAATACAAACTACCATCAGAGAATACTATAAACACCTCTACACAAATAAACCAGAAAATCTAGAAGAAATGGATAATTTCCTGGAC